>NC_091444.1:108815951-109121154 GCF_964237555.1 Oryctolagus cuniculus
TAAAACTAGAAATCAACAAGAACATAGAATACTTATAAATATTTGAAATCAAACAAAATGCTACTGAATGATCAATGGGTCACCGAACAAATTAAAAGCTTTCTTGAAATAAATGAAAACACAACGTTTCAAAATCTGTGGGACACAGCAAAAGCAGCACTAAGTGGGAAGTTTATGGCATTAAGTGCTTACATTAAAAAAGAGAAATCTCTCAAAGATCTAATGAATCCATCTTGAAGACTTAGAAAACAAGAACAAACCAAACCCCAAATCAACAGGAGGTGAGAAATAATGATAGAAGAATAAATGAAATTGAAACTAAAAAAAAGACAAAAGATCAACAAAACAAAAAGGGTTTTTTTTTGAGACGAAAAATAAAATAGATAATAGATCTGGTTACTTCTAACCAGACTAACAAAGAAAAGGAGAAAAAAACTCAAAGTTAGAGAGAAGAAAGGAAATATTACAACAAACACCACTAAAATTCAAAGCATCAAAAGAACTATAATGAAGAATTATATGCTAATAAACTGAAAAATCTCAAAGTAATGGATAAATTCCTGGATTCACATAACCTACCAAGATTAAATCAGAAGACAAAGACAACCTAAACAGACCCTAACAAGCAATGAGATTGAAGCATTGACCTGATGGCTTACTACTGATTTCTACAAAACATTCAAAAGGAAGTAACTCCAATACTCTTCAAACTATTTCAAAAAGGGTAAAGCCACCACCTGCAGTGCCAGCATTCCATATGGACATTGGTTCAAGTCCCAGCTGCTCCTCTTCCAATCCAGCTCTCTGCTGTGGCCTGGGAAAGCAGTAGAAGATGGCCCAAATCCTTGGGCTCCTGCACCCACGTGAGAGACCCGGAAGAAGCTCCTGCCTCCTGGCTTCGGATCAGCACAGCTCCTGCCATTGCAGCCAACTGGGGAGTGAACCAGTGGATGGAAAACACCTCTCCCCCCCCCCCTTTCTCTCTGCCTCCTCTTCTCTCTGTAATTCTTTCAAATAAATAAATAAATCTTTTTTTTTTTTTTGACAGGCAGAGTGGACAGTGAGAGAGAGAGAGACAGAGAGAAAGGTCTTCCTTTTCCGTTGGTTCACCCCACAATGGCCGCGGCGGCTGGTGCGCTGCGTTGATCCGAAGCCAGGAGCCAGGTGCTTCTCCTGGTCTCCCATGCAGGTGCAGGGCCCAAGGACTTGGGTCATCCTCCACTGCACTCCCTGGCCACAGCAGAGAGCTGGACTGGAAGAGGGGCAACCGGGACAGAATCTGGCGCCCTGACCGGGACTAGAACCCAATGTGCTGGCACCGCAGGCAGATGATTAGCCTATTGAGCCACAGCACCAGCCCAACAAATATTTCTACAATGTCTGAAAATGAATGTAGAAATTCAAGAAACAAGAATAAGGAAGACAACATGATGCCTCCAAAAGAACATAACACTTCAATATTAGAATGTGAAGATGAAAAGATTGATGAAATGTCTGAAATGCAATTCAAAAGATTAATTATAGGATTACTCAGAAGAAATGAAAAGCAAATCCACAAATTAAAGAAATCCATACATGACATGAATGAAAATTTTTCCCATGAAATTGAGATTTTAAAGAGAAATAAAAATGAAACATTAGAAATGAAGAGTTCAGGGCTGGCACTGTGGTGCAGTGGGGTAAAGCCCTGGTCTGAAGCACCAGCATCCCATATGGACGCCAGTTCTAGTCCCGGCTGCTCCTCTTACGATCCAGTTCTCTGCTATGGGTTGGGAAAGCAGTAGAAGATAGCTGCTCAGGTCCTTGGGCCCCTGCACCCATGTGGGAGACCCGGAAGAAGCTCCTAGCTCCTGGCTCCTGGCTTTGGATTGGCACAGCTTCAGCCATTGAGGCCATCTGGGGAGTGAACCAACGGATGGAAGACTTCTCTCTCTGTAACTCTTTCAAATAAATAAAATAAATCTTTTTAAAAAAAAAAGAAAAAGAAAAAGAAATGAAGAGTTCAATAGAAGAAATAAAAAATACAGTGGAAGGTCTTAACCAAAAGACATGGTGAAGCAGAAGAGAATATCTGAGCTAGAAGATAAATCTTTGGAAGTTTTTCAGTCAGACCAATAAAAGAAGAAATTAGAAAACTAAAAACAGTGTTGGAGGTCTATGGGAATACTATCAAATGACCAAACTTGCAAGTCATGTAAGTCCCTCAAGGAGTGGACAAGAGAGAATGGACTAGAAGACATATTTAGTGATATAATGACAGAAAATTTCCCCAAGTTGAGAAAGAAAGGGACATCAAGACCGGAGTTGTGGCACAGCAGGTAAAGCTGCTGCCTGCAGTGCTGGCATCCCATATGAGTGTCAGTTCAAGTCCCGGCTGCTCCACTTCTGATCCAACTCTCTGCTATGCCCTGGGAAAGCAGCAGAAGATGGCCCAGGGCCTTGTGTCCCTGTACCCACATGGGAGACCCAGAGGAAGCTCCCAGCTCCTGGCTTCAGATTGGCACAGGTCAGCCTTTGCGGCCATCTTGGGAGTGAACCAGCGGATGGAAGACCTCTCTCTCTCTCCCTCTCCTTCTCTCTCTGTGTAGCTCTTTCAAATGAATGAAATAATTTTTTTTTAAAAAAAAGGGATGTCCAAGTACAGGAAGCACACAGAACTCCTAATAGACATGATCATAAAAGATCTTCACCACAACACATTGTAGTCCAGCTCTCCAGAGTAAAGCATAAAGAAAAGATTGTAAAATGTGCATGAGAAAAATGCCAGATTACTTTCAGCGGATCTCCAATTAGACTCACAGCAGACTTCTCACGAGAAACCCTACAAGATAGATGAGAATGGCGAGATAGAGTCCAAGCCTTAAGAGAAAAAACGGTCAACCCAGAATGCCATACCCTGCAAAGCTCTCATTTATGAGTGAAGCTGAAAAAAAGACCTTCCATAACAAATAGAAATTGAAAGAATTTGTCACCATCCATGAAGCCTTTCAAAAGATGTTTAAAGATGTGCTACACATAAAAACACACTACCAAAAGCAATTTACAGATTCAATGCAATCCCAACCAAAATGCCAACAACATTCTTCTCAGACCTGGAAAAAACAATGCTAAAATTCATATGGAGGGGCTGATGCAGTGGTACAGTAGGTTAATCCTCTGCCTGTGGTGCTGGCATCCCACATGAGTGCCGGTTCTAGTCTCGGATACTCCTTTTTCAATCCAGCTATCTGCTATGGCCTGGGAAAGCACTGGAAGATGTCCCAAGTGCTTGTGCCCCTGCACCTGCATGGGAGACCCAGAAGAGTCTCTTGGCTCCTGGCTTCGGAACGGCACAGCTCCAGCCGTTGCGGCCATTTGGGGAGTGAACCAATGGAAGGAAGACCTTTCTCTCTGACTCTCCCTCTCATTGTCTGTAACTCTACCTCTCAAATAAATAAAATCTTAAAAAAATTCATACGGAAACAAGAGAGACTTCAAATAGCTAAAGTAATCTTATACAATAAAAACAAAGCCAGAAGGATTACCATTCCAGATTTCAAGACATACTACAGGACAGTTATAACCAAAACAGCCTGGTATTGGCAGAAAAACAGATATGTACACCAATATAATATAACAGAAACTCCAGAAATCAACCCATGCATCTACATCCAATTTATCTTTGTCAAAAGAACTCAAATCAATCCCTGGAGCAAGGACAGTCTCTTCAACAGATGGTGCTGGAGAACTTGGATCTCCACACGCAGAACAAGACCACTTACCTTACACAAAATCCCACTCAAAAGGGATCAAAGACCTAAATCTACAACCAATACCATCAAATCACTAGAGAACATAAATTCTGTAGAATTTAGCATAGGCAAAGACTTCTTGGAAAAGACCCCAGAAGCACAGATAGTCAGAGTAAATATTGACAAATGGGACTACATCTAGCTAAGATCTTCTGCACTGGAAAAGAAACACTCAGCAAAGTGAAGAGGCAACTGAAAGAATGGGAAAAATTATTTGCAAACTATGCAAGTGATAAAGGATTAATATCCAGATTATATAAAGAGCTCAAGAAATACAACAACAACAACAACAACAACAAATCCAGTGTGAAATGGAAAAAGGACTTAAACAGTCATGTTTTTACAGAGGAAATTCAAATGCTGAACAAACACTTGTAAAAATGCTCAGGATCACTAGCCATCAGGGAAATGCAAATCAAACCCACAATGAGGTTTCACCTCACCCTTCTTAGAATGATTCTCATACAGAATCAACAAACAAATGCTGGCGAGGATGTGGAGGGAAATTACCCTAATCCACTGTTGGTGGGAATGTAAACTGGTCCAGCCACTATGGAAGACAGTATGGAAATACCTTAGAAATCTGAATATAGATCTACCGTATGATCTAGCCATATCAATCCTGGGTATTTACCCAAACGAAAAGAAATCAGCATATGAAAGAGTTATCTTACCTCACTGTTTACAGCAGCTCAATTCACAACAACTAAGATAGGGAATCAATCCAGACTGGATAAAGAAATTATGGTAAATATACACTATGGAGTACTACTCAGCTGTAAACAAATAAAAAATAAAATCCTTTCTTTTGCAACAAAATGAACCCAACTGGAAACCATTATACTTAGTGAAATAAACCAATCCAAGAAAACAGATAGAATATGTTTTCCCTGATCTGGGGTAACTAACAGAGTACCTAAAATGTCATGCATTGGAGTGAAATGGACATTTTGAGATTCAATGATTGTTTATGGCCCTTAACTGTTGAGGAACAGGGTTTTTTTTCTTCATACTATTTGTTGAACTCCTTACTTAGTGTAGGGTTAACCTTATGAATATAACATAAACCGAAAAATAGAACTTTGCAAAAATTAAGAGTGGGACTAGGAGGAGGAGGAAGGGCAGAAGAGTAGGATGGGAGGTATCACTATGTTCCTAAATACGTCTGCATGAAATATAGGAAGCTTGTATATACCTTAAATAAAACTTAAAAATAAATAAATGGCATCAAAATTGTAAATGAGGAAATCAAATTATCAATATTTGCAGATGACACGATGTTATACATGGAAAAAACTTAAAAAAATCCACCAAAAATTTCTTAGAATTGATAAATCAATTCAGTAAATTTGCAAGTTACAAAATAAACACACAAAAGTCGCTTTTAGTATGCTAATCATAAACTCACAGAAAGAGAAATCAAGAAATAGATTCTGTTCACTAAAGCCACAAAAATATAAATATTTAGGAATAAATTTAACCAAAGAAGTTAAAGATCCCTACAAAGAAAAGTATCAAACACTGATGAAAGAAACCATCAAGGACATTAAAAATGAAAAGATGTTCCTTGCTCATGGATTGGAAGAAATATCATCCTCAAAATGTCTATACTTTCAGTGTAATCCCTCGCCAAACAGCAATAGAATTAGAGAAAACAATCCCAAGATACATATGGAATCACAAAAGACCCAGAATAGCCAAAGTGATCCTGAGCAAGAAAAACAAAACAGGAGGCATCAGAATACCCAATTTCAAAGCATATTATAAAGCTATAGTAACTAAAACAGCTTGGTACTGGCATAAAAACCTATACACAGGGACCGGTACTGTGGCGCAGCAGGTGGGGCTGCTGCCTGTACTTCTGGCAATCCATATAGGCGCTGGTTCAAAACCTGACTGCTCCACTTCTAATCCAGCTCTCTGCTGTGGCCTTAGAAAGCAGCGGAGGATGGCCCAGGTCCTCGGGCCCCTACACCCACGTGGGAGGCCTGGAGGAGGCTCCTGGCTCCTGGCTTTGGATTGGCGTGACTCTGGCCATTGTGGTCATCTGGAGGGTGGGCCAGCGGATGGAAGACCTCTCTCTCTCTCTCTCTCTCTCTCTGCCTCTCTGTGGCTCTGCCTCTCAAATAAATAATCTTTAAAAAAAAAATACATAGGACAAAGGAACAGAAAAGAGTGCCCAGAAATTAATCTACATACATATAGCCAAATGGTTTTTGACAAAAGTGCTCAGATGATACAGTAGAGTAAGGATAATCTCTTCAACAACTGGTGCTGGCAAAAGTGGATATACACACAGAGAAGAATGAAATTAGATCCATACCTCTCACACATACAAAAATCAACTCAAGATGAATCAAAGACTTTCAATTTAAGAACTGAGACTATGAAGTTGCTGGAAGATAACTTAGGGGGAAACACTCCAAGACACTGCTGTAGGGGATAACTTCTTGGACAAGACCTCCTCCAAAGCACAGGCAGAAAAGCAAAACAAAACAAATGGGGACTACATCAAATACAGAAGTTTTTGAAAAGCAAAGGAAACAACAGAGTGCAGAGTCATCCAACAGAATGGGAAAAAATATTTGCAAACCACCTCTCCGACCAAACTCAACAACCAGAAAACCAACCAGTCCAGTTGAGAAACAGGGGAAGGATAGCAACAGACAGTTCTCAAAAGAAGAAATACAAATGGTCAACAAATATATGAAAAAAAACCACTCACCATCACTAGCTATCAGTGAAATGCAAATGAAAACCACAATGAGGGGCTGGCACTGTGCGAATTAGGTAGAGCAACTGTCTGTAGTACTGGCATCCCATATCGGTACTGGTTCAAGTCCCGGCTGCTCCAATTCTGATCCAGCTCCCTGCTAAAGTGCCTGGGAGAGCAGTAGAAGATGGCTCGAGTCCTTGGGCCCCTGCACCCACGTGGGAGACCAGGAAGACGCTCCTGGCTCCTGGCTTTGGATTGGTGCAGCTCTGGCCATTGCGGCCAACTGAGGAGTGAACCAGCAGATGGAAGACCTCTCTCTCTCTTTGCCTCTCTTTCTCTCTCTGTGTAACTCTGCCTTTCAAATAAATAAATAAATCTTAAAAAAATTTCTTGTTTGCTGAAGAATTAAGCCTTTTTACTGTAATTTTAAAAATTCTATCTCAAAAACTAAAAAATAAAGACAGGAAGAAGGACAAAGAGTGCAAAGGAGGGAGAAAGGGAGAAAGAGTATCAATTATGTTCTTGGGATTGAATCTACAAACCACATTGAATCTGTTAAAAACAAATTAAACTTTTAAAAGAATTAAAAAACATGAAGGGGGAATGTGGGCTGGGCTTGTGGCCTAGTGGTTGACACCCACAAACCACGTCAGAGCAGCTGGGCTCTTTCTAGGGATCCTGACTCCAGCTTCCCGCTCCGGGCACCTTGGGAGACAGCAGGTGATGGCTCTAGTACTTGGGTCTGTGCCACCTACATGAAGACCTGGATAAAGTTCTTGGCTTCCACCTAGCAATCCCTGGTGGTTGTGGGCACTCGGGGAGTGCAACAAAGCATGCAAGGTCTCTCTCTCTCTCTCTCTCTCTCTCCCTATTTTTGTCTCTCACCATCAGTCTGTCTCTCTTGCTCTTGCTCTCTCTGGTCTCAGAGGCTTGGAGGTCAGCCAGACCTTGACAACTTGCCACAGAGAATTTGGATCCGGTTTGGCCAGATTTTCTGATATTTTTTGGGGACATCCAAGTCCAGATTTTCATGAAGCTTCTGGTTTTTTAATCCAGTTGTCTCCTCCTATCCATGGCTTTACTGTCTATGCTTGCACTATCTGTGGACAACTGTAGTCCAAACACATTAAACGAAATGTTCCAGAAGGGGGCCGGTGCTGTGGCTCAGCAGGTTAATGCCCTGGCCTGAAGCGCCGGCATCCCATGTGGGTGCCAGTTCTGGTCCCGGTTGCTGCTCTTCCGATCCAGCTCTCTGCTATGGCCTGGGAAAGCAGTAGAAGATGGCCCAAGTGCTTGGGCCCCTGCACCCACATGGGAGACCTGGAAGAAGCTCCTGCCTCCTGGCTTCGAATCGGCACAGCTCCAGCCGTTGCAGCCAACTGGGGAGTGAACTATTGGATGGAAGACCTCTTTCTCTCTCTCCTCTCTCTGCCCCTCCTCACTCTGTGTAACTCTTTCAAATAAATAAATAAAATCTTTTTTAAAAAACACAAAAAAGAAATGTTCCAGAAGTAAACAGCCTCGATGTTAATTGACTTTCAATGTAGTAAATTACTCTATTGCATTGTTAGTTGTTGTCTGGCTCTCACTGTGGCCTAGTTTATTACTCAAACGTGTGTGCAGAAAGAAAACATAGCAGACATGGAGTCTGGCACCATGCCCAGTTCCAGCATGCCCTGGGGTCCTGGAACACCGCCCCCACCTCCCACCCCACCCCCCAGCAGATAAAGAGCCACTGACTTTTCTCAAAGTATTTCACCTGCTGTTGAGCCGACCGGAACATCGTAGTCACGGGGAGCTTGGGGCCCCACTTTGCTTGTCTCTCTTCTGTCTTCCTCGGGTTCCAGGGCAGCGGGCAGTGGATGAGGAAATGCCACGAACAGCATAAAATGTCCATGCCAGCCCACACCTCAAACAGAAAGATAGGTGCAGAAAGATGACAACTTGGAGTAGGTGGGACTGCTATGGACCACACCACTCAGCGAAGAAGTCCTCCCCGTGTGGGCCTGAGGTGTAGCTGGTGCCTGGGGGAGGGCCCACGCACAGCTGTAGATCCCGACTCTACTCGCATCCTCCCTGGAGTGCAAGGGAAGAAATGATGCTTAGAACTTGTCGCACTTCAAAAAAGCCATGGAAAATGGAACTAAAAGATGTTTATTTTGGTGCAAAAAAGTTTGAAATCTATATGGAACGTTTCAAAATATGTTTCTATGAACTTTTAAAAGTTCTGTACTAGCTTCATAATTGATATGCATGTACTGATTTACTATTAGTTGATTTATTTCATTTAAAAATATATATATTAAAAATTTATTGGGGCCAGCGCTGTGGCATAGTGGGTATAGCCACTGCCTGCAGTGCCAGCATCCCATATGGGTACCGGTTCGAGTCCCTGCTGCTCCACTTCAGATCCAGCTTTCTACTATGGCCTGGGAAAACAGTAGAAGATGGCCCAAGTCCTTGGGCCCCTGCACCTGTGTGAGAGACCCAGAGGAAGCTCCTGGCTCCTGGCTTCCGGCTTCCTATCACCGCAGCTCCAGCCATTGTGGCCATCTGGAGAGTGAACCAGCAGTTGGAAGCTCTCTCTCTATCCTTCATTCTCTCTCTCTCTCTCTCTCTCTCTCCCTCTGGTTCTCTGCAACTCTGCCTTTAAAATAATTTAAAGAAAAAAGGTGAGCTTTGATCACAAATCCAGGAATATCTTGCTCCCTAATCCTGAGTAAATGGTTGGTGGAACGCATGCATTTTAAGGAAATGAATGGTTTTGATGTTCCAGCACTCCCCAGTTCCAAAAACCAAAGATCTCTAAAGACCAGTAGCAAACACACTCAGCCACGCAGTCTGGTGCGGGGGAGTTGGGGAGGGTGTGTCAGGTTGTTCTCATGTGCCTGCTGCACTTCCTTCAGAAAAATTAATAAATAAACGTAGCCCATAAATATGCCAGACACAGCAGAGGTAATGAGGTACAGCCTCATCCAGTCAGTGCCAAGAACAGACGGTGACTTCTCAGGGGGCTTCCTGTGACTTTCCTGAAAGTCTGTGGAGCAACAGAGTGCTCCCCCTGGCTTATTCCAGCTTTGGAGAGGACGGTGGAGCCCGGCTCCATGAGGCCTTCATGACTGCTGCAGTGTGAGGGACCTCCTGTCCCAGGAAAGAGAAGGAAGCCAGGTGGGAGCTTCCGGACGACAGCTGCTCTGCGGAGTCACAAAGACCTATCAGCCACACTGCCCGTCCCCTCACCTGACATCTCTGCCCTTCACACGGGCACCGCCCACTGCCAGGCCAATTCCTCAGTGCAGGGTAGCCCCAAGGGAGAAGTCCTAACCTCTGTCCAGGGCCTCACAGATTGTGCCCCACTGGGAAGAGCACTCTCAGCTGTCCCACAAGCCAGGGCAGAGGGGAACAGGGGTCCTCCATCCAGGAGGAAGTGGTAGGGAGTGGGCACTCCCCAAGGATGGGTGGAGCCTTCCTGCCTATCACAGAGCCACGTGAAGAGTGTTCGTCTGCTGTCTGCCCCCACCTGTACTGAACACACTAAACCAACAAGTTCTCCACCAGCCGGACCCACTTCCCCTCCTCCAGCATCCCTCAGGAGGCTGAAGCCATGTTTCGGAGAACACATGATTTAGAAGGGTGTTCCAATCATCTACACTAGGGCTGTGTCTCCACCACCACTGTCCTCATCTAGAATGGGGCTGTGTCTCCACCACCACTGTCCTCATCTAGAATGGGGCTGTGTCTCCACCACCACCACTGTCCTCATCTAGAATGAGGCTGTGTCTACACCACCACTGTCCTCATCTAGAATGGGGCTGTGTCTACACCACCACCACTGTCCTCATCTAGAATGGGGCTGTGTCTCCACCACCACTGTCCTCATCTAGAATGGGGCTGTGTCTCCACCACCACTGTCCTCATCTAGAATGGGGCTGTGTCTCCACCACCACCACTGTCCTCATCTAGAATGGGGCTGTGTCTCCACCACCACCACTGTCCTCATCTAGAATGGGGCTGTGTCTACACCACCACTGTCCTCATCTAGAATGGGGCTGTGTCTACACCACCACTGTCCTCATCTAGAATGGGGCTGTGTCTACACCACCACCACTGTCCTCATCTAGAATGGGACTGTGTCTCCACCACCACTGTCCTCATCTAGAATGGGGCTGTGTCTCCACCACCACCACTGTCCTCATCTAGAATGGGGCTGTGTCTCTACTGCCATCACTGTGACCTCAGACAGCTGTGCTGCTTCTCCCGCCTCTTCTCTCACTTGCATAATAGGGCAGGGCTGGGGTTGAGGAGAGTCCCTGGGGTTCCTTCCAATGTTGGAACTTGGAGTATCTCCAAGGGTTTTTAAAAATTGTTTATCTATTTTGATACTGCCGGCGCCGTGGCTCACTTGGTTAATCCTTCGCCTTGTGGCGCTGGCATCCCATATGGGTGCCAGGTCCTAGTCCCGGCTGCTCCTCTTCCAGTCCAGCTCTCTGCTGCGGCCCAGGAAGGCAGTGGAGGATGGCCCAAGTGCTTGGGCTCTGCACCTGCATGGGAGACCAGGAGGAAGCACCTGGCTCCTGGCTTCGGATCGGCACAGCGCCAGCTATGGCAGCCATTTGGGGAGTGAACCAACGGAAGGAAGACCTTTCTCTCTGTCTCTCTCTCTCTCACTGTCTATAACAGTGAGAAAACAGAAAAAAAACTTTAAGTAGATATCAGGTGTGGCAGTAAGGAAATTTCAAAAGAGAACACCCAGAATGGAAGGAAGAACAAAAGCCCCTCATGACTTTGAAAAAAAATTATTTATTTATTTTGAAAGAGACAGGGATCTTCAGTCTGCTGGTTTACTGCCTAAATGCCTGCACAGCCAGGGATGGACATGGCCAAAGCCAGGATGCAGAAATCCATCCAGGTCTTTCCCATAGGCCGCAAGAATCCAAGTGCTTGAGCCATCACCGTGTGCCTCCCATGTTGCATATTAACAGGAATCTGAATTGGGAGCTGGCGCTAGGACTCAAACCCAGGCACTCTGACCAGGATGCAGGTGTTCCGAGTGACATCTTCACCACTGCACCAAATGCCCACTCTACGCCTCCAACTCCTAAAAGCTCCAGACTGCTACGAATGCAAGAGGGGCCGGCGCCGTGGCACACTTAGTTAATCCTGTCTGTGGTGCCAGTATCCCATATGGGTGCTGGGTTCTAGTCCTGGTTGCTCCTCTTACAGTCCTGCTCTCTGATGTGGCCCAGGAAGGCAGTGGAAGATGGCCCAAGTCCTTGGGCATCTGTACCCACGTAGGAGACCAGGAGGAAGCACCTGGCTCCTGGCTTTATATCGGCATAGTTCCGGCTGTGGCGGCCATTTTGGGGGTAAACCAACAGAAGGAAGACCTTTCTCCCTGTCTCTCTCTTTCACTGACTAACTCTATCTGTTAAATTTAAAAAAAAAGAATGCAAGAGAGGCATGAATGTGAAGACCCTTCACTGCCACTGACCAGGTGCCAGTCACTTCACAGAGGCACAGCCCAGAACACACAGGACAGAAGCACGGTGGTTCCCTCTCCATCCAGTCCCTTCAGGGCTTTCACAAGGTAGGGGTCTTCAGGAAGTGTGGGAAATTGTGCTGTAAAAAGCTATGCATGGCTTCACAGCCTCCATTGCACCTTCATACATTCGTCATTAATTCCATTTGCCGTGAACTTTTCGAAGCATCTGCTGCATTTGGGGACCTCTCATCACTTCTGTTTGCGTTCAGTCCCGTTGCTCCAAGGTTCCAGGTGTGCCTGCCCATCCTTTGCCCACAGGGGCATGCGTTTTGCATTAGATGCTTGGCAGGACCCCCCACATCCTCTTTCATGCAGGAAGTCAGTGCACCAGGGCCTCACTCGCAGCTGCCGTAGGGGCGAGGCTACCCTTGGGAAATTTCAGTGGCTAAGCTGCAAGGGGCTCTCTGGGCACCCCCGGTGCCGATTCCCACGCCTTTCTAACAAACACCACAGAAACAAGTTCTCATGCATGCCCATTTTTCAGATGAAAAAAGCAGAATTAAGAGGCCAGTAACAGAATTTAGAAAGATTTTTAGAAATAGCTGAATGTTTGACTTATTTAGATAATTACCGTTCCCTGAGTTTCTTACAGCGTTTTCTCAAATGTTTTCCAACCTCTTTCTAAGCTATGCCCCCTGGAGATGAGAGGCACCCTCCTGAGAGTAACTCTCATTTTACTGACTTTAATAGTGAATTTCTCCCTTGATGTTTAACTCTAAGGCAGGGTTTGTGCTGTTGCCATGGAAAGCATCTTTTCCCTGCCATGGTCCACGCTACCTTGGTTACAGCAGGTGTCACGTGGCAGGTGCATCTTCGCTGAGTCCTTATCCAGGTCAAAGCCTTTGGTTATATAAACAGAAAGCAAGGAGCTAAGGGTCCAGACACTACAGCTGGACTTGCCGGTTTCCAATCCTGGCTCCAGTATTTTAATTCTGGAAAGTGTGCATCAGTGTGACCATGAGTGTCTCATCTCCTTGGTTTGCGTTTCCATTTATTGGATCTCTTTTCAATGGGTATTGATTCTTCTGTTTCTACTCCCTGAAGTTAACCTATCTCTCAACCTGCCTTTTCTGTTGTTTAATTTTCAGTTCAAAGACAGAGAGGCAGAGAAAGAGATCTTCCACCCACTGGCTCACTCCCAAATGCCAAGAGCCTAAAACTTCATCCAGGTCTCCCACATCAGTGGCAGGGCCTCCCAAGTACTTGAGCCGTCACCTGCTTCCTCCCAGGGTGCGTATTATCAGGAAACCACAATCAAGAGCAGAGCCAGGACTTGAACCCAGGTGCTCCTCTATGGGACTCAGTTGTTCCAGGTGGTGTCTTAACTACTGTGCCTCTCACCCCAGTCTTTCTCTCTTCCTGCTGTTTTTAGGATTTGTTCCGGTCATCTTTCGTCTTACCTTACTTTGTAGTAAGACCAACTCTGTTGTTAAGTCACCCACTGAATCCCTTATTTCAATGGTTGCATTTTAGATCAGCATTCCAGCTGCCTGTCCTGGTGCCTTCCCCAGCCATCTCTTACTTCTCTGCAATGTTCACTCTCCTGAATTCTCAGGCTGGCCTCCAGTGCAGCCTGGCCTGTTGCACTGTCCATCGGTTGCCTCCAGTGCAGCTCTTCCCCTCTGCTGCCCAGCCCTCCTCAGAGACCTGAACCCCCTGATCATCTAGGACTGATGCTTGCTTGCTGTTGCTGGTGACAACTACTCAGAAAGGGGAGCAAAATCTAGGACCGCATTCCTGTCCTGCAGGGAACAGATCCAGGCTAGGGAGCTCCCAGAATTGTGATCTGGGCTCTAAAATTGCCTGCTGTCCTTGGGTAAACCCAGCTCTGGGGAACCCACAGACAGCCATGGCCTGCTGTCCTCGGCACTGATCTGCTTCTGTGACAATGACCTGGCCTTGGGGGACGTGGGAGTCCCAGGTTCTCAAGTGAGGACATCCCCTCCCTGCCGGGGTTCCTGAGCTGCCTTGGGTGATGGGAGACAATGGGGTTGCCAAGGGTCCCCCGGGAGGCAGGGGGAGGCAAAGGCACAGCAGGGGGTACCTCACGCCCTGTGTTTCAAGGCCCAGGCCCTCTGCAGGCCACCATGTGCCTAATGCTGTTCTACCCACACTGGGGCTCCAACTCCACCTGTGGTGCCATCTCAGGAGGTCACTCTCTGATCTGCCCTGCTGGCAGCAGAGTCATTTACCTCACTCGGTGTCTGTTCTTCCCCTTGGCATCTGGGGATGAGGTTTCGAGGAACGAGGTGGCCATCTGTCCAGTTCTCCTTCCTGTCCTTGCAGGACAGACCGCGAACAGCATCCTGGCCCATTGCACGAGTCGTCTGAGGTGCCTTGGACACGTGTTAAGTCTCCAGCTCCATTGTGGGACAGGCGTGGACAGCAGTTGTGTGTGGCTGCCATGCCTGGCTGGCTCCCTGCCTCCAGTCTCACTTAACCACCTTTCTATGCCTCTAGATACCCACCCTGAGGACCGCCTGGGCAGGGCCCTGCCCCTCAAATGTAGCCATGAGCTGCTGACTTTTCAGATCCCCCACAAGTGGGTTTTACCCTAATGTTCCAGATTTTTATTTCCCTCCAGTCCCCCAAAGTCACAGGATCTCGCTTCTACTGTGGGCTTCTCCCCAGAGCCACCCTGGATGTCTGCCTCTTACCCACCAGATACCCAAACTTCCTCAGCACTACTATGGCTTGCAAAGGATTTGCTCACAAAATCATGTAGACAGTTAAATCCCAAAGTCATAAATCATAGGTACCAACACGGTGAAAACGTAGTCCAGTTGTGCTGCCCAGAAGCCTAAGGAGTGCACCCTGGGAAGGTGGTTGTCAGCGCCGGCTGCAAACCCAAGGTTGAGCCCAACCTCTCTCTGCTCTTCAGCGGCCAGACCAGTCATGCACTGTGCACCTCTGAAACCGCCTTCCTTCAGAAGTCGTTTCTCTCAGATGTTTTCTTAGGTCCAAACCTGACTGATACAGATGCAATCCACGAGCGGTTGCCAGGGTTTGACTTTCTGGGATGGCTCTGACTCTGTCTGAGTCCCCAGAGCAAGGATCCCAAGCCCATTGCTTTGAGATGTAACCCCAACCACTCACTAATATCCCGAGATGCCTGCAATCAGATTATAGACTCATTGAGCTTTTTCCTTTTATCCTGTGTGCCTCCCATTGCCTTGAACTTGATGTTCTGCACATATGAGGGAATGTATACTTACTTGTTATTTACTGATTGAAGCCTTCAGTTAATTTCAGAGATCCCACTGTTTGGAAGCCCTGGGCTAGTTAAAGACCAGCTCACTGGTGTTCTTTCTGCTCCTAGCATCATGCCCAGCACTGAGATACCTGAAGCACTATGTAGCTTTTTTTTTTTTTTTTTTTTTTTTTTTTTTTTTTTTTTTTGACAGGCAGAGTGGATAGTGAGAGAGAGAGAGAGAGACAGAGAGAAAGGTCTTCCTTTTGCCGTTGGCTCACCCTCCAATGGCTGCTGTGGCCGGCGCATCGTGCTGATCCAAAGCCAGGAGCCAGGTGCTTCTCCTGGTCTCCCATGGGGTGCAGGGCCCAAGCACTTGGGCCATCCTCCACTGCACTCCCGGGCCATAGCAGAGAGCTGGCCTGGAAGAGGGGCAACCGGGACAGAATCCGGTGTGCCGGCACCACAAGGCTGAGGATTAGCCTATTGAGCCGCAGCACCGGCCAGCATTGTGTAGTTCTGACCTTGATGTTCAAATAGCTTCTATACCAAATCCATGAAGGGGCTGCCTACCCTCCCTCTGGCATCTCACGATGAGAATCCCAAATGGAAACAATTCAATTGTCCTGCCTGTGGGAAAGAAAGCCACGCCCTTCTGAAATGTGTGTGTGTGTGTTGCAGAGAAGTTGAGCTGAATGTAGTAACCTTGCCATCCAAATAAGCAGCCAGAAAGTCAACAGGACCCCTGCAGATGGGAATGCACCCACAGGTGCTGCTCAGTGCCAGATAAGCTCACAAACAAATCCTGTCACTTGGGATCTGTCGCCCTTCTCCCCTGGGAGTGTCCTGCCTTACAGGAGTATTGGAAATGCCAAGTCCTGAACATCGTGATTACCCAGAGTGCTTTATCACTGGCATGTACGCCCCGCAACTTTGCTTTTTTTTCAGCCCTGGTCCTGGTGTTTTCAAAGTAAAGACAGAACATTTGTAAGTATAGAAGCTTCAAATGCCCATATTTTGAACCACTGATTTGACCTCAAAATTATACACATGAAAGTTAAAAAATATCCTTGCTTGAAAAATCTTGAACATTGCAGCACAGTTGCACCAGCCACTTTGATCTTTGACTTCTGTTGGATCCAACTGTCTCCAATACAGAAGAGGGAAATTGGGAGATTTCCATCAATGTTGTGTAATGGCAAAGAAAGAAACACATCCAGCTGATGGGTCTAGGGTGAAACCTTGTTCTGACAATTTTCCAGCTTTATAACTTGTGGCTTTACTTGAACCTGCACGGATCCATTTTCCCCAGCTCTAAGACATGAATAATAAAACCTATCTCACAGGGAAGCTGAGAGAGTTGAATCAGATGATAGAAGTGGAAAAGGTTAAATAGAGCCCGTCACAGGCTGGAAATTATTGCCTGTGTGCAGAATTCATAGTGCCAAAGAATGCATGGCCTGAGTTAGGGACCCTAATAGATCAGGAGAGAGTTTGATCAACGTATTTTACAATTCACTGGTGCACAGTCTCTGACACTCAAGGACAGCAGTTTTACAATGGCTAATAAGAGTCCAAGTTCAAATGCTCAAAGCACTCAGCTCCCAGGGGAAATCTTGACATGGTCACCTGGAATAATCAAATGAATGAGTAGTAACGTTGTCGAGAGGCAGGCTTTCAGTGTGAATTAACCCCAGGGCTTTCCTGGTTTGTTCCCTTGATGCTTGGAGGAAGACTCATCCAGTCTGGGCATGACCCTCTTCAGCTTTGTCTTTGGCAGCTGAGAGTGGGCTCTTTGCTCCAGGAGACAGATTTTGCCTCTTCACTGATTATGAGCATCAAGGCAAAGCAGCCCAAGGTGGTTAAGGAACCTGCTTTGTAAAACTTCCTGAAGAGAGAAATTCCTAATAAAGAATAAGGAGAAATAGTATCTCAAAAGAGGCCAAGAGAGGAGAGAAGCCATGCGTTCAGGATTTAGAGTGATTTTATGCATGAGAACCTGCAAATGATCTAGATTGCCTATATGTGCTATAGTTATTTGGACTTCTTTATCAAGCTCTTTCTAAAATTATTGTTTGATGAGAATTTTTTAAAATCATATTTTCTACTGTCTCATTTGTTGGCAAAAGAGAGCAAATCAAAGGCATTTGGTAAAGTTAAGAATTGTGGTTAAGCATCTCCAATGGCCTGATGTGTTTTTCAAAGGCACATTTCATTGAATTCTGTTGTTGGGTTGTAAAAATCAGCTCTGTGAGTTACATTATACTTATTTATGTATCCACTATCACAATTCTGGTAATTATTGAGTCAACATTTCTCATTTGCAGTGGGTCACACAATGTTGACATCTCATCCATTACAAGCTCAAGTCCCTAAGCTGGATTTTGAAGCAGATGCTGCTCATATTCATACTTTCTATTATGAAGAATTAAGCGATTTGCCCAAGTCGCACATCCAGTAAGTGGAAGACTCCAGCTCAAGTTGCTGATGCAGGAGTCCTGACGATGTGTTTCCTTCTACTCTGTGTGCTCATCAGCTATTAGCTGATTGTGGTTTCGGTAGAAGAGCATGAAAGGACTCGTATTCTTAGAAAATCACCTGCCACATGACTGGATTACTGCTGTGTGATCAGAGGTCCAGCGAATCACTAACCCTGGAACAGGCAGGTGGCACCTTGATTCTCTCTGGAGAGTAATCTGTCTGCTGACATCATTTTTCTCTAGCACAGCCACGTTGTGTGGAGGACTGGTACATGGGGCAAATACTAACGAGAATTTCTCCAACATTTAATACCCAATGAACGAAGTGAATGATGAAGTGGCCTCAGGCTTGAATTCACTCAACAGATTAGGTTAAAGCTCTGCACATCACATTCATGGGGGGATTTTGTTTCATTTTGGTTTCAAGAAAGAAATTCTTCTGGGTAATGCCTTATTGAGCTGCTGTGGTCAAATATTTATTTAAAAGAATGTATTGATTTGCAGATTAAAACTGACCACATATGAACTCTTCTTCCCATGACATTCTTATTTAAGGTATTGATTAAAGACTTTTCATGCAGAAAGCATTTTTCTTGTCAGTTCTGTATGCTGGCTTTTGTAATAAGCTAATTTGATTTCCCTTCTTAACCTTTGTTTGATTAGGGGGAACAGGCATTTGCATTAACATTCGGGAGAGATGAAGTCTACCATCGATCTTGACTTCCTCCTGGACCTCTTGTGCTCCGCGGAAGATGATTTAGCGAATGTCAGGGTCTTGGAACAGCCATAATGAGAGAAGAAAAAAAAAATCACTCCAGACTTATAAAACAGCGCGAGCTTATTTGACAGAAAGGGCAATTGCATTTGGAGAGATGTTTTAGAGAAATCAAATTCAGGAAGTTTAATTTTGTTCTTAGGCCAAGCCATTAAAAGAGCTGAGATAAACTGTCATTAATAAAGTACTTGCTCGTTAAGCCAAAACATTTCAGAGCGTCTGAAGAGGTTAAATAAAATGCGGACATGGCCGCTTGTCAGAAGGGGGACTAGAAGTGAATCCTAACACCTGCGCGTGAACATGCTTCTGGCAGAGATCTGGCCTCACACAGCCTGTGGTCCAATCCTCTCCTCTCAGAACTGTGGGGACAAAACCCCCGTGGCCCAGGCTTTGCACGCGTGTACACAGGATCTCACCCCTGCAACAACAGGACTCCGCACTCTGCACATTCCTACCTGCACCCTGCCCTCCGACCCCTCCCGGCGATGGAGGCCGAGGTATTCTGTAGCCCCAAGAGCTCATCTGTGGCTCGTTCCTGTAACTGTCCCTGGGGTCTTTGTCGGGCCCTCTCAAGAGTCCCTGCAAAGCTGGGACTTTGGACCCAAGAGGCACTGAGCGTGGACAGTGGCCCTCAGGATGCTGTGCGAGGTCAGGGGGTTCGTGGACTGCCCGTCAGGTGGGCCCCCCATGCTGCTCAGGTCACAAGATCTGGTGGTCAGGAAAATGAAGACAGGAAGATGGAGTGTGTCTGGCCCCGGAGTCACCTCACGTGACAGTCCTCAGTGTTGTGGGTCCCCTGGGAAGCTCCAAGGGCCTAAGCTGGTGCGCTCTCTCTCTCTCTCTCTCTCTTGCAGAGCCCATTCATTGTGTCATCTTCCATGACTGTTGCTCCCACAGGGCTGACCTGCCCACATTGCTCGATCCTGCCAGACAGTGGTGGTCTGATCAACTTCTCCATGATTTTTTTTTTTGACAGGCAGAGTGGACAGTGAGAGAGACAGAGAGAAAGGTCTTCCTTTACCGTTGGTTCACCCTCCAATGGCCGCGCGGCCGGCATGTTGTGGCCAGCACACCGCGCTGATCCGAAGCCAGGAGCCAGGTGCTTCTCCTGGTCTCCCATGGGGTGCAGGGCCCAAGCACTTGGGCCATCCTCCACTGCACACCCGGGCCACAGCACAAGGCTGGCCTGGAAGAGGGGCAACTGGGACAGAATCCAGCACCCCAACCAGGACTAGAACCCGGTGTGCCAGTGCCGCAGGCAGAGGATTAGCCTAGTGAGCCGCGGTGCCGCCGGCCTCCATGATTTCTTAAGTTAATGTAAATTAATGTTCTTCTCCTTTCAGTAACATGAATGTTTTAGAACTCAGTCAAATATCAAAGTAGGAAACATTCCTCACTTGGCGTGGGAGGGAAACCTAGTGTTTCTTTTCTTCTGTGGGTAACATTATGAAATTATGTCTATTCAAGGGCAGTGGATGGAAGGCGACTGTGGATATGTGAAGATATTTCAAATGAAGAAACTACTGTGACTGAAAACGGCTCTGTCACAGGAGACGGTGCTGTTTTATGTCCATCCACAACGGAGGGAAAATATTCCATTTAAGGTTGCAGTTTCCATACGGTTAGTGGAAAGGAAGTGGGGTAGCTGCAGAACGCAGATGAAGAGATTAGGAGACGCACTTTCCTGCATCCCATGTGGGAACCATTAACCAGCCTTTGAAGTCATGAATCCAAATGTATCTACAAACAATGTAGATAAACTATGTAATACAATATGAAATTCACCCAGAGTATAGGATGGTTGTGTGTTCCTAAGGCAACGTTAGTAGAGATGTTTATTGGGTGTGGGGAGCAGCTCGGACTGGACTGTTACTGGAATTAAGACTTGTTCTGTGCATCTGCTCTCCCACAATGTGGCGCTGGGAGAGAAGTGAACAGCTTCCGCACAGCTGCCTCCAGTTCAACCAATTAACTGTAGGACTTGCTCCTGATTGGAGAGCAGCGTACTCAGCCGAGTTGGGATTGGCGGAGGAGGACTATAAAGGAGGAGAGAGACGGCATGCACCAGAAACGTCTATGGGGAACATCTGGCTGAAGGAACACCTGTGCAGCCCCCGAGAGGAGCCGGCCGGCGGTGTGCCGCTCCCCTGCGGAAGTGGGGAATGCGGCCAGGGGGAACTGCCCTTCCACGGAGGTGGAAGGGATAGTAGCCAACCCGGGAAGAACCAGCAGCAAACCCGGGGAGGGCCGAGCAGACAAAAGAACAGCGCAGGGTCCTGTGTCGTTCCTCCACGAAGAGGGGGAGCGACAATTGGGTCTCTAAGATAATGCCCCTGAGTGCCCCCTCCCCTATCACGGTGCAGGACAAGGTCCCCGCACCTGGGCAGTCCATCGCCCCGCCCTGCGTGGGGGCTCACAGGGCAGCCATGGAGTTTCTCTCGGCCTCCAGCTGCCCTTCAATCCACTGAACAGAATTCTCTATCTCAGAACACAGAGATTTTATGGGAGTGTTTTATGTGCAATTTATCCACATGGCTGCCAAGGGGGTTAAATTTGTTCTAAAAGACAGGGGCTTGTGGCTCAGGGGCTCGGATTTAAACCTTGATTCTGCATGCTCGTCATACTCCCGTGAGCGCTGAAGCTGGTTGATTGGTGGCGGCCACGTTGCCACTCCTGTCTCAGCTGCTCATTACTCAGAGCCAATAATCATCGCTAAGTATGACTAATCTCACGTGCAGGTCACCAAGTTCACTACTGACCTTCATTCCAGCTCAGAATGTTTTCAAGGTTAATAGATTGACTGTAAGCCGAGATAGGATGCATTTATAAAATGGGAGAAAATGAAAAATTTGGCATCACCAATATGTGGGTAGTTTTAAATGATTCATTTGTTACATTTGGACTGTAGCCATGAAATTCATTTGATATATATCACAGTTATATTCTAACCTAGACACTGCAAAATGAATTAATGACACATTTGCACATTAGACAATTTCATACACACACACACTCCAGGATGAGGGTTGGGGCATGTGTCCCAGCTCAGGGTCACCACATGCATAAAACAGAGCCACGCCACCCACTTAAACCAAGACCCAAGCACAGTGAGGCTGAGACCGACTCTGAGACACTGGCTGCTGATGGCTGCACTTGGGGCAGGGACAGATGAACCCTCGACCTCCTCCCAGCTCTATGCCCTGCGACTTGGTGCCTGACCTGCTGTTTGGCCCCTATTCTTGAAACTAGAGGATGACCCTGAGGTCCCAGAGAAGCCTACACAACCAGTCTTTATTCATTTGTTTATTTGGATGGCAGAGAGAGAGAGAGAGAGAGAGAGAGAGACCTCCCATTCACTGGTCTACTTCCCAGATGCCCACCACAGCACCTGCTGGGCTGAGGGTTGAAGCCAGGAGCCTGGAACTCAATCCAGTCTCCCACGGGGGCAACAGGAACCCCAGAACACCTATTACTTGCCAGGGTGTACATCAGCAGGAAGCTGGAATTGTGAGCAGTGCCAGGCACTCCAGTACGGGTTGGGAACATCTTTTTACAAAAGATTTTTGTATGTTTTTATTTATTTGAAAGGCAGAGTTAGAGAGGGAGAGACAGAGACAGAGACAGAGATCTTCCAACTGCTGGTTCACTCCCCAAGTGGCTGCAATGGCTGGGGCCAGGCCAGACCAAAGCCCACAGCCTAGTGGGTGCCATGTGGGTGGCAAGGGCTCAAATACTTGGACCATCTCTACTGCCTTCCCAGGCACACAAACAAGGAGCTGGATCGGAAGTGAAGCAGCTGGGACTAGAACCAGCACTCATGTGGGATGCCAGCATCACGGGTGGTTGCTTAACCTGCTGCACTGGTCCTCAGAGGGGGGCATCTTAGCTGGCATCTTGACAGCTGCGCTGAACGCCTGCCCCCACCAGCCTTTCTGTCCCTGCTCACAGACCTTGACCTTGACTTTCAGTTCCAGGTCTGGTGAAGTCGGGGATCCCCTGCCTCTGCCACTGGTCAGAACCCAGCTTTGTTGGAACCTGTCCACCAACGAGGAGGCAGTGTCTCGGGCTTGGGCTCCCGAGACTCATAGCCTGGACTGCCTTTCTCTCCTGTGTTCAGTTCTCCGCCACCGACCCTGCTGTTCTCGGGGTCATGGGTCTGCCTGGACTCAGCTAGGCCATCGCTCACTGTGCAACTCAGAGGGAGTCCATGTGTGGGAAGAAAACCTCCCCCGAGTCACTGTGAAGATCCACACGTGGGCGGAGCACTGCTCACAAGCCCAGCGCTGCACCTGCAGTGCATCCCACCTCCGGGGCTCCCAGACCACCCGACCCGCACTCTACCTCAACAGCAGTTTGGGGCCTGCTCACAACCCGTGTGTAGACGTCCTGTGTCAAAGCCCTGCCTTCCCAGTTGGAGCGTGAGCTCCTGGAGGAAAAACTTAGCACCTCCCCCAGTTGTGCGTGCTTAGCTGTTTCTTGCTTGGCCTCAGCATCGTGTCCGCTGAGCACCCTCTCATCAGTCAGGGACTCAGTCCTGCTTCTGTCCCCCAGCGTCCTTGCTAGGAGAGGTGCTGGAAGATGTCCTTATGAGGGGAAGCATTTTCCCTTGGGTGACTTCAGTGGAAAGAGCGGGAAGAGAGCTGAGCGGCACCCTGCTGGGAAGGCTTTATACTGGGTGAGGCCTACAGAACCACTGACTCCCCAGGCTGCATTTGCTGCCAGGAGCCCTCAGTCGCTCAGAAAGCCAACGTGGATCAAGGCCCCTGCCATTCTCATTTCCAGCATGGACAAAGGCTGAGCCATGGCTGGGCCTCTGCTCAGGTGTTAGCACCCTTCGATCCTCCTGACATCTGCCTCTACACTGGACAGGGGCACAACACCGGTGGCATCTGGCTGTGAGCTGGACATGGGCACATTCCCTGTGATGCTTGGCTGTGAGCTGCACAGGGGCAACCCCCTCACTCCATGACACCTGCTCTACATTGGACATGGGTGCACACACGCACTCATGACACCTGCTCTACATTGGACATGGGTGCACACACACACACTCATGACACCTGCTCTACATTGGACATGGCGCACACACACACACACATGACACCTGCTCTACATTGGACATGGCGCACACACACACTCATGACACCTGCTCTACATTGGACATGGGTGCACACACACACTCATGACACCTGGCTCTACATTGGACATGGCGCACACACACACTCATGACACCTGGCTCTACATTGGACATGGGTGCACACACACACACACTCATGACACCTGCTCTACATTGGACATGGGCGCACACACACACTCATGACACCTGCTCTACATTGGACATGGGTGTGCACACATGCACCCATGACACCTGGCTCTACATTGGACATGGGTGCACACACACACTCATGACACCTGCTCTACATTGGACATGGCGCACACACGCACTCATGACACCTGCTCTACATTGGACATGGGTGCACACACACACTCATGACACCTGCTCTACAATGGACATGGGTGCACACACACACTCATGACACCTGGCTCTACATTGGACATGGGTGCACACACACACACTCATGACACCTGCTCTACACTGGACATGGGCGTGCACACACGCACTCATGACACCTGCTCTACATTGGACATGGCGCACACACGCACTCATGACACCTGCTCTACATTGGACATGGCGCACACACACACACTCACGACACCTGCTCTACATTGGACATGGGTGCACACACACACTCATGACACCTGGCTCTACACTGGACATGGGCGTGCACACACGCACCCATGACACCTGGCTCTACATTGGACATGGCGCACACACACACTCATGACACCTGGCTCTACACTGGACATGGGCGTGCACACACGCACCCATGACACCTGGCTCTACATTGGACATGGGTGCACACACACACTCATGACACCTGGCTCTACACTGGACATGGGCGTGCACACACGCACCCATGACACCTGGCTCTACATTGGACATGGGTGCACACACACACTCATGACACCTGGCTCTACACTGGACATGGGCGTGCACACACGCACCCATGACACCTGGCTCTACATTGGACATGGGTGCACACACACACTCATGACACCTGCTCTACATTGGACATGGGTGCACACACACACACTCATGACACCTGCTCTACATTGGACATGGGTGCACACACACACACTCATGACACCTGGCTCTACATTGGACATGGGTGCACACACACTCATGACACCTGCTCTACATTGGACATGGCGCACACACACACTCATGACACCTGCTCTACATTGGACATGGGTGCACACACACACACTCATGACACCTGGCTCTACACTGGACATGGGCGTGCACACACGCACTCATGACACCTGGCTCTACATTGGACATGGGTGCACACACACACTCATGACACCTGCTCTACATTGGACATGGGTGCACACACACACACTCATGACACCTGGCTCTACATTGGACATGGGTGCACACACACTCATGACACCTGCTCTACATTGGACATGGCGCACACACACACTCATGACACCTGCTCTACATTGGACATGGGTGCACACACACACTCATGACACCTGCTCTACATTGGACATGGGTGCACACACACGCACTCACGACACCTGCTCTACATTGGACATGGGTGCACACACACACTCATGACACCTGGCTCTACATTGGACATGGGTGTGCACACACGCACCCATGACACCTGGCTCTACATTGGACATGGGTGTACACACACACTCATGACACCTGGCTCTACATTGGACATGGGCGTGCACACATGCACCCATGACACCTGGCTCTACATTGGACATGGACGCGCACACACACATTCATGACACCTGCTCTACATTGGACATGGGTGCACACACACACTCATGACACCTGCTCTACAGTAGACATGGGTGCACACACACACACCCATGACTCTGGCTCTGAGCTAGACACAGGCACAGCCCCTGTGACACCTGGCTCTGAGCCTGACATGGGCACCCAGGGAGGGGGATTTGTCTCACTCACAAGTTCAAATGTCTGGGCTGGGGGACTGAGCCATGGAAAGGCACCCACTGGGAGGAAACACAAACCCCGATCGTGCCTGTCATGTTGAGGGAGCAAACACCGGAAGTCCTTCACATTCCCTGGAGCCCGCAGCGACCTAAGGACCCTCACCCAGGCTGAAGGGAGCCCCCGGCCTGGGGCTTAGGGCAGCTCACTCACCATTCGGTGGCCCTGCCCTGTCCCAAGAGCCTCACCTCTGCCCGACACTCCCACCCCCACTCCCACCCCAAGGATATGGGGGCCCGGCAGGCCTGAGGGCCTCAGCACCAGAGATCAGCTCTGCAGCTGTACCCGGTCTGGGGAGCCTCCCCTGAGTCTGACGGAAAAGGGAGAGAACGGGGAGAGTGGGGAGGGGTGCGGAAGATGAAGGTGAAGAGACTGTGACGTTCTCTAGGTCCAATCTCTGGGTTCTGGTCTCCGAAACACAATGACTTTGCTTGGTTGTCTTTGGGTTTTCACACCGTCCACAGCACACTCCCCACACAGCATCCCAGACTTCAAAGCTGGGGACAGAGACAATCCACACGGATCCCCCTTCAGAGTGGTCGCCATTTTCTGGTGACGCAAGTTGAGGGACCGAAAGTGACCGACTGTGCGGTGGTCTGACGCCATTGGTTCAAATTCAGAGAGCTGGCCGGTGTTGGAGCTGGAGCCAAGACCCCGGTCTGCATTAAGTACCCAAACAGCACAAACCGGTTTGTGGTGCACAATGGCTGGAAGACCTGGCTGGGATTTAGCGAGCACTTTCCTTGTTTTCGGTGTTCAGGACTTGCTTGTTGAAGCCTCAGCAAGCTCTCTCTTCCAAGGTCCTTGCTATGAGTAACCTACAGCTCCCACCTGGAAGCACTTAAAACTCGGGTAGAAGCACAGGTGACACCTGCTGCTCTGTCCGCTTACCCACGGGCTCCACCTGGGGCAGATGCTCACCATGGCAACTGACAACCTTGGCCGGATCCGTGCTGGGGGCAGGGAAATGGGTGTGGCTACCCACCCCCATCAAGAGAATGGAAACAAGTATGCGGAGCGAGGCACCAGGGGCCGCTTACTGGGACGCGAGGAGCGGCAGGGACACCTGTGCCTGCTGCAGCCACCGCCACTCACTCCCGGCTCAGCCTGCGCTGAAGCCATGGCCGCCTCTGCTTCTCCCCCTCCTGGCTCAGCAGGGCAGCACTGGAAGCAGTGACCCCAGTGTTCACTGCCGAGAAAGTGTGTCTGGAAGACCTGGCCTGAGGCACGGGGGCGTCACAGCAGGAGAGGGGACCAGAGGGACAGCTACCTGGACTGAGGGGTCTGCATGAGCCGACGTAAGTGCCCAGCTGCCGAGGAAGGGGCCCAGGGCGCCTGTTCCTGCAGTGCATTATGGTCGTGGGAAACTTGCCTTTGTGCTGTGGGCATCTGGGCTGACTTTCGGAAGGTGGAAAATCAGGCTCCTTTATGGAGAAAGGAGACTTCTGAGCAAGCCACAGAAGGGCAGCCCGTGCTGCCCCATCATGAAACACACACGTCAGTCGGGTTCTTCGCCATGTTTTCCGCACCCTGGGGCTTCCCCCGACCAGGGCCCTGTGCCCTGCTCTGCAGCCAGTGGAGCTCCAGCTTCCGTGATTCTCAGTCTCTGGAAAACACCACTCATGCTTTGTTCTAACTTTTGTATTTTTCCAGGGACAAGTGGTACGTCTGGAACATATTTCCAAATACTACTTTCCTTCAGTAAACCCAGGTCCAGACTAGCCTGTTGTGTGTGTTTGGGAGGATGAACCAGCACTGGCTCACTCTCTCTCTTAAGATTTATTTATTGGCCGGGGCCGCGGCTCACTAGGCTAATCCTCCACCTGCGGCGCCGGCACACCGGGTTCTAATCCCCATTGGGGCACAGGATTCTGTCCCGGTTGCTCCTCTTCCAGTCCAGCTGTCTGCTGTGGCCCAGGAGTGCAGTGGAGGATGGCCCAAGTGCTTGGGTCCTGCACCCGCATGGGAGACCAGGAGGAAGCACCTGGCTCCTGGCTTCGCATTGGCACAGCGTGCCTGCTGAGGTGGCCATTTGAGGGGTGAACCAACGGAAAAGGAAGACCTTTCTCTCTGTCTCTCTCTCACTGTCTAACTCTGCCTGTCCAAAAAAAAAAAAAAAGATTTATTTATTTATTTGAGAGGCAGAGTTACAGAGAGAGAGAGAGAGAGAGAGAGAGAGAGAGAGAGGTCTTCCATCCACTGGTTCACTCACCAGATGGCTATAATGACTGAAGCTGAGAGAGATCTTCCAGCTGCTGGTTCACTCCCCAAATGGCCACAATAGCTAGAGCTGGGCTGATCCGAAGTCAGGAGCCAGGAACTTCTTCTGGGTCTCCCACGCAGGTGCAGGGGCCCAAGCACTTGGGCCATCTTCTACTGCTTTCCCAGGCCATCAGCAGGGAGCTGGATTGGAAGTGGAGCAGTCAGGACTCAAACTGGCCCCTACATGGGATGCCAGGCCACAGGCAGAGGCTTACCCTACTACACCACAGCACCAGCCCTCTTCCCCCACCCCCACTCCCCGCTTCTCTGTCTTTATTTCCTTTGGTCTTTCCTTTCCAAGGAAATTTTAAAATATGGGTTAAGCTGCCATTTGTGACACTAGCTTCCCACATCAGTGCCAGTTCACGTTCCTATTGCTCCGCTTCTGATCCAGCTTACATGCACTTGGATCCCTGCCACTGTGTGGGGGACCCAGATGGAATTCCTGGCTCCTGGCTTCAGCCCGGCTGAGACCTGACTGTTGTGGGCACTTGGGGAGTGACCCGGTGGATGGAAGAGCACTCTCTCACAGTCTCTGCCTTTCAAATAAAGTGAAAATAAGAAAATTTTTAAAAATAAGTAGAGTAACAAAGAATCACTATGTTCCTAAATCTGTATATATTAATTACTTGACATTTGTTTACCTTAAATTAAAAAAAAAAAAAAACGAGTATTGTGGGTGTGTAAAGTAGGCAGCAATGAATTTTGCCCAAGAGGAAGTGTGTGCCTCATAGGAGAGAAGCCAGCTCTTGGGGAGGGCGGGGGAGATGGGGAGACTGGGAGGCAGGGAGGTGGGGAGACAGGGAGGTGGGAGACTGGGAGACTGAGGGCAGGGAGGCTGGGGGCTGGGAGGCAGGGAGGTGGGAGACTGGGAGGCAGGCAAGTGCAGAGGCTGGGAAGGGGGGCGGGGACTGCCAGACCTTCCTTTGTGAGAGCTGGACACTGCTCAGCTCCCAGCTTGCCCCTAGTGAGAGACATCCCGCCCTCACCTCTGGGGCTCCCCCCCAGCTTCTGACCTCACTCTTCACACCCTTTCCCACCTTGGGCACCCGAGGACTCCATCACACAGCTTCCCACACGGTGCTGTGCCGCCACCTGGCTGAGTTGTGGCCCTGACCCTGTGCAGTGCCACGGACGGCCCTTCCGGAATGCTCTGCGGGAGCCCCAAGGCCCTGAGGGGTGGCAGAGCCGCCAGGTGAAGGGTCGTGGGCCCAGAAATGCCGCATGTGCCCTGAGCGAAAGGCAAGGTGTCCAAGTCCCCCAGAACCAGAGTGACAGATAAGCTTTCTGTGCCATTAAGCTACTGATTAAGACCTGGATTTTGCCATTATGGCAGAATGGGTGTGGGAGATCCTGGGCAAAGCGGCAGCTGCCGGGGTGGTCCGGTGTGGCAGGAATACCCGTGACACCTGCTCATACCTGTCCACACGTGCCCACACCTCACCCTGACTCGGGGCAGCAGGTACACTGCCCTCCCCTCACCCTCCAGCCTGGCTGACCACCACGGTGGGGTAGGACAGAACCAGCTCCATGGAGCTCAGTCTCCCAGAGGCTCCCAAGGGTCATGGGAAAGACCCCTGGGTGATGGGGCCTGACTGGCCCTTGAGGGGAGGGGGCTCTGGAGAGCAGAGGCTGGGGCACTTTGTGGGTGTCACCGTCCCCTGCTCTGTCCTCCTGTGTGGTCACTTCTGGGTGGGTGCTATCAGCACTCTTTCCTCAAGTCCGCCCTGGGCTTCACCTTCACTTGGTCTTGTCTGCTCAGAGCGAATTTACTGAGGGCATGTTTGGGAGCCCAGGAGTATAAGAACTCTTCATGGGAGCCTCCCTGGACACGCAACTCCCAGGAAATGCTGCTGCCGCCTCCCAGCCTGGTTCTGAAGGAGGGGGAGGCCTCACTTTCACGCTGCGTGCTGCCTGAGAGCTGCCCTCCCCTGGAAGGCAGACATGAGGGCTGACAGAGACACACACCCCAGGGCTTGACCTTGATCATCCTTAGTGGGTGTGAGACTCTGGGTATGTATATACCTTTGGCTTTTACATTTTACATTCCAGGTCCTGGGAGAGGTATAGACTCTGAGTGTAGACACTGACTCCGAGGAAGCCGTGAGGACCCCCTGCGACCGGGCCCCCTTCCTACCTGCAGCCTCTCCTGCGTCAAGCTTCCACACAACATCAGTCAGGTGGAGAGCGGGGGACTCGGACTCCGGCACAGTGTGTGCACAGTGGGACCAGCGCCCCACAGTCAGTCCACAACACAGTGTTTCTCACAGCGCTATGGGCCTGGCTGTTGACTCGGTGCAGCTGACTGGGCTCAAATTGATTAAAACGAGCAGGCGTGTGCAGGGCCGCTTTGCCAAAAGCCTCACAACCTGGACCACAGGAGACGCAGACAAACATGGCCCTTGCATCCCCAGTGTCCTGTGGTGTGGGGCAGATTCGACCACGCCACGTCCTCCTCAGAAGAGGCCGTGGGGATACGCAAAAGGGCGCAGCTGTCGAGAGGGTGGACTTGAGGGCCAGGGAAGCAACGGACCAAGAAGTGACCCAGGGACAGAGCAGGTGACTCCTGCACGCCCCCACACATCGGAGCTCCTGGAGCCAGCCCCACCCTGCTCCTCAGCACGGCACCCCCGCTCCGGTGTGCAGCACATGGGTGCTTCCAGGTAGGATGGGCTCTGCACTGGGCAGGGCAGCAACTCTGGACTCAGCCCAGTGCCCCTCATTCTGCGACACTGGGGAGACACCTTGCAGGTGGACAGGAACCAGGAATGTGGGCTGCTGGTTGGCTTGGAGCCATTCTCATTTCCACGTTTCCCTCCCTCTTCTCATGGTGTCTGTCGCCTCTTGGCTCTTGCCAGCCCCTGGCAGGCAGGGGCCATGTCCTGGTCCCACAGGCCTGGAGCTCAGCCAGGTGACTGACAGGAGTGGGCAAGACAGGACTGTCCCAGCAGAAGGCCTGCACGTTTCCACCAGCCCTTTGCACACCCCAAGAGTGGCTCTGCCTTCAGCTTGAAGGTGGCATGAGCCCAAACTGAGGGTTTGCTGTAATCCACAGACGTGACAACGTGGCTCCTTACAACAGTGCCACTTAGCCCATGAGAACGCTTCGAGGACATGGGCGGATGACACACCCAAGTCCATGGTAAGTGCCAGATTGGTGTCTCCACCTCCCCATCCAGCCATCGCAGCGCTCGGGGCAGAATCAGAATCTTCGCATTTATTGGACGAAGATGAATCATGACGCTTGACTGCGGTGAAGGTGACTGAAACCAAGGATCCCTTCCCTGAGCCTCACAAGCGCCAGGGAGACAGCCTGTAAGTTACAAGGCGTGCAGCTGGGTTGTCTGCAGTGCAGACACAGAGGAAAGATCGTTTAAAAATAACTGCTTACTATCTGTGCCCAGTATTTCTCATTCCTCCACAATGAGGAGGCCAGCTTTCTGGTAGGACAGGGCACGAGAGCAGTAACAACCCCTACTGGGACTGGGACGGGCCTGTGGTGCTGTGGTTAAGCCACCACTTGGAACACTCGCATGCCGTATCAGAGCCAGGTTCTAGGCCATTCCCAGCTCCCTGCTGATACGCACCCTGGAAGACAGCAGTGACAGTTCACGTACTCGGGTTCCTGCTGCTCACATGGGAGCCATGCATGGAGTTCATGGCTCCTGACTTCAGCCTGGCCCAGCCCTGACTATGACAGGCAATTGGAGAGGGCATCAGTGGATGGGGGAGCTCTCTTTTTCTCTGTGTCTCTCTAACTCTCTAATAAATTTTTTTGCTTCTTTATTTTTTTAAAAGATTTATTTATTTATTTGAAAGTCAGAGTTACACAGAGAAGGAAAGGCAGAGAAATAGAAAGGCAGAGTCTTCCATCCACTGGTTCACTCCCCAGTTGGCCGCAATGGCCAAAGCTGCGCCAATCCGAAGCCAGGAGGCAGGAGCTTCTTCCAGGTCTCCCATGCGGATGCAGGGGCCCAAGGACTTGGGCCATATTCTACTGCTTTCCCAGGCCATAGCAGAGAGCTGGATCAGAAGTGGAACAGCCAGGACTAGAACCGGGGCCCATATAGGATGCCAGCGCTTCAGGCCAGGGCGTTAACTCACTGCACCACAGTGCCGGCCCCTTTTTATTTCTTTAAAAACTAACACAAGAAGGGCCAGTGCTGTGCCATAGTTGGTTAAGCCTCTGCCAGTAGCACCAGCATCCTATATAGGCACCAGTTCAAGTCCCAGCTGCTCCTCTTCCTATCCAGCTCTCTGCTAATGGCCTGAGAGAGCAGTGGAAGATGGCCTGAATGCTTGGGCCCCTGCACCCACATGGGAGACCCAGATGGAGCTCCTGGCTCCTAGCCTCAGCCTGGCCCAGCTCTGGCCATTGCTGCCATTTGGAGAGTGAACCAGTGCATGGAAGATCTCTCTCTCTCTCTCTCTCTCTCTCTATCCCCCCCCCCCCCCATCTTTCTCTGTTTCTCTGCCTTTCAAATAAATAAATCTTAAAAAATAAACTAGCGGGCCGATGCTGTGGCTCACTAGGCTAATCCTCTGCCTGTGGCGCTGGCACACCGGGTTCTAGTCCCGGTCAGGGCGCCAGATTCTGTCCTGGTTGCCCCTCTTCCAGGCCAGCTCTCTGCTGTGGCTTGGGAGTGCACTGGAGGATGGCCCAGGTGCTTGTGCCCTGCACCCCATGGGAGACCAGGAGAAGCACCTGGCTCCTGGCTTCAGATTGGCGCAGTGCACTGGCCACAGCGGCGATTTGGGGGGTGAACCAACGGAAGAAAGACCTTTCTCTGTCTCTCTCACTGTCTAACTCTGCCTGTAAAAAAATCAATAAATAAACTAGCAAAATAAAAAGCTCCTTATTCGTGTTTTGGGCAGCAGCTACTCAGAAGACTGGGCCCCAGGGGTCCTCGAGGCCCAGCCAGTGCCAGCCTGGAGCGACCTCCCTAAGCTTCCAGGTGTCCCCAAGACTGACTTTGGGGTGTTCTGATGAGTTCTACGCTTGATCTTAGCCCAAAGGCTGAGAAGCGATGTTTGGTGAGTTCTAAGTTAATTTATTTTTGGACTTCAAAGAGTTTCTCCACAAACTGGGAAGCTTATTTCAAAGTAACGAGAAGGGAGAGTGATAACAATGGGCCATAGGACATGGGGTTGATGTGGGGTGCTTTGAAGGGGAGACCATTCTTTTTCTTTTTTTAATTTTTTATTTATTTGAAACGCAGATGTACAGAGAGGAGGAAAGACAGAGATCTTTCCTCCGCTGGTTCATTCCCCAGATGGCCACAACAGCTGGGGCTGGGCCAGGCCGAAGCCAGGAGTTTCATTCAGGTCCTCCAGTGGGTGCAGGGGCCCAAGCACTTGGGCCATCTGCCACTGCCTTCCTAGGACATAGCAGAGAGCTGGATCAGATGTGGAGCAGATGGATCTAGAACTGGTGCCCATGTGTCATGTTAAGGCGGAGGCTTAACTCACTGAGCCACAGCACCGGCCCGGGGGAGGACGATTGATCCCTTGGGCGGGCAGACACTTTGAGACCTGAGAGGTCCCCAGAGGACACCCTGCAGGTGTTGTCACCCTGAGGCTGGTGAATTCCAAACCAGCAGTAAGACACACAGCAAAAGTTGTTTTTCTTTTCTTTTTAAACAATTATTAATAATTTTAATATTCTATCATATTTCTGTAGTGAATGTAATGTATTTTGTATAGTTTTTAAAATATTTTTTAAGATTTATTTATTTGTGTGAAAGAGACAGAGATATTCTCTGGTTTACTTCCCAAAGGCTGCAACAGCCAGGTCTGGGCCAGCCCAGAGCCAGGAGCCAGGAACTCCATCAGGGGTCTCCTATGTGGGTGGCAGGGACCCAGGCCCCAGAGCCATCGTCTGCTGCCTCCCCAAGTGAGCATTCGAAGGAAGCTGTATCAGAAGCAGAGGTGGGACTGGATCTGAGGCACTCCGGGGATTCAGGCATCCCAGGTGGTAGATGAACCCTCTGAGTCACAACATTCATTCACCCCTAACATTTATTTATTTTAATTCCTTTAAAAGGTAGAGACAGATGGGGAGAGCTCCCATCCTTCGTGCACTTCCCCAGTGCCCACAACAGCCAGGGCTGGCCCAGGCCAAAGCCAGGAGCCAGGAACCCCGTTTGGGTCTCTCATGGAGGTGCAGGGATCCAAATACTGCAGCTGCTGCTGCCTCTGTGGTATGCATTAGCAGGAAGCTGGAACTGAGGGCAGAGCTGGGTATCAGTTGCTGGCCCTCCGACACAGGATGCAGGTGTCTGTACCGGTGTGTAGGCCGCGAGGCCAAATGCCTGCTGAGCTATCATCTCAGACAAGAAAACATCACCTTGGAGAGGCTAGAAATGCCCAGAGTTACAAAGTGAGTAAGTGACAAGTGCCTCCCTTGGCCTTGGGTTACCAAAGCTCCGTAAACATTTGCGGGCTGGCAGCTGCCCAGTGGAGAAGCCGAGGTCAACGTCTGTTCTGAACGTTTAAAGTGGACACAGAACTGCTTCAGCAAGGAGACCCCGATGTTGTTGTTGTGGGTGATGGTGGTGCCGACAGAGCCATCGCCTGCCTGCACCTGTGGAGGACCAAAGAGCTGGTGAGCCGAGAGAGCCCAGCACTGCTGAGCCGGCTGGAGGCTGGGAGGCGCTAGAGTGTCCCGCACCCACACAGGAAGGTGAAGGCCACACTGGCAGATGGAAGAGGCACTGCAGGTGTGCGCTGTGAGCACCTCTCCAGGGTCCAATCTGCACAGTGCACACCAGTGTCTGGGGCCCACCCATGGTGCAGCGGGTGAAGCCGCTGCCTGGGATTGACTGCCTCCCGCTTCTGGGCACTGGTTCAAGTCCTGATTGCTCAGCTCCCCATCCAGCTCCCTGCTAATGCTCCTGGGAAAGTAGCAGAAATGGCCCAGTCCTTGAGTCCCTGCCACCCATGTGGCAGACCCAGATTAGCCCCTGGCTTCAGCCTGGCCCAGACCTGGGGAGCAAGCCAACACATGAAAGTTCTCTTGGGCTCTCCCTCTCTCTCTGTAACTCTACCTTTTGAATAAATAAGTCTTTAAAAAAAGTGAAAAGAAAAACACTGTTTAAGTTAAACTAAAGATTAAAGATTAACATTCATTTTTTGCAGTGACAACGAGTGCCCTGCCCCCACACACTTGCCCTTCCCCTCCTGGGGGTTAATTTGAGTAATTGGGTATCCTAGGAAAGTGACCAGCCCCAGCCTTGGGGTTTTCTGTGGTTGTTTGAGAAACAGAGCCTGCTTTCTGATGGTTGTAGCAGGCTAATTCCTAGTGCTGGGGCCCCTCCTGTTCCACCTGGGAGAGTGACCTGCTGACACTTTAGTGGGCTTTGTCTTGGTATTCTTTGGGGGCAGTATCGTTTGCCCTTTTAATTCATTAGCCGGTGGACAGCCTTTACAGGGGAAAGACTGAGTCCACATTCCACACCCTTGGCCTCCCTGCCTGACGCTCTAGGAAGTTCAGAAAATGCCTAGTTAGCACAAAGTGGCCTCCTCTCTCCCCTGGGGCAGATCCGGTATTCAGTGAAACTTGTAGACGTGGGTGGGTCCTGTCTTGCCCTCGTAGTTTCCAGGATGTCCTGTGCGTGTGACCTCCAGGAGGTAACATGTATGTGACTGTGATCTTCTAGAATGTCCTGCACAAGTGACTGTGACTCTCTGGGCTACACCACGCATGTGCCTGTGCCCTCCCAGGACATTTTCTAGCCATTTTGCTGATTTGCCATGGCGGGGGGAGTGGCATGTAGGGTAGGGGTTAACCTCTCACTTCTTTCACTGATAAATGAAGAAATCCACTGAAGTACACCAAGTGGGTTGAGTTCATGATTAAAACCATCTTTTCCCCATCAGTCATTGTATTACATGCTTAGCATAGATTTGCAGCACCTCGTGTATGATGCCTGTCCCCAGAACCCAGCTGAGGACTGGTACACGAGTGTGGGGTAGTCCTGGAAGACAGATGCCCTGGTGGGTCACATCCTCCAAGTGTGGGCACCAGACCTGATTCATCCAGGTGCCGGGGTCGGGGAGGGGAGACGCTACACACGGGGCCCAGCAGGGGAGTCCCCTTACTGTGTTTTGCATGCGAGGGGCCTAGACCTGCCAGCTAAGTCCCTCCAGTTGAATAAAATCGCGAGTCCTGTGGAAGACTCTTCACGGCACGGATAGGGATTTCATCAGCAGCCTCCAGCGTTTAACCATCTCTGAGAACCTCTTCCACTTTCCCCAGTCTTCGCTAGCGCCGAGCCAATGCTCACTCTCCCGTGTCTCATGCATTCTTTTCAGATGTGTTAAACCACAAAACCCTTCAAAAAACCTACCACTTGACTTCCAGTATCTAAACAGCAGAAGGCAGACACAGTTGCCCCCGCCTCACACCCCCCCCACACACACACACCGGGAGCAAGGGGAGGAGCTGAGTGGGGGAACCCATATGGAGTTCCAGGCTCCTGCCTTCAGCCTGATCCAGCCCTAGCCATTGTGGCCATTTGGGGACATCTCTCTCCCTCTCTTTCTCCCTCTCTCCCCCCTCCTCCCTCGCTTTCTTCTTCTGTCTCTCTGCCTTTCAAGTAAATAAAAAATAAAGAGAAGGCTCCACAGTGATGTCGTTGGGTTGGAAAACGGGGTGCAGAACTACTGCGTGGATGCACGTGTCTGTACAGCAGGAGTAGCTGACACCACCCCCGAAAGACGCAGGAGGAGTAAGAGCAGACGTCGCCCACGTGAGCGGAGGGTCAGGCAGAGCTAACTTCTCACTGCGTTCTCTTCTTCCTTCCTGAACTTTGCACATGTGCACATTTCCTCTTGTCAAATCGCAGAAACGGAGTAATTTTAAAAAGACAAAACCCAGCATAGCAGTGGGTAGACCCTGTGCTGCAGGTGCCAGCTGAGGATGGGTCTGCAGCAGGGAGTCGGGCTGGGCTCTGAGCTACTCCGAAATGGACTGCCGGTTGGCTTGGAGCCACATAGAGCTTGCCTTCCGTGGGAACTGGACACAGAAGCCACTGCCTAAACTAGGAAACCAGGAGAGGCCTGGCCAGAAGCCGTAGCCTCTCCGAGGGAGGGATGGAGAGGACCTGACGGCTATGGTGTGGGCTCGGGCAGAAGACCCTGGGTCAGACCTGAGTCAGAGAATGGGCCGAGCGGAGGAGAAGCAGTGGAAGGCCTGAGTGCTTGGGCCCCTGCCGCGCACATGTGAGACCTGGAAGAAGCTCATGCCGAATGTTCAACGCTTTCCCACCTCTGCACCTGCTCCGGCTGGGAGTGCACTCCTGCAGACGACCTGGAAGTGGGAGAACTCGCCTTGGCTGCAGTGCCTGTGGTCTGTGGCTCTGTCCACTGATGGGTGACATTGGTTAGACTGAGGCCCGCGGGGCAGTTTGCACCGAGTGGTTTTCCACAATGTGCTAGTTCAAGGCCAGAGAAAGAGGTGCGACTGCCCAGGGCGAGGATAGAATTAAGAGGACAACCTTCCCCTTGGGAGCTTAATTTGGTCCTTTAAGGCCAGCAATTCATACACCTCTGCTGTCATCAAACTTTCATTTCCTGTGGCAATCAGATCAGAAAGCAGAACCTGATACGTGAAAGTCAATGCACCATTTTCCACTAAGTGTCCTTGACCGTGCAAACCCACCCACAGACCGTCCCCAGCAGGAGCTCTGCTGCCCCACTGTCTCTCCAGTCTGGCACCAGGACCCGGGGGTGGGCTTTATGATAAACCTGAGGCGATGCAGAGAGGAGCCGTAGGGATGGGCGTGCAGCCTAGCAGTTACAACACCCACTAAGACGCCCATGTCCACATTGGAGTGCCTGGGTTGCTCGCCCAGATCCGGCTCCTGAATACTGCTTCCTCCTAGTGCACCCTGGGAGGCGGCAGTGAGGGCTCCAGCACTTGGATCCCTGCTACCCCCATGGGAGACCTGGATTGAGTTCCTGGCTTGTGGCTTCAGCCTGGCCCAGCCCCCGCCGTTGTGGGCGCATTTGAGAAGTGAACAAGCAGATGGGAACTCTCTCTCTCTCTCTCTCTCTCTCTCTCTCTCTCTCTCTGTTTCTCTGCCTCTCAAACGAATGAACAAATGATGATTTTAAGAAGGAAAATCCCACCCTCAGTGAGTTTTCTGATCTCCTTCTCTGGTTATATTGCTTTGCTTTGCGCTATGTGCATCCACAGTAACTGCCTGCACAGGTACTCCAGGCTACAGAGATCCAATCCCAGTCCCTGAGAACAGATCCCAGGCACTGAGAATGGATCCCGGTTACTGAGATAGACCCTAGCTATTTAGACTAGATTCAAATAGATCCCAACTACTTAGAATAGCTCCCAGTTACTCAGGATAATTCCTTCTTAATTAGAATAGACCCCCATTACTAAAAATAGATCTGTGTTGCTTAAAATAGACCCCTCTTACTGAGGATAGATTCCAGTTCCTTAGAATAAATCCCCATCACTGAAGTAGAGATCCATCTCTGTTACTTAGGATCAATCCCAGACACTTAAAACAGATCCAGCTACTCGCAATAGGTGCCAGTTACGTAGACCAGGTCCCATTACTGAGAATAAGACACAGTCACTTTTAGAAAAGCAGTTCTGCAGGCCTTGTTGGCCAGTGAGAGGTCATGAAGCCTGGGCATAATTCCAGTCTTCTTTCTGAAGTGATAGAAGGATTCTTCAGACTCTAAGTAACCCAGATGCAATGGAACTTACAGTACAAGAAATTTTTAACGGTTTTTTCCCTAATGTTCTACATTGGTTTGTTCAGAGAACGTTCAAATTTCCATATGACTAGAAAAATAATATTTTTATGCACACATATGCAAGGCTGAATAGTCCAATGCTACTATGACACAGTGGGGTGTATGTCACCATACCATGTATGTACACGGTGTACAGACAGAGTCAGCACATGGGGTATGGACAGTTGGTGTCAGCACACGGTGTATGAACAGTCGTAATCAGTGCATGGTGTACAGATAGTCAAAGTCAGCACACAGCATATGGACAGTCAGTATCAGCACACGGACGGTGTATGGACAGTTGGTATCAGCGCCAGTGTATAGACAGTTGGTGCCAGCAGCCCCACCCCACCATCCAGATATGAGGGCTGTGTGGGTTGGAAGCTATTGGATTTTGAAGCCAGGCCTAAACAGCTGGTCTTTCCCCCTCCCCCAGGCCTACGGGGAGCACAGGAGACAAGCTGTGCAGTTCCCCACGTGGCGCCTCCACCACTCAGCTGTGCTCAGTGGTGATAATTCTGGGCTCTTCACAACTCTGCCACATTCTGGGATGAGTTCCTAGTTGGGTCTAAATCTTATTTAAAATTTCCTGCTAATATTACCATGAAACATTTTATGTCAATAATAATCTCAACAGAAAAGGAACTGCATTTCATGACTCTTTTAGGTTAGTTCTGATCAATGCGTTTTGTGTGCAGTTACAGAAAATCACTTGCTACATCTGCACATAGATTACCTTGTCTGTGTGTGTTTGGAAGCCAAAGAGACAGGCAGGCAGGCAAACAGACACAGCGAGAGCTCCCATCCACTGGTTCACTCCCCACGTGCTCACAACAGCCAGGGCTGGGCCAGGCCAAAGCCAGGAGCTGGGAATTTAATCAGTTCCCCATGTGGGTGGCAGGGGCACAAGTACCTGAGCCATTGTGCTGCCTCCCAAAGGAACTGACAGGAAGTTGGGCTTAGAGCTGGAGGACTTGGGCACTCTGACGTGAGACGCGTGCATCCCAGGTACCAAACACCTGCCCTCGGGTTTCTTTAAGGCCAGCCCAAGCCTCTCTGCGCTGTTTTTGGTGCAGTGCACACACATGGTCACTGGGAGCTGGCAGCACAGCTCGGCAAGCTGGTTACACTGTTTCCAGGTGATCTGTCAGTCCCCTCCCTCAGAACTACCCAGCTGCACACAGAGGGGACCTTCCAGTGTTGCTATGCAGTCCTGCAGCCCAGCAAACAAAGTCTCAGGGCCCCAGACAGCCATGCAGGAACAAACCCATCCATGGAGGGCTCTGATGGTACAATTCCACGTGAACAAATGAAACACAAGACACGGAGCAGAGGACAAATCTGTCCTGTGGCCAGCAAGGAGCTACCCAGAGGTCCTCCCCACACCTCTGGCTGCGGGGACAGGAAGCCTTCGGCGGGCAGATCTTGAAGGGAGCAAACGAGCCAGGTCCTCTGTTTGATCAGAGGGCTTGGCTGAAATGTTTGTCTACCACAGCACGTGTCTGCGGTCTCCGAAAGGGACAAGTGGGTGTGGGCTGAAAATGTGGCAAAACCACCCTCAAAGCACTGAGAGTGCCAGGCGGGTGCGCCCACGCCCTGAAGCCATCTGCCGCTTGGCTGCTCCGAAAACGGGCCGCGCCCAGTGCCTTTTCACCTACCTGAAAATGAGGAAGACCTCGGTGTAGCCTCTCAGCAACGGCCCTGGATGGCCACCAGGCGGGGACGCCCGGGGCTCCTGCCCAGGCACCGCCCCAACACAGTGCATGTGTGCAATGCTCTGTGCCTCCACAGCCTCGCTCATGAAACGGGATTGACAGCAAGTTGGAGCCTACACATGCTGCATGGACAGGTGGTATGAGCGTACAGTATGCGGACAGTCGGAGTTAGCACGTGGTCAACGCGTGCTGGCCCACTGACTCCTACTGAGTTCACTGTATGCCAGGATGTTGGACGAGGTGAGCTTGAGCTGTGGGACAGCAGTGAACCACTGGGCAGCACACGCCTGAGCACCCAGTGCTGAAACATGACCCATAACTCCCCTAGCATTTCATGGGCCGCAGCGGGGGACAGGGAGCAGCACCGCCGGGCGGGACCTGCAAGACAAGGAGGCCTTGGCAGGGAAAGGTGAAAGGACCGGTGTCCATTGTTGGAGGCAGCAGTGAGCAGGCTTCTTCAAGGAGCCATGAGGACCTGGCAGAAAGCTCCAGAGACGTAGGGACAAAAAACTGTGGAGACAGCGCGAACCTGGACCAGAGCAATGGGGAGTCAGGTGGAGGAGGCGTTTAGGAGAAGCAGAGGTTGGGGCTCCGGGGTTTCAGAGGGTAACTCAGCGTTAGCTAAGAAGATAGGGACAAACAGGGGAGATCTCTTACTCTTTCCTAGCAGAGAGACACAGAAAAACAAGCAGACAACGGGAGCATCCTAAAGGATAAGATGAAAAAAATGGGCGAGGAATTGGAGGCAGCAGGCGGGGCCGTGTTCAGGTTCATCTGCGTTGCGCCGCCAGGGGAACACACGGCACACGATGATCCCCCTGCCGGCATTGCTCTGCCGGCACCATGTCAAGGCGCCTCCCACAGAGGACCCAGAAGGCACAGACCTGCGTGGCTTCCAACAGCGTCCCCTCACTGCATGTGGCTTTCCCTACCTGGTTTTCTCACCCCCTCCCATCTTGATTTGACATCAGCCCCCACTCTCTCCCCAGGTTTTCACTAAGTGCCCAGGCTTTTTGTCTGTGGAACACTGGGGCTCGGGTAGAACCCATAATCCTAATTGAAGTTGTCACAGGGTTTCCCGGCTCTCTACCTGATCACAGATGCAATTCCAACCCTGTGCACCAGGGGGCAGAGAGCGTCCACGCTCTCTCCATCATGGACCGGAGACGCGGGAAAAACAGTCAGGAAAACCAGGCCCGCTGGCGGCTCGGATGCTTCCCTGTGCCCTCTGCCCTCTGCAAGGAAACAAGACGCCCATGCCTAACCCCCGTGAGTGCACGGATACTGAGACGGGCCCTGGCCGTGTGTGTGTTTCTGCTGCATTAGGTTATGTTCTGTGTGGGAATGCAGTGGGCATGGATCCATAGAAGGGGAGACGAGAGGGAGGCATGGGCAGACGAAAGGTGTGATCGTGATAAAGGCAGTGCCACTGTCCCCAGGCCCACATGGTCTCTGTCCCCAGCACCCAGAGCCAGGGCTGCAAGTTGCCCGAGACACCGCACTTCTGCTTCCATTCTGGGTGGGACTGGACTTAAGTCGACTGAGTGAGAGAAGCCGACTGGGGACCTGCAGCCTGACCCTGACTCAGGGTCTTCCCAGAGCTGTGGGAAGCGTGGACCATGGGAAAACAGAGCTTGGATTTCTTTTAATTCTATTTCTCTGCCAACTCTTCAAAGTACCATCATATTAAATGCTGTGGAAAACTGAAGTGAAACAGCTTAAAAAAAAAAAAAAAAAGAGAGAGAGAGCAGAGTGACAGAGAGAGAGAGATCTTCCATCCACTGACTCACTTCCCAAATGGCCACAACAGCCAGGGCTGAACAGACCAAAGCCAGGAGCCAGGAACTCCATCGGAGTCTCCCATGTGGGTGCAGGGGTCCAGGTCCTTGGGCTGTCATCTGCTGACTTCCCAGGTGCATTAGCAGGGAGTGGATCAGAAGAGAAGCAGCCAGGACTCAAACCAGCTCTCTGATACGGGATGCTGGGATTGCAAGCCCCAGCAATGCCAGTGCTGTGACCCCAGCCTGCATCACCCTCTGAGTGTCCATCCTGTTTAACCCACGCTGCAGGGTCACATCTACCCCAAAGGGACTCAGAGCCTCCCACTCCCTGCCCCCAGACTTGTCTTGACAGCTTTCACTTTCTTCTTACCCGCTTCTATGCAGCGAGTCAGAGAAACCTGACTGCATTTGGAAATGAAGCTGTGTTTACAATTCCCTTGGCAAAGTGAGCCATTTTTAGACAACCGCTTTGAAGATAGAGAGACAGCCACTTATAGCCTGTGAAGTCACATTTTTTAAAAGACAGATTTATTTACTTATTTATTTATTTATTTGAAAGTCAGAGTTGCAGAGACAGAGGCAGAGAGACAGAGATCTTTCATCCATTGGCTCACTCCCCAAATGGCCACAATGGCCAGAGCTGGGTCAATCCAAAGTCAGGAGCTTCTTCCAGGTCTCCCACGTGGGTTCAGCGGCCCAAGGACTTGGACCATCTTCTACTGCTTTTCCAAGCCATAGCAGAGAGCTGCATTGGAAGAGGAGCAGCTGGGGCTCAAACCGGTGCCCATATGGGATGCTGGCACTGCAGGCGGCAGTTTTACCCACTATGCCACAGCGCCGTGCCCAAGTGAGGGCACACTGACAGGATCCTCATATCCCATTTCCTTACCACCGTGGCTACCCTTGAGTCACCCCAGCTTTTGGGTGACAAACCTCAGGGGAATGGGCCCTTCCCTCCCTAGGGTGTCCTCTCTCTGCCCTCCAGGCACTGAGTATGCAGCGGTTGCTTTGCCAGGAAAGAAAGCCTGGGGCCGGCGCTGTGGCACAGCGGGTTAAAGCCCCAGCCTGCAGCACCAGCATCCCACATGGGTGCCAGTTCGAGTCCTGGCTGCTCTACTTCTGATCCAGCTCTCTGCTATGGCCTGGGATAGCAGTAGAAGATGGCCCAAGTCTTTGGGCCCCTGCACCCATGTGGGAGACCTGGAAGAAGCTGCTGGCTCCTGGCTTTGGAGCAGCTCAGCTCTGGCCGTTGCGATCATTAGGGGAGTGAACCAGAGGAATGGAAGACCTCTCTCTATATATCTACCTCTCTCTGTAACTCTGTCTTTCAAATAAATAAAATAAATCTTAAAATTAAAAAAAAAAAAAGGAAGAAAGCCTGAGCCACGGCTTGGAGTGACGGGTGTCTGTTTGGGGTGCTGGATCCCTCCCAGCGGTGGCACTCGGGGTCAGCTGCCAGAGTCTTACCCAAACTTGCTCTCGCTGTATGGGGCAGGACAGCTGTGCCCCCTCACAAAGTACTGGGGGTGGGAAGAACCCCAGGGCTCCCTTTGAGTGGGGGGTCAGCATGGTGGGGGTCTCCAGACATTAACAAACCGTATAGCTTTTCCAAGGTGCATGTGCAGGTTCCAGCCGCTTGGCACCAAAATAAAATGATATTTTCATGCTGTTTTTCCACAATTTTTTTCTTAAAATTTATTTGAAAGGTGGCGTTACAGACAGAGAGACCAGAGACAGATCTTCCATCAGCTGGTTCACTCCTCAGATGGCCGCAACAGCCAGGGCTGGGCCAGGCCAAAGCCAGGAGCTTCCTGTGGGTCTCCCATGTGGGTTTCCCAGGCCGTTAGCAGGGAGCTGGATGGGAAATGGAGCAGCCTCGACTTGAACTGGTGTCCATATGGGATGCTGGCGTTGCAGGAGGTGGCTTTACCAGCAGTGCCACCATGCCATCCCACCCCTCCCTTTCCCTCCCCACCACGAATGTTTTCACATGCCTTGGGAACAATGGGAGCAGCATTCCTGGTGCTGGACAGGACACTGGGGCCTGCAGGGCTCCTGCGAGGGTCGGGTGACAAAGCAGGGAGGGGTATGGGTGAGAGCACAGGGAGAGGATGTGGGGGGAGGGGGCGTGGGGGTAGCAGAGCATGAAGGGCCAGGGTGACCGTTCAGGTCAGGGCCAGTGTGGCAGCCATGGAGTGGCCTGGGGTGCTGGTGCTCCCTGCTTGTCTGAGGATGGACGCTTGTGTCCACCGGCTTTCAGCATTACCAGTGGGGGACTCTGTGCCCGTAGCCTGCAGGCCTCTCCTCTCCTGGGTTCGCTCTCCAGCCTTCCTGGGGCAGCAGTGGCTGCAGGCAGCGTTGTTACCATATATAGAAAGGAACCGGCGCGGTGCGGGAAGGCTGGATCTGAGGCAGCCGGAGGCGGGTCCTGGGGCAGGAGGGCGGCTCCCTCCACGAGGGCAGCCCTGGAGCCTGAGCCGGCTGTTGGAGTTCTGCAGAGCCCACCCAGCAGGCTTCCCTCCACCTTGAGGAAAGCGACAAACCTTTCCGGATTTGCTTGTTTTTCGTGAGGACAAAAAGTCTAGCTCGCGACCCAGGACAAAAATCTCCGTGACTTTAAAGCGTGGCTGTAGGCTAAGACCCTGTTGCCCACACAGACAGCCTTGCTGGCGAGCTGAGAGGATGCCCAGGCACAGCCACGGCCCCCACAGCTCAGGGCTCCCGGCAGCCCGGATGCAGAGCTGTCGGCAGCCCGGATGCAGAGCTGTGGGGAGTTTTGGCCAGACACCGATTCCAGACCCTTCCGTTCTGCCGGCTTGGCCCCTGCACACATCACCTCCCTCCTCCACTCGCAGGACGGCCCTAGCAACCGTCTCTCCTCAGATTCGTCCGTGGGGAGAAGTTTCTGCGGTGGAGCCTGCTGGCTTCCTGAGCTCTTGGAAGACACATGTCCCCATTTTTGACGTTTTCTGGTCCGTCCCATTGTCATCTGATAACTCGCTCAAGGGGGCACTGCAAGAAGTCCATGGAGTAGAAAAATGGGTTTATTTACATGCAAAAGGTAAAGCCCCCAATATGCATTTCTGGAAATTCTTGAAGACCCTCCCTCATATTATCAGATGATAATAAATATGTAATGTGGGGGATTTAAGCATTATCAAATAACCAAAATGAGCCCGTCAGCTTGTTCTTAGATTCTTAAAGAAACGCGCGGGGTATGCACACACCAGGCAAGGTGCCCACAAAAGCCAACAGCCTCGGGGCGATGTCTGGCTCCAAGTCCCAAGGACCTCGTCCACGTGTCCACCTCCTGTGCTGCTGGAGCAGAGGATGTGCCTCCGGTGTTAACAGCTTCATGGTCAGAGGTCGATCTCCAGTGCTCATCTGCCCCTGCCGGTCAGCTCCCCTTCCCGCAGGCTTCCCAGGGCAAGTTGGTGGAGGGCCCGAGGACAGGGCTCTGGGAAAACTTGGGTCCTGATGTGGCTCAGACACAAGGTGAGGAGGTGCCAGGCCCTCCTTACCAAAACCAAATCTTTTTTTTTTTATTTTTATTTTTTTTAATTTTTTGACAGGCAGAGTGGACAGTGAGAGAGAGAGACAGAGAGAAAGGTCTTCCTTTGCCGTTGGTTCACCCTCCAATGGCCGCCACGGCTGGCACGCTGCGGCCAGCGCACCGCGCTGATCTGAAGGCAGGAGCCAGGTGCTCCTCCTGGTCTCCCATGGGGTGCAGGGCCCAAGCACCTGGGCCATCCTCCACTGCACTCCCTGGCCACAGCAGAGGGCTGGCCTGGAAGAGGGGCAACCGGGACAGAATCCGGCGCCCCAACCGGGACTAGAACCCGGTGTGCCGGCACCGCAGGCGGAGGATTAGCCTAGTGAACCGCGGCGCCGGCCAACCAAAACCAAATCTTGCCATCAAGAGCTGCGTGCGAGAGGCCTCGTATGGGGCTGGCTCTCCTGTCCCTCCCCTCCACAGGACGCAGCAACGGGCACCCTGGTGCAAGCAGAGAGCCGCTCCACCAGACCCCGGTGCTGCCGGGGCAGTGCTGAGCCCTCTGAGCCTCCAGCACGGGGAGAGATACACGTCTAGCCCTGGTGGCTTTCCCTGCCGGTGGCGTTCTCATTAGGGCTGCACAGTGGACACCGACAGGCCCTACCCAACTCACTCCCCTGACACAGGTGGAAGGAAAGCCAGGCGGCCGGCGGGGAGTGGGCCTGAGTGTGTCCCTCTCACCCCCCAGGCAGCGCAGGTGCAGGGCAGGCGGGCAGGGCACTGGCTGGGTCACTCCTCCTCCCCTCGCCCCTGCACCTGGCCGGTTTTCACACAGTCCTGACTTCGGCAAGGCTGGGCTAGCAGCTCCAGGGGCGGTCTCCATTCTGCTCCGTTCCCGCCAGGACCCAGCACAGCTCTCGGCTCTCCCCCTGCTGCTTCCTGCTTCCTGCTTCCCTACTACTGCTCAGTCATCAGCTAGTTTCCCAGACACTCAGAACTGTTTCCCTACAGTGGGTGAATTCTTCATTTAGGTTTCGCTACGTGTTACTGCATTTGTACTGTGTACTGCTCTCATGTTTGGTGTGTTTTTTTCTTCTCATGATCTTTCCCTTGATTGCTACTTAACTCCACTGTTTTCACCTGTGATTATCCAAAATGTGTGCATGGCTGGCATGCATTTACACTCTGGATCTCTGAATACCTAAGACCTTGGGTTACAGTCTTTTTCTTGTGAACTTGTTACTAAAGTCTCATTGTTTATGCTTCCTCAGCCGGCGCTCAACCAGGAGAAGCCATGTTCAGCTCGAGCACCAAGATTGTGAAGCCCAACGGCGAGAAGCCGGATGAGTTTGAGTTGGGGATCTCCCAGGCGCTCCTGGAGCTGGAGATGAACTCGGACCTCAAGGCTCAACTAAGGGAGCTGAACATCACGGCCACCAAGGAAATCGAAGTTGGCGGTGGCCGGAAAGCTACCATCATCTTTGTTCCCGTTCCTCAACTAAAATCCTTCCAGAAGATTCAAGTCCGGCTAGTTCGTGAGCTGGAGAAAAAGTTCAGTGGGAAGCACGTTGTCTTCATTGCTCGGAGGAGGATTCTGCCTAAGCCAACTCGAAAAAGCCGTACGAAAAATAAGCAGAAGCGCCCTAGGAGCCGCACTCTGACGGCTGTGCACGATGCGATCCTTGAGGACTTAGTCTTCCCAAGTGAAATCGTGGGCAAGAGAATCCGTGTGAAACTGGATGGCAGCCGGCTCCTACAGGTCCATCTGGACAAAGCACAGCAGAGTAACGTGGAGCACAAGGTGGAAACTTTCTCTGGTGTGTATAAGAAGCTCACAGGCAAGGATGTTAATTTTGAGTTCCCAGAGTTCCAGTTGTAAACAAAAATGACTAAATAAAAGATGCTTCATGGTAAAAAAAAAAAAAAGTCTCATTGTTTTTGAAATTAGAAATGAACTTTTGAAAAATAATGCTATTGTAAGTTGGTGAACATTTTCAGTCTGCAAATGCAATACTGTCTTAAGCTCAGAGACATTATCTTCTATTATTTCATTGACTATTCATTCCACGTTGCATTTTTCTCTTGCTCTTGTGACTTTAGTTATTTGTAAATCAGCATCCAGATCTCTGTATCTTGTTCTCCAAGATACAGAGACTTCCTCAAGGTCTCTCTCGTTCTCAAATTCTGTCAACTTCATGGTCTATTGCATTATTGACTATTGATATTTAGATTTTTATTCTGGTAATTGCGGTTGAAAATATTCTTTTTTTTTTTTTTTTTGACAGGCAGAGTGAACAGTGAGAGAGAGAGACAGAGAGAAAGGTCTTCCTTTGCCGTTGGTTCACCCTCCAATGGCCGTCGCGGCAGGCGCGCTGCATCCGGTGCACCGCGCTGATCCAATGGCAAGAGCCAGGTGCTTTTCCTGGTCTCCCATGGGGTGCAGGGCCCAGGCACTTGGGCCATCCTCCACTGCACTCCTGGGCCACAGCAGAGAGCTGGCCTGGAAGAGGGGCAACCAGACAGAATCCGGCGCCCCAACCGGGACTAGAACCCGGTGTGCCGGCGCCACAAGGCAGAGGATTAGCCTAGTGAGCCGCGGCGCCGGCCTGAAAATATTCTTATTTCTAGTTTCTTTTCATGAAAACTATTTTGGACTCCACATTCCCTGACGCCTCATTGCCAGTGTGATTGAGGAGTTTCTCCAAAGCATTCTGGTTCGTTGGTGCTGCTGGTCAGCAGTGGCCTCCTGACAGCTCTAACTGGGCCTCACTGCCCAGCGGGTTAGGAATTCCTGCCTGTCCTACCGCTGTGTTTCCCAGCTTGCTGGGTGTGCGTGGTAACGCCCAGTGCACTGGGCGATGCCACTCAGCTTACTTGGAGTTACTGCCTGGCCTGCTGGATGTTACTGCCCTTCTGGGGACTACTGCTTGGCTTATAGGGTGTTAGTCCTGATTCGTGTGTGTTACTGCCTTACTTATTAGGGAATCTGCCCAGCTTCTGGGGTCTCCAGGTCCTGGAGCACTCGCTCTGTGACTGCCTGGAGATCTGAGAGCTGAGAAATAAGGGTGATTGGGTCTCCCCTTGGATGGCTGGTGTTGACAGCAGAGTGGGTGGAGACAGCTCCCCTCCCAGGAGTGTACATCTGCAGTTCACAAAGCAGGGTATGGGGGACATGGAGACAGTAACGTGGCCGCTACGGTGTTACCGTGGCTGTCATCTCGCACATTCCTCAATGACAGCGGCAGCTACAAACTGCTTATTTATTTATTTTTAAAAAGATTTAATTTTTTTACTTAATTGAAAAACAGAGTTACAGAGAGAGAAAGAGGGAGATACAGAGAGAGGTCTTCTACTGGTTCACTCCCCAAATGGCCGCAACGGACAGGGCTGGGCTGATCAGAAGCCCGGAGCTGGGAGCTTCTTCTGGGTCTCCCACATGGGTGCAGGGCCCAAGCACTTGGGCCGTCTTCTGCTGCTTTCCCAGGCCATAGCAGGGAGCTGGATCAGAAGCAAAGCAGCTGAGACTTGAACCGGCACCCAGATGGTCTGCTGGCATTGCAGGCTGTGCCTTAACTCATTTCACCACAACTCTGGCCGCTCACACGGTACAGTCAACCTTCCATGCCCTCTGACCTACTTCTCCCCTCGTTCCCTCGCCCTGGCCCAGCCTCACTCTGCCTCTGTGCTCTTTTGAGCATGCAGCCCTCGTGTGAAGGAGACCACAGGACAGTCTTCCTGTGCCTGGCTGATTTCCCTCAGTGTGACGTCCTGCAGGTCTCTTCAGAGTAGCAGGTGGCAGATGTCCGGTTTGAAGGCTGAATCATTCCACTGTGCATAAACCACATGTTCCTTATCCACTTGAGGGACATTGAGCTTGTTTCCACTTGTTGGCTTCCATGAGCCACGCTGCCGTGAACCTGGGGTGCAGGTGTCCTTGCGAGGGGGTGACCTCGTATCTGGATACACACACGGAGACGGAATGCTGGGTCACACTGTGGGTCTACTTTTAGCTTCTGAGGGTCCTCCACACTTTTCCACAGTGGCTGAAGCAATCTACATTCCAACAACAGTGTGCTGGGGCTTCCTTTGCCCCATAGCACCACCACCGTTCCCCTCCTGTGCTTTTGAGAATAGTTCTCCTTGCGGTGTAAAGCAATGCCTCTGGGTGGTTTTCATTTGCATTCCCCTGATTATGGGTGATGTTGAGCTCCTTTAAATAGCCCTGTTGGTGGCTTCTATGTCTGTTTTGGAAAAATGTCTCTTCAGGTCTTTCACTTTTTCAGTTGGGTCATTTTTCTTCTATTGAGCTGTAAGAGTTCTTTATACAGTTTGAGTATTAAACCCTTCTTGGGTGACTCCCAGATATTTCCCCCAGTCTCTGGCTCCCTTTGCCTTTTGTTGGCTGTTCCCTCTGCCGTGCAGGCTTGTGTGTGATATAAGAGAAACGTCCAACTTTGCTCTTTTGCGTGAGGAAATCCGGTCTTCCTGGTGTCATTTGTTGAAAGAACCATTCTTTCCCCCATGAGTTTTCTTGCTAGCTCATACACGTTTGGATTTATTTTTGAAGTCTTTGTTCTGTTCCACTGGTCTGTTTCTGTTTTTATGCAGTACCATAAAGAGCTGAAGAAGGGAGTCTAACAGATGCTCACAGAGCCCCTTCATAGCCTCCCGCCAAGAGGCAGGAGTAGCCTAATGTGTGTGGGTGGATGCATGGTGAACAAAGCGTGGTGTCTGCACACAGCGGCACGCCGTGGGCCGCTGTCCGGCCTGGAAAGGAAGGAAGCTGACACAAGCCCTGAGGATGCTTTGCTGGGTGAGATAAGCCAGGCACACAAAGACACACGTGGCACCGTTCCACTTGAGCGAGAACCTGGTGCAGTCACGCTCAGAGACAGAAGCCAAAATGGTGGTGCCAGGCCTCAGGAAGAGTGGGGTTTGTGTTTAAGGAGTGAGAGTTTCAGTTTGAGAGAAAGTGAAGCTCGGAGGTAAGGGCGGGTCTGGCTGCACTGCAGCGTGAATGGACCTCTGGCCTTGGAACCACAGGCTGACAAATAGTGAAAACCCTCAGTTCTGTTATGTAAAAGGGAAGAATGCTGCGCCGTGGGGGTGGAGGCTGGGTGCCCTGCAGCGGACTTGCTGCACCTGCGCCTGCTTCATTCTTAGGCCTGGGGTTTTGGCTTCCTCCCATCCAGGACCTGTAACATTGGAGTCATTCATTCATTCATTTAACCAACATTTATTATGTAGGTACCATGTGCTTAAGTTTCCCTACCACGATGAAATAGCTTAGAGACTCTCATTTATGGGTCAAATTCAGAATGGATTTGGTTGAAATCATCAATGTTTGGGAGCTATCAAATTATTTTTCTATTAAGACAATACAACCAGGGCCAGCGCTGTGGCGCAGCCTGCCATTCCAGCATTCCATATGGGCACCGGTTTGAGTCCCTGCTGCTCCACTTCTGATCCAGCTCTCTGCTATGGCCCGGGAAAGCAGTAGAAGATGGCCCAAGTCCTTGGGCCCCTGCACCTTCCTGAGAGACCTGGAAGAAGCTCCTGGCTCCTGGCTTCGAATCAGCTTAGCTCTGGCTGTTGCTGTCATTTGGGGAGTGAACCAGTGGAATGGAGGACCTCTCTCTCTCTCTGGCTCTACTTCTCTCTGTATCTCTTTCAAATAAATAAAATAATTCATAAAAAACAGACAATACAATACAACCCTCTGCTATTCTCATTGCAGATTTTTCACATTCCGATGTAGATTTGGTTCTTAAATCAGAAAGTCTGGAAGAAAAGTGGCCTGGCTTAGCAAATCACTCAGCAAAAGATATTTGTTTCAAGTAAATCTCAGATTACTCATATAATAAAATATTAAAACCGGTACGTGGCCTCCGTAGTATAGATTTCCATTACTGGGCTAAAAGCATGACGGTGACTGTGGAACCCATAAGCACCTCCAAGGACACTTGAAGGTCACCTGCACCTTCTCAACAGCACAGGGGACAGCCATGTCTATTCCTACCTCTTTGTTCTGTTGAATTAAGTTCTGTGCCCAGCATACATATCAGAGTTTTCTTTTTAAGATTCATTTTATTTATTTGAAAGTCAGAGTTACAGAGAGAGGTAGAGACAGAGAGAGGTCTTCCATCCTTTGGTTCACTCCCCAGATGGCTGTAAAGGCTGGAGCTGCACTGATCTGAAGCCAGGAGCCAGAAATCTCTTCCGGGTCTCCCACGTGGGTGCAGGGGCCCAAGGACTTGGGCCATCTACTGCTTTCTCAGGCCATAGCAGAGAGCTGGATTGGAAGAGGAGAAGCCGGTACTTGAACCGGCGCCCATGTGGGATGCTGGCGCTTCAGACCAGGGCTTTAACCCCACTGCGCCACAGAGCCGACCCCCATAACAGGGGTTCTAACACTATGGTTCTAAGTTGTAACTGAAAGCTGGATTTCATTCAGGTTTTTTGATCTGTAAAGAAATAGCAGTTGGGAAAGTCTACCTACTGATGGTGGCAGTGTGGTGACTGGGTGCAGTACAAGGGCATGGACTGGTCACTGGGTATGCACCCAGGGGCAAAGTCAGGTAACCTCTTTGACCTATATGTTGTGTTTTATCTGAAAGGTGGGAGATTGTCACCTCGTATACCTTATTTCCAAGGTTACTATGCACATACCATGCTTATGTTTTTGTTTTTGTTTCTTTGACAGGCAGAGTGGACAGTGAGAGAGACAGAGAGAAAGGTCTTCCTTCAGTTGGTTCACCCTCCAATGGCCGCTGCGGCAGGCGCGCTGTGCTGATCCGATGGCAGGAGCCAGGTGCTTCTTCCTGGTCTCCCATGCGGGTGCAGGGCCCAAGCACTTGGGCCATCTTCCACTGCCCAGGAGGGCCACAGCAGAGAGCTGGCCTGGAAAAGGGGCAACCGGGACAGAATCCGGCGCCCCAAGAGGGACTAGAACCCGGTGTGCCGGCGCCGCAGGTGGAGGATTAGCCTATTGAGCCGCAGCGCCGGCTGATGCTTATGTTTTTAGGATGTTTTAGCCATGGTATAAGAGGAGAATAACAGCTTTTACTGAATTCTTTTTAAATTGAATAAGATCCTGCATGCACATAATGCTGTATATCAGCGATTGTTAAATTGTCATGTAAGCCCAGTTGTTTTAATTATATAGAGATGAATTTTTATCACTCAGATAAAAGAAAAAGCATCCAACTAGTCAGGCACAGCTGGAGACAGAGTTTGACGTCCACACCTGGCTTCTGCCCTCCCTCCACAGTAAGGAAGCTTGATTTGTTGGTTCTCCATCTCCTCACAGCTCTGCTGGCCTCACCCACTTCCTTAAGCACCTCTGCATGTCTAAGTGCAAGCTTTAAAGCATTACACTAGCTTTTCTGTTGGCTAGTTTCAGTTTTTTTTTTTACACAATTTATTTTATGCTTAAATAATCGACTAGGTCATCCAGTGTATGGGTTTCATACATATGTCATTAGAGCTAGGTGTAGTTTCAGTTTTATTTATTGATTTGTTTCTTTGGCCTGCATGCATTGATAAGATCATTCTCCTTCTGGAATTAGCAGGAGCACAGGTGACAGTAATTCCTGTTTCAGGCCGATTCCTTTGGATAGTCAACAAAGCAACCAAAGTAGAGTAAGCCCATGGAGAACTGAAGTTCTCTTGTGCCGGCACGGGTTCAAACAGTGATGCTCTAATAAACAATAAGGAAGAAGAATCAATGACCTAGGGCAGGGATTTGTAAACAAGGCCCACGGCCCAAACCCGGCCTGCTTCCTGTGTTTGAAAACAACCTTTGGAGGGCCATTGCTGTGGCATAGCAGGCAAAGCCGCTGCCAGCGACACCAGCATCCCATGTAGGCTCTGATTTGTGTCCCGGCTGCTCTACTTCTGATCCAGCTCCCTGCTGATGCTCCTGGAAGAGCAGCAGAAGGTGGGCCAAGTCCTTTGGCCCCTGCACACACGTGGGAGACCCGGAAGAAGCCTCTGGCTCCTGGCTTTGGTCTTGTCCAGCCCTGACCATTGCAGCCACGTGGGGAGTGAACCAGCAGATGGAAGATCTCTCTCTCTCTCTGTCTCTCTCTGCTTCTGCCTCTCCTTCTCTACAACTCTGACTTTCAAACAAAAATGAAAACAAAGTTTGACTGGAGTACAGTCGTGTGTGTGTTTGTGGAGCACGGCCGTATGTCTGTTTATGTGCTGTCCAGAGCTGTCTGCACAAAGACCAGATGACTTGTAAAGCCAGAAATATTTGCTCTTTGCAGAGAAATCTTCCAGCTCCTGACTTAGAGACTAGCTAGAAGAAACAGAAGATAGATGCCCCCTTTGCAGAAGATTTTAAAGCATGAATTTCTCACAGATCTGCGAAGCAGACACCCAGCCCAGTGCTGGTAAAGCCTTGCATTCTGGGGCCTGGGTGAGGAAGCAAATGTGCATTAGGTTCCTCTCTCTGGGGATCAGGCACAGCTGGCTGCATCCTGATCTGGGGCAACGTCATTTTCTAGGAGGAACAATAACATGCGGTGACTGTGATTTGTAAGCAATAAGATGGTGCAGACTATTCCCAGAGGTTTCGGGATGGGTTCTGGACCAGCTTCTTCACTGCATTTCTGCTTTGGGCAGCTGCATCTGTGAGACCCCAGGCCTCCAGAGGTAGACGCCTGTGGGGCCTACAGCACCGCCCATGAGGGCTCTGCTTGTGTGGATGAATGCCAGCCCTACACTGTCACAGCGCCAGTGTTCACTGTGTGCACTTTGGAGCTCTGTCCCTAACTCTGTAAAGCAGAGACTTATAACACCCAGTTCCAAGATACCTGTGATGCTGAAAAGGAATTGCGTCTTTGCGAAGCACCACAGCAGGAGACACTACCTCTTAGGAAAATGATCCTGCATCATCCTCACCAAACCAGGAACAATAGCTGGAAGGGGGGGCAGCACGAGGGTTCCAGTCCTCACCTTCCCTGCTCACCCTGCACATCTCACTCTTCTGCATTGCCCCATTGTTTCTCCTCTGGGAAGCCCACCTGCCACCACCCCGGCACTAGGACAAACTGGACGGAAATTCCTGCTCATCTACAATCTCTGGGGTCAGCACCTGCACCCTTAGAGCACTTAACCCAGTGTTTCAGAATTAGTTTCCACTTTATTCCTAATAAGAATATATATTCAACATGGAAAAACACAAAGAGTATGATAAAGCCACAGATCATCTTTAATCTCACTCCTACAGCCCGGAAATAACTCTCTCTCTCTCTCCCCTGCTCTGTCTCTGCCTCTGTCTCTGTCTTTCTCTCTCTCTCCTTCTCCCCCACTACTTGTGCCTTATTAGTATGCTTTTAGTTGCAACTAAGCAAATACCTGGACCCAACATTCAATTGGCATAAACAGTAAGAAATAATAAACTTACATAATAAGAAATCTAAACATAAGGTGACTCTTAAAGCAGAATGCAAAGGTCTGAATATGATTTCACTGCCTAACTCAGGTAGATACTTAAACCTCAAAGTATAGGTTGAATGACTAAGGGTGGAGACTTGATGCAATCATGGTGTCTGAAGGTAGCATCTGGGGAATGGTTGGGTTGGGTACGTTAGGTGGGTTGGTTGGGTTGTATTATATTGGGTTGGGTTGAATGAGTTGGGTTAGTTGGGTAGGGTTGGATAGGATAGGTGGGTTAGTTGGATTGGATTGGATTGGATTGGATTGGATTGGATTGGATTGAGTAGGGTGGCTTGGGTTGGTTGGGTAGAGTTGCCATCGTGAAGCCCATGGTCAAATTCTTGTGGCTTTACAAGAAGAAACCACTTGACATAGAGGGACCAGCACTCTCCCCACTTCTCTCTGCCTCCTTGCTGGCTCTGTGACCCTTCCTCAGCACCTGGTCCATCAATAGACACCTCATCTTGGACTGAGAACTCTAAAACTGTGAGCTGGAACCAACTATCTTCCTCCCTATGTAGCTCTTCCTGGACATCTGTGTGTCCATTTGACAAAAACCTAAAACGTGGGGGAATGCATCAGAAGTTAGGGGCTGGGGGCAGAGATCACATGATTATTCCCTAGGTGCTAGAAGTCAGAAAATCATTCTTAAAAAATTAAAGTCGGGGGAGCCGGCGCTGTGGTGCAGCGGGTTAAAGCCCTGGCCTGAAGCTCTGGCATCCCATATGAGCACCGGTTCTAGTCCGGCTGCTCCTCTTCTGATCCAGCTCTGTGCTATGGCCTGGGATAGCAGTAGAAGATGGCCTGAGTCCTTGGGCCCCTGCACCCAGAAGAAGATCCTGGCTCCTGGATTTGGATCGGCGCAGCTCTGGCCGTTGTGACCATCTGGGGAGTGAACCAGCGGATAGAAGACCTCTCTCTCTGTCTCTACCTCTCTGTATAGCTCTGTCTTTCAAATAAATAAAACTGTAAAAAAAGAGTTAAAGTTGGGGAGTAAATCCAGAACATGAGGACGGGACTTGCGGTAGGTGGGTGCCTGGTGAATCAGGTTTTGGGCCCTGGCTGCTGATGAGACCCTGGCACATGCCTTCCCATGCCTGTGTTCTCCTAGCCCTGTCATTCCAGCTGCGGCCTGGCCGTGGTGTGCCATAGGGTCTGGGCATCACATGCAAGCAGACTCACCAGCACTTGATGAGGCAAGGTTGGTGCCTCCTAGAACTCTTCTACGATTGGAGGAAAACTTTTCCAGAAGCTGCAGGGTCCTCCACCTCAGCAGCCTGAAGTGAATCCTGTTCCTCCTGCCTCAACCTGTCCACACCGGCCCTCCTGACTCACCCCCAGGGCCAGGAGCTGTGGGGCAGGAGGGAGAAGGGAGGCAGGAAGACCGGAGGAGCGTCGGGAGCAGGAAACCAACAGCTTCAGACCCACGTCTGTGTCTGCCAGGTTCCTGGCGTCAGTAAATGTTTCTTGACATTTGAAAATGGAAGCGTCTGGAAGCACCATGGTTTCTTTAACAGGCTCCCGTTGTTGGCCATTTAGCACGATCCTAAATCACTCAGTGTCTTGCCCTCACACTGTCAGATTTACAACCCTCGAGCCGTTCTGAGTCTGGGACTGAAACCAGCGTTTTCCCTCACCATTAAAAATGACCTCAGATTGCCCACACGCATCAATAAACCTATAAGGAGTTTTTCAGGAAATGCTGTCTCGTGATACTCGGCGAGGCTTCACAAAGTTTGTGGAATATGCGTACTATGGCAAAACTGCGCATGGGTTTCAATGTGTTTTGCACAAGATAAGCTTACCTTTTAATTCTGCCTTGTCCACAGCTTTGCAAGCCCCCTGGTACCTGCATACTTTTTAACCTCATCCATCGCCAGGCACCAATTCATGAACTCTCGGCCAATTCATTTCAACATTTACTGATAAAGACCCAGTCTTTGCCTCCGTCTTTCCAGAATGCACCCTGCATACAGACTCTTGCAGACCAGCACTGACTTGGTCAGGCATTTGTTTGATGTTTGTGGCCGCATCTGTGGGTGCAGCTCTGGGGGCGGATCACCTCCCACCTCTTGTCCCCAGACCCTTTGTCACTTGCGAAGGAAACATCTGGTCTCCCTGCCTTTTTCTGTGTACTTTGGAGGGAATCATTCATGTTCTCACCTTTGGCCCTGTCACTGATGTCGGAGATAATGTGCTGGCTATTTTAACAAAGGCCAGAAAATATAATTTCCATTTATTTCCGGAAGTAGCCTGCAGCCTGCAGCTCTCAGCAGGGCCGGAAGTGCGGCTCACAGGGACCCTGCTGCCCGCCCCACTGCTGACTCAGCCCCCAAGCCAGCCCGGGGGCCCGACCTCCCAGGGCCGCTCTGTGAGTCTGGAACTCTTCAGGGTAAGATTTCTTTCTGACCTGGCCCAACTTAGAGGCAAACAGCCCTGCATTCACTTTCCCTGGGTGAAACTGGCTCAAGAACAAAGATTTAGCTCGTTTTGTTACCAAAGGAGAAGGAGTAGAGTCTTTCTAGCTTCTTGTAGGCCCCCTGAATTAACACAATTCAGTTCCTTTCCTCCTTCAAGGGGACTAGGTTGGTCAAAAAATCATTACTCAGGGAATTTTAAAGCTGGGAGTCACCCAGGGGGATGACAGGGAACTCGGGTGCTGTGAGGGCCCTGAGAGTTCTTAGAGAGGGGACTCCGAAAAGATCAGGGAGGGAGGGGCAAAAGGCAAGTTCATTTTGGTGTGAAATAAACTTGAAATCACGCCTATAAGGAGTCTTCAAAAGTCTGTGGAAAATGCATTGAATAAAACTATGCAAGGACTGCTTTACTGGGTGGGGAACCAAAGTAACACTGTCTTTTAATTTGCTTTCTCCAGAAGCTTCATAAAGTGCCTGACACTCAGGTGCCTGGGCCCTGACAGCCCGGGCTTCCCACTGCCCAGAGAGGGAGAGGGAGATGGGCCGGAGACTGATGAGATCCACCTGCAGAGGCCAAGGGTTACGTCAGCGGCAGACGGTTGGTTATTTACACAGACTCATTTCCCTCTGGTTGATTACCAAGAAAGGCCAGTGCCCCGGAGGAGAGCAGGCTGAGTCTCCTGCAGGAACCCTTGTAAGGAGAGAGGGCTGGAGGGCTCTGTAGGAAGGGTGCTTCTGGGGCGTCTTCCCAGGGGGCGTTCCCAGGGGGCCCTGGGCGAAGCACCCAGCTTGGCCCTGCTCTGCACTGCCGCCTGCCTCACCCCACCTCGCCCTGGTCCTGGTAGTGTGTCTGACTGCAGGTGATGCAGCAATGACTCAGGAGTTGACGGCCGTTCATGCCTCTCTAGCAGGTGTGGGCTCGGAGCAGCCCCACCCCCTGCAGCAGGAGGAGGCCTGCAGGGGGTGCGCAGCCCGCCCACCCTGCCCTGCTGCTGTCTTCCACACCTGAGTCCTGCCCTGCCCGTCACACAGCTGGTTTTCTTTGCTGTAGGGAAATGGCACTATCACTTTTCAAATCGCAACCTGAAGGCGGCTGCGGTGCCGAGCCAGGCTGAGGTGCTGTGCCGGTGTGGGAGAGGCCCTGTTCTAGGGGCCGCAGTCGGCGGAACCCGTGCCTGAGCGCTGGGCTCCTCTTCCTCAAGTGACGGCTTCACCTCCCGCATTGAGTTCCTCAAATATTAGCGATTCAAGGGGTGGCGGTTGGATCCGGATGGGATGTCTGGAACAGAAAGCTCCACTCCTGGCCAACAGGGGGCTGGACCTGGCTCGTTTCTGTCTCTTGTCTCTGCGGCCACATGTTACGAAGCCAAATTGGGTGGAGTCTGTGGCTGAGTCAAAGTCCACCAGCTACCCTACTCCCAAACCACCGACTGATGGTGTTGAGTATATGACCAAAAGCTACAGCTAACGGCGTGTTGTGTGCTGAGATGCGTCTTAAAAATCAGCCCTCACCTAGCCTTGGAGGCAGATCTCATTGTCCCTATTTTAAGATGTGTCAGAGAGGATTAGTAACAGGCCCAGGATCACACAGCCCCGAGCACAGCCAGACCCTGCCTGCCTGTGAGCTTGCTCATCAGGGCCACAGATGGGGAAGGACAGCACCCTGGGTGGGGCCCTGGGTTTGCACCCCGTGGCAGCTGCACAGCCTGGCAGCACCTTCCTCCCAGAAGCCCTCGGGAGTATGGACCAAATCATGACCAGAAGGGCTGATGGCTGAGGGCATGGGTGCCAGGCCCGGCCTCGGGCTGTCTCCCCTCCTGCTCAGTGCCTCAGATTCTGCCCAATGAGTCACCGAGTGAATCTCCCAGGAAGGGTGATGTGCCGGCAGCGGCTCGCTGTCTTCTCTGACTCATCATTGCTGTTATCAAACGGCAGAGTTCAGTCGTGCTCCAGAGGGGGCTTTGAAGACAGGATATGGTGAAACCCTGGTGCTGACACTCACCTGACACAGAGCTCCGGACTCATCCTCGGTGATGAAGCTTCTGTTCCCCCTCCCTCCCTCCACGCCTCCTCCCTCCCTCCCTTCCTTTCTCTCTTCCCCCTTCCCTCCCTCCTTCCCTCCCTTCCTTTCTCCTTCCCTCCCTCTGCCCCTCCCTCCCTCCACCTCTCCTCACTCCCTCCACCCCTCCTCCCTCCCTCCCTCCTTCCCTTCCTTCCTCACTTCCCCACCTCCCTCTCTCCCTCCACCCCTCCTCCCTCCCTCCCTCCCTCCACCCCTCCCTCCACCTCTCCTCACTCCCTCCACCCCTCCTCTCTCCCTCCCTCCTTCCCTTCCTTCCTCCCTTCCCCACCTCCCTCTCTCCCTCCACTCCTCCTTCCTTCCTCCCTCCCTCCCTCCTTTTCTCTCTCCCTCCCTCCACTTCTCCTCCCTCCCTCCTTCCCTCCCTTCCTCTCTCCCTCCTTCCCTCCCTTCCTTTCTCCCTCCCTTCCTCCCTCCCTTCCTCTCTTCCCCCCTCCCTCCTTCCCTCCCTTCCTTTCTCCCTCCCTCCCTCCGCCCCTCCCTCCCTCCACCTCTCCTCACTCCCTCCACCCCTCCTCCCTCCCTCCCTTCCTTCCTCCCTTCCCCACCTCCCTCTCTCCCTCCACCCCTCCTTCCTTCCTCCCTCCCTTCCTTTCTCCCTCCCTCCCTCCACCCTTCCTCCCTCCCTCCCTCCCTCCTTCCCTCCCTCCACCTCTCCTCACTCCCTCCACCCCTCCTCCCTCCCTCCCTTCCTTCCTCCCTTCCCCACCTCCCTCTCTCCCTCCACCCCTCCTTCCTTCCTTCCTCCCTCCCTCCTTTTCTCTCTCCCTCCCTTCCCTCCCTTCCTTTCTCCCTCCTTCCCTCCCTTCCTTTCTCCCTCCCTTCCTTTCCTTCCCCTCTTCCTTCCTTATTATTCCAGCCTATCGTGGGCCAATACTTTTACAGAATACAGTAAAAATCTCCCAGCAATGTCAAGTTGCTATAAGTGCTCCCTGCTCTGATGTGCCTGGGGTGGCTGGCATTTCAGGGCGCCCTTCACTTCGAGTGGCACACTCAGAGCTTTGTTTCCTGATCCCGAAGTTGGGAGCCAGTGCTTACTTCACGTGGTTGTGAAAACCAGGAGAAACCGTGCAGAGAGGGTGCCCGGCACACTGCAGGCCTAGCACACAGGCGGTGTGAAGAACTAGGGCCTTGGCAGGGCAGGACGCAGGGCAGTGAGAATCGACGCTGCGCCAGTTCCCAGACAAGCCTCTGGGGCTACTTTTCTTCCCAGTGCCCCTCCGCTCTGGGCAGCTAACACCTCCCCTGCACCCAGAACTGCACGTTTCCTGTGACGCGTTCCGAGGGGCAGGCGAGCAGCTGGGCCAGGCTGTGAGTCGTGTCCAGGGCCTGCACATTCCGAACCTGGCCTGTGGCTCTGCTTGACTCATGGCTCTAGCACACCCCTGAAAATAAGCAGGCAGGCATCAACAGGCCCCTGCAGGGCGCGCGCCTTCAGGGTCTCCACTGAGGCCGAGATGTGAACGGAAGGGACCAGCATTGTGGCGTAGCCGGTTAAGTGACCACCTGTGACACTGGTCTCCCATATGGGCACCAGTTCCAGTCCCAGCTGCTCCACTTCTGATCCAGTTCCCTACTAATGTGCCTGGAAAAGCAGTGGAAGATGACCCAGGTCCTTGGGCCCCTGCACCTACGTGGGAGACATGGAAGAAGCTCCTGGCTCCTGGCTTTGGCTTGGCCTAGACCTGGTCCATTGTGTCCATTTGGAGAGTGAACCAGTGGATGGAAGATCTCTCCCCTCCCCCTCTGTCTCTCCCAGTCTCCATCAGTCTACCTTTCAAATTAAAAAAAAAAAATCTTAAAAAAAAAAAAACACTTTCCATGGGCTGTTTGTGTCAGATAACAACTGAAGTGAAGCTACTTAGCCCCTCAGTGGTGACATGGGAAGCTCACACACAAAAAGTATCCGAAAGACAATATTGCAGTCAAGGATAAGCCCCTGGAGAAACCTGCACGTGCAGTATTGGAAATAAACGGGCGGAGGAGAGGGTGTGGAAGGCCGGTGAGAAGCCAGCTGGTGAGAAGGGGCGCCAACGACCGCCGTGTGGAAACGGCTGCAGAATTGGCCGCAGCCACCGGCAGTGCTGGCACTGTCTGCAGGACCAGGCAGGACGCGGAGCGGCATCACAGAACTGGGAGAAGGAAAGCCGTGGCTCCCCCAGCCCTCGGGCGGAGAAACAGGGAGTTAGGGCACAGCGCGAAAAGTCCACCGCAACAGCGCAGCACGGGGGGGGGGGGGGGGCACGTGGTGGGGAGGGGAAGCCAAAAGTCCACCGCAACAGCGCAGCACGGGGGGGGGGGGGGGGGGCACGTGGTGGGGAGGGGAAGCCAGAGCCGCAGCCACGTGGGCCTGGCTCGAAAGCTTCCTGTCAAACAGGATTGGCCACGGCTGCCTTCTGGAGTCAAAAAAGTTCATGGAAATGAATTCGGTGAAAAAAACCTATGCAAGGATTTTGATTTGCTCCCTAACATGGAAAGTGCTTGCAAGTTCTAACACATCCTTAGGGATGAAGTGGTGAGTGCCATAATTAAGAGAGCCACAGGGCAGGGACTTGGCCTCCTGGAGGAGACAGCAGGGTCCGACGTCTGAGCACCTGGCTCAATGCGGGCCCCTGCTCCTGGCTCCAGCCTCTTGCCAATGCGGTGGGAGGCAGCGGTGATGGCTCGAGGGCCTGGTCCCTGCCACCACATAGGAGACCTGCATGGTGGGGCTCCTGGCTTCTGCCTGGCCCAGCCCTGGCTGCTGTGGGCTACTGTGGGCATTTCGAAATGAGCAGGAGATGTCTGTCTGCAACGACGCTATGAACTAAGAGTGATGATTGGAGTTAGTGCTCCTGCTGTTTAATCGGCCAGTTCACTGAAAGAGGCAGACTTCTACGCCTGACGCCAGCTAGGCACATTGCTACCCTGCACAGCTGGCTAAGGGAAGCTGCCACATGGGGTAAGAAAGAGATTAATACAGCAAATGCACGAAGGGCTCACTTTGTTTTATTGCACGTGCAAATTAGAGCAAAGTAAACACTCCCGGGGTTAATTCGTGTGCGAGGATGCAGTTCTTCAGGCCGGCAATGCTTTGTGTAGCAACCTAACAAGGGACTCTTACTGTCCAGCCTTTGAGCTGCAGGCTCAGAGACCGGACTGAGTTTCCCAGCAAGCTGGTGGCCCGAGGGGAAAGGTGGGGAGGGAGGGCAGCTGTACCACAGTGCTTCCCGCTGGGCTGCCTTCAGCTCTGAGGGGGCAAGCCAGCTGCGTAAACCTGGCTCTGCTGGGCCTTTCAGGGAAATGGGAGCGTGTGCAGGGTGCATTGTGGTGTGAGCTGGTCTGGTCCCATCTCTGTGTAGGGTGTGCAGGGTGCATTGTGGTGTGAGCTGGTCTGGTCCCACCTCTGTGTAGGGTGTGCAGGGTGCATTGTGGTGTGAGCTGGTCTGGTCCCACCTCTGTGTAGGGTGTGCAGGGTGCATTGTGGTGTGAGCTGGTCTGGTCCCACCCTCTGTGTAGGGTACGCAGGGTGCATTGTGGTGTGAGCTGGTCTGGTCCCATCTCTGTGTAGGGTGTGCAGGGTGCATTGTGGTGTGAGCTGGTCTGGTCCCATCTCTGTGTAGGGTACGCAGGGTGCATTGTGGTGTGAGCTGGTCTGGTCCCATCTCTGTGTAGGGTACGCAGGGTGCATGTGTGGTGTGAGCTGGTCTGGTCCTACCCTCTGTGTAGGGTGCGCAGGGTGCATGATTGGTGTGAGCTGGTCTGGTCCCATCTCTGTGTAGGGTGTGCAGAGTGCATGTGTGGTGTGAGCTGGTCTGGTCCCACCTCTGTGTAGGGTGTGCAGGCTGCATTGTGGTGTGAGCTGGTCTGGTCCCATCTCTGTGTAGGGTGTGCAGGGTGCATGAGTGATGTGAGCTGGTCTGGTCCCACCCTCTGTGTAGGGGTGCAGGGTGCATTGTGGTGTGAGCTGGTCTGGTCCCACCCTCTGTGTAGGGTGTGCAGGGTGCATTGTGGTGTGAGCTGGTCTGGTCCCATCTCTGTGTAGGGTGTGCAGGCTGCATTGTGGTGTGAGCTGGTCTGGTCCCACCTCTGTGTAGGGTGTGCAGGGTGCATTGTGGTGTGAGCTGGTCTGGTCCCACCCTCTGTGTAGGGTGTGCAGGGTGCATTGTGGTGTGAGCTGGTCTGGTCCCACCCTCTGTGTAGGGTGTGCAGGGTGCATTGTGGTGTGAGCTGGTCTGGTCCCATCTCTGTGTAGGGTACGCAGGGTGCATTGTGGTGTGAGCTGGTCTGGTCCCACCTCTGTGTAGGGTGTGCAGGCTGCATTGTGGTGTGAGCTGGTCTGGTCCCATCTCTGTGTAGGGTGTGCAGGGTGCATTGTGGTGTGAGCTGGTCTGGTCCCACCCTCTGTGTAGGGTGTGCAGGCTGCATTGTGGTGTGAGCTGGTCTGGTCCCACCTCTGTGTAGGGTGCGCAGGGTGCATTGTGGTGTGAGCTGGTCTGGTCCCATCTCTGTGTAGGGTGTGCGGGGTGCATTGTGGTGTGAGCTGGTCTGGTCCCATCTCTGTGTAGGGTACGCAGGGTGCATTGTGGTGTGAGCTGGTCTGGTCCCATCTCTGTGTAGGGTGTGCAGGGTGCATTGTGGTGTGAGCTGGTCTGGTCCCATCTCTGTGTAGGGTACGCAGGGTGCATTGTGGTGTGAGCTGGTCTGGTCCCACCCTCTGTGTAGGGTGTGCAGGGTGCATTGTGGTGTGAGCTGGTCTGGTCCCACCTCTGTGTAGGGTGTGCGGGGTGCATTGTGGTGTGAGCTGGTCTGGTCCCATCTCTGTGTAGGGTGTGCAGGGTGCATTGTGGTGTGAGCTGGTCTGGTCCCATCTCTGTGTAGGGTGTGCAGGCTGCATTGTGGTGTGAGCTGGTCTGGTCCCACCTCTGTGTAGGGTGCGCAGGGTGCATTGTGGTGTGAGCTGGTCTGGTCCCATCTCTGTGTAGGGTGTGCGGGGTGCATTGTGGTGTGAGCTGGTCTGGTCCCATCTCTGTGTAGGGTACGCAGGGTGCATTGTGGTGTGAGCTGGTCTGGTCCCATCTCTGTGTAGGGTGTGCAGGGTGCATGAGTGATGTGAGCTGGTCTGGTCCCATCTCTGTGTAGGGTGTGCAGGGTGCATTGTGGTGTGAGCTGGTCTGGTCCCACCTCTGTGTAGGGTGTGCAGGCTGCATTGTGGTGTGAGCTGGTCTGGTCCCATCTCTGTGTAGGGTGTGCAGGGTGCATGAGTGATGTGAGCTGGTCTGGTCCCACCCTCTGTGCAGGGTGTGTGGGGTGCATTGTGGTGTGAGCTGGTCTGGTCCCATCTCTGTGCAGGGTGTGTGGGGTGCATGATTGGTGTGAGCTGGTCTGGTCCCACCCTCTGTGTAGGGTGTGCAGGGTGCATGATTGGTGTGAGCTGGTCTGGTCCCACCCTCTGTGTAGGGTGTGCGGGTGCATGAGTGATGTGAGCTGGTCTGGTCCCACCCTCTGTGTAGGGTGTGCAGGGTGTGCAGAGTGTGTGTGTGGTGGGAGCTGGTTCCGGCCCTGTGCTCTCCGACAGCACAGGAGTGAACCAGCAGATGGAAGATCTCTCTTGCTCTCTTGCTCTTTTTCTCTGTCTCTCCCTCTCTCTCTGTAACTGTCTTTCAAATAAAATTAATAAATCTTCTAAAAAATCTAAACAGCAAATCTAAATATTGTTAATGCTGTCTTATTTTATAAATAACATTAAGATTTTGGGAAGTGATCATTGTGGCCCAGCTGGTTAAGCCACCAACTGGGACGCCCACACTCCATTCAAGAGTGCCTGGGTTTCAGTCCTGGGCTGCTGCTTTGTGCTAATGTACGTTCTGGGAGGCAACAGGTGCTATTTATCCCCATGTTGTTCCATCTTTCAATAAGAGGAAACAATTTAAAAAATAAACATTAAGAGAGAGATTTAGACTCATGGAAGCATTAGAGAAACGAATTAATTTTCAGTGATTGTAGGAAGGTTAAAATCTCGAATTACAGCAAGTGTTCCACCTGACCTGGGATGGAGACGGAAGTGCAGGCGCGATTTCCTTCCCACCGGCCTTTGCAGGACACCTGGCAGAGCAGCTGTGACACTGATTTACATGGCAGGCCTGCTGGATGAGTCATCCTGCTCACAAACTGCGGCCCCCACTGTGGCTCTCGGTGCCAGGGGGGCCGCTAAGAGTTTCTCCACACTCCGCTCCGTTACCTACGTGCTAGCCAACACGCGCCTCCGCTTCTCAACAGCCCAGGCGGCTTCCCTGTCCTCAGCCTCCAGGTGTGGGTGGGAGGTCTCAGAGAGGAACTGCCCAGCAGATCTGTTTTCTTCCCCTAGCATCCTCCGGCTCCCCCGGGAGGCAGATGTGGTGGGAGCCCCGGCCATGCTGGAGGAGACCGAACACTCACAAGGGCTGGACGCCAGGGCCTGACTCCCAGGAAGCACCAGGTGTTCTGCGGGTGCACACAGGGCCTCCGCCAGCCCCACGGCCCGCAGCCCTCATTTTCCTTCTTCCCTGCAGAGCCTCCTCCTCCGCCCCCCAACTCCTTCCCTGTTCTACACCCTGATGTTTCTTGTCCCAAGCCACTAGATTCCAGAGCCCTTTTTTTTTTTTTAACCCTCAACGGTGGGAGATTGTTTGCACAGAAAAAAGGTCTTTTGCCTTTGGTTCAGCTGGCTGCTTTTGGTGACGTAGGAGTGCATTCCCGCTGTGCTGAGCTGAGTCCTGAGCACCAGCCTGCGTGCACCCTAATTCCCCTCGGCAGACAGGAGGGCCTGCCCCAGCGCGCTGGGACAGCAGCGGACTCCAAGTTTAGACTGCAAACGCCGGCCACGACCTTGATGCTTCTGACATCAGCTTCCCCTCACCACTTACTTGAAGAATCTCTTCTTTCTCGCTCCTCCTCCCTATTTTTAGCTTCTTCGTGATATTGAGGTGCAGTCGGTTTAAAACCCTGCCCCTCCCATGCCAGTGGGTGGGCCCAGTGTGGGTGCAGGTGCCACAGGGCACAGAAGCAGCCCTCAGGGCGCCCAGCCCAGCCCTGCTCGGCTTTTACATAACAGCCTGGCCTGGCCCTCCTCCCTCCAGCTCAGTAATCCGGCTTGCTCTGATTCTCTCTGAGCTTCTGCCCTTTGATCTCTGTGGTTCTCTGATCCAGGGTCTAAGCTCTTGATCGCATTCTTAGCAGGGGCTTCCCAGCCCCGCAGGCAGTTACAGGTCGGAGGAAACAGAAGCTGGGGAGGGTGACGGGCACTTAGTGTGATCCACCTGGGGTGAGGGTGGTTGCCGCTGCCTGGCCCGGCCAGGCTACTTAAAAGGAGAAGGGTTAAAAACGCGTCGTCGGCACTGCTGTTTCCAGACGAGTAGGCCACAGAGAGGCTGCCACTACCTGCGCCGCGCAGGAGGGAAAGCAGGCTCAGACAGGAGGGGTCAGAGTCACAGAGTGTGCCCCGGTTAGTCTGGCCTCAGTGTGCAGCTCCCGCACAAAGCCAGCTGGTCTGCAGAGCCAGGCTCCCGCCCGGCCAGCCCCAGTGCCTGAGCCCTCTGACCCTATTCCCCCTGCTGCCCCAGGCAGGCCAGTGTGGGTTCCCAGGGTGCATGAGTGAGACTCCCAGGAGGGGAATGGCTTTCCTGGTTTTGTATAAAGCCGTGGTTTCTAAGTGGCAGGGTCCAGGGGCTGGCTCCTTCCTTCCTCCCTTCCTCCCTCCTTCCTTCCTCCCTTCCTCCCTTCCTCCCTCCTTCCCTCCCTCCTTCCCTCCCTCCTTCCCTCCTTCCTTCCTTTTTTAAAATTTTTATTACTATATAGAAAACAGACTTCATAGATACGATTTCGGGAAGATAACCCTACTTCCCTCCAGCTTTCCCTCCCAGCCCCAATCCCCCGCGCCTTTCTTTCAGCCGCTTTCAAACCCACATTCCGTCACCCCTCACCCACCTCTGACAAAGCCCTGTCTTGGGTTTATGTAAATTACGTGAATGTATCAGTTATTGTCTGTGGGTTTTACATCCTTTTTCCCACCAGACTCAGGGCCAGCACAGCAATGTGAATTCCACTCGCGTTCTCTTTTCCGTGCTGTGAGCTGTCCAGAGACTCAGTGTAGTCTCCTCAGGACTCACAGCCGTCCTTGAGGGAGGAAATGGGCAATTACACAGGGCAGATTTCCAGCCGAGCACGGGAGCACGTCAGCCTCTTGTTTTTCCACAAAAGGTGCACTTTTACAGATGTAATGACAAGGCGCCAAGTCTTGTTTAACGCCCATAGGAACTGATGCCCGCAGAAGCTGTCTTGTAAGACAGACCAGTGTTTGGGGAACAAGTCAGACTCCGAAACCGCAACGGAGGAGGATAATATGTGGGCTTGCAACCGTGCAAGGACAGCATCAGTCGACTTGCTTGAAGAAGGAGGACCTTTTTTCAGATGAGGCCCTCATTCTTTTCTCTAGTATTGAAGGTTTGCGTTTTGGGTGGGGGAGACATGAAACGATGAATTTACATTTTCGTAAATGTGTAATTTTAACAAGTAAGTTTAAAGCGAGTAAGTTGCCTTCCGTGTCATTTTCATTAGTATCTTTACACTCCAGTTATCATTAAGTTGTAAGGAGGTCTCTGAGCGTGGGGACTGGCCTTTGCTCAGTGGTGAAGACGCTGCCTGGGATGCCCACACCCCGGGTCAGAGCCGGAGTTGAGTCCCAGCTCCTCTGCCTTCTGCTAAAGCAGCCCTGGAAGGTAACAACTCCAGGACGTGGGTCCCTGTCACCCAGGTGGGAAGCCTGGATTGAGTTCGCAGGCCTGGCCCAGCCTTGGCTGTTGCCAGCATGTGGGATTTGGGTAGTGAATCAGCTCTTACTATTGGCTAATTTTTAAAAATCTTGTCCATGTAATTTTCCTTTTCAAAAAGTAATGAACTCATGGATTTTTTTTTAAAGAAAACCCAACACTTTTTAAAAAAATTTATTTATTTATTTGAAAGAGTCACACAGAGAGAGAAGGAGAGACAGAAAGAGAGGGAGAGGTCTTCCATCTGCTGGTTCACTCTCCAATTGGCTGCAACAGCCAGAGCTGCGCCGATTCGAAGCCAGGAGTCAGAAGCCAGGAGCTTCCTCCTGGTCTCCCAGGGGCCCAAGGACCTGGGCCATCTTCTACTGCTTTCCCAGGCCGCAGCAGAGAGATGGATCTGAAGTGGAGCAGCCGGGACTCAAACAGGCGCCCATATGAGATGCCGGCACTGCAGGTGGCGGCTCTACCTGCTACGCCACAGCACCGGCCCGAACTCATGGACTTTGGTAAATTCAATATTTCTTGAAATAGTTGCAGTCATTTTTCCTCTTTGATGTTCAAATCCTAGCTGAGGCAGTGGAAGCCTTTAGAAGCTGGCTCTGTGTCCTTCAGCTATAACCCAGTTCACATGTACACAAACACACATGCACATGGACACATACACATGTGCACAGGCATACACACACATACCTCTCCTGGCTCTATGTCTTTTTTTAAAAAAGATTTATTTGAAAGGCAGAGATACAGAGAGGCAGAGGCAGAGAGAGAGAGAGAGAGACCTTCCATCCACTGGTTCACTCTCCAAATGGTCACAAAGGCCAGAGCTGTGCCAATCTGAAGCCAGGAGCCAGGTGCTTCTTCCTGGTCTCCCATGCAGATGCAGGGCCCAATCACTTGAGCAATCCTGCACTGCCTTCCCGGGCCACAGCAGAGAGCTGGACTGGAAGAGGAGCAGCCGGGACAAGAACTGGCACCCATATGAGATACTGGCCCTGCAGGCAGCGGCTTTATCTGCTATGACAAAGTGCTGGCCCCTCTGTGTCCTTTTGATATAACCAAAAGAGTCTGGGTAGTCCCCTAGTGTGAGTTCATACACCCTCACATACACACACACACTCCTCTCCGTGTTGCTCACCTCCAATTTCAGGATGGAACTGGTCATTTTCCCAGTGCCTGGTTGGTGGAGAATGGCATGTCCACAATTCCACAGTGGGATGCTCATTATTTCTAAGTTTTTCAGTGAACCAAACTAGGACATATGTACTCTTTTCAAGATTGTTGTGGAATATACACACCTTTATCATCTTGATCAATATCAAGTGTACAGTTCAGTGGTGGTAAGTATACTCACTTTGCTATACAGGCAACTTTAGAATGTTTCCATCTTGCAAACCTGAAGTTCTACACTTCTTTTATTTTATTTTTTGACAGGCAGAGTTAGACAGTGAGAGAGAGAGAGAGACAGAGAGAAAGGTCTTCCCTCCGTTGGTTCACCCCCCAAATGGCTGCTACGGCTGGCGTGGCGCCAATCCGAAGCCAGGAGCCAGGTGCTTCCTCCTGGTTTCCCATGCAGGTGCAGGGCCCAAGCACTTGGGCCATCCTCCACTGCCTTCCTGGGCTACAGCAGAAAGCTGGAAGAGGAGCAACTGGGACTAGAACCCAGGGTATCGGTGCCACAGGTGGAGGATTAGCCAAGTGAGCCGCGGCACCGGCCATCTACACTCATTTTAACAATCCCCAGGTTCTCAGACCATAGCAGCCACATTTTTATTATGTTTTTTAAAAAAGATTTATTTATGTATTTGAAAGGCAAAGTCACAGAGAGGCAGAGGCAGAGGTAAAGAGAGACATCTTCCATCTGCTGGCGCACTCCCCAAATGGCTGCAAGGGCCAGAGCTGGGCCAATCTGAAGCCAGGAGCCAGGAGCCTTTTCCAGGTCTCCCACATGGGTGCAGAGGCCCAAGCACTTGGGTCATCTTCTACTGCTTTCCCAGGCCATAGCAAAGAGCTGGATTGAAAGTAGAGGAGCCGGGTCCTGTGCAGGCGGCAGCTTTACCTGCTACACCAAAACGCTGGCTCCCCATTTTTATTATTTTTACAATTTTAATTCCTTTGAAGACAGAGAGACAGAGACTAACAGAGGGAAAATTTGCACCCACTGACTCACTCCCCAGATAGCCACACAGCTAGGGCTGGGCCAGACAGAAGCCAGGAGGCAGGAGTTTCATCCTGGTCTCCCATGTGAGTAGCAGGGGCCCAGACACTTGGGCCATCTTCTGCTGCTCTCCCAGGCACATTAGCAGGGAGTGGGATCAGAAGTGGAGCAGCCGGGACTCGAACGGGTGTTCACATGAGTCACAGGCAGCAATGGGACGGACCCACGGTGCCACACCCCCAGACCCTCTTCTCCCGTTTTAAAATGTGGTGTTGTTGTTTTTGAGTCATAGGGGTTCTTCATATACTCTGGACGTTCCTCCTTTATCAGATATGTGACTTTTAAGAGTTTTCCCCGTTCCGTATACTGCATTCCAACTCTGTTTTGTCCTTATGATGCACAGTTGTTAAGTCTGAGGAAGTCTAATGCATGTATTTTTCTTTTGTTATTTTTGTTGTCACACCCAGGAACTCTTTGCCAAGCCTAGTGCCAAGAAGATTCTCCCCCATTTTTTTTTTTTTTGTCCCAGAGTGTTAACAGTTTCGGCCTGTGGTCCATTTTGGGTTCAGTTTTGTCTGTCATGTGGTTTAATGGTTCAACTTTATTCTTTTGCACGTGAACATCCAGCTCTCTTGTTGAGGAGATTTGCATGGTCCTGGCTCCCCAGTTGGAACCTTTTGAGCACATCTGTGAGGGTGTATTTCTGGGCTGTCTGTTTGGCTCCTTTGGATGTGTCTGCCTGCATGATTGTATCTCACTGCTTTGATTACTGAGCTTTCTAGTGAACTTTGAAATCAGAAAACGCTAAGACCTCTGATTTTTTTTTTTGCTTTTTCAAGATCGTTTTAGCTGTTTAGGCTCCTGTGAGATATAGGAATTTTAGGATGGATTTTTCCATTTTGCAAACAATGCTGTTGGGATCTGATGGGGTTTGTGTTGAACCTGTGGATGTATCACCGACACCTTCACAAGGCTCAGTCATCCGATCCGTGATCACAGGATTTCTTTCAGAAATGTTTCGTAGTTTCCAGTGCACACGTCTCTTACCTCCTTGGCCTACAACCTAATTCTTTGTGTTGCTATTAAGAGATTGCTCTCTTAATTTCCTTTTGGGACTGTTATTATTAGCATTGGAAGGGCAGTGACTTTGCGTTCTGAACCCATTAGTTGGCTCTCACAGTTTGCATGCATCTCATGTCATCCACGAACAGAAATGACCCGACTTCTTCCTTCCCGGTTTGCATGTCCTTTATTTCTTTTTCCTCCCTAATTGCTCTGACTAGGACCTGCAGCTCAACATCAACCAGATGTGGCTGGAGCGAGCATCCTGTGTTGCTCCTGATCTTAAAGGAAAAGCGTTTAGTCTTTCATCATCCAGTGTGACATGAGCTGTGGGTTTTCATTCACACTTGATCTCACACAAAAGGCCGAGAAGCAATACCCAAGGGTGCTTGTGGAAAATGGAGTTGAAGGTAAGTTTATTCTGTTGCGAAAAATTATTCAGATCTACACCTATGACAGGTCCTCAAAAGGTTCATGGAAAGGAAACCGAAAAAATTCCAAATTTTTTGCATGATAATAAGCTTATATATTTTTTTTGACAGGCAGAGTGGACAGTGAGAGAGAGAGACAGAGAGAAAGGTCTTCCTTTGCCGTTGGTTCACCCTCCAATGGCCGCCGCGGCCAGCGCTCTGCAGCCGGCGCACTGCGCTGATCCGAAGGCAGGAGCCAGGTGCTTCTCCTGGTCTCCCATGGGCTGCAGGGCCCAAGCACTTGGGCCATCCTCCACTGCACTCCCGGGCCACAGCAGAGAGCTGGCTTGGAAGAGGGGCAATCAGGACAGAATCCGGCGCACCAACTGGGACTAGAACCCGGTGTGCTGGTGCCGCAAGGTGGAGGATTAGCCTAGTGAGCCGCAGCGCCAGCCATAAGCTTATCTTTTAATTCTACTTTTCCACAAACTTTAAAAGCATTTAAAATCTTTATTTGAGAGGCAGAGAGAGACAGAGAACAGAGCACCTATCTGCTGTCTCGCTCCCCAAATACTCACTTACTCCTCAAGTGCCTGCAGTGGCAATGGCCAGTACCAGGCCAGCCAGACGGTGGGAGCTGGAAACTCAGTCTGACTCTTCCCACCACTGTCTCCCTAGGTTCACTGCAGCAGGAAGCTTTAATGAGGGCAGGGGCTCGTGTCTTAAACTCAAGGTCCAACGCCATCCCCTACAACCTTTCTGAAACGCCCCAGTACAAAGCCTTTATTACACTGAGGTGATTTCCTCTGTCCCTGGTCTGTTTAGTGTTTTTATCGTGAATTAAATGTGACATTTTTAAGACCAAGACCAAGAATGAAAGGACAGGGGCTGGCACTGTGGCATAGTGGATAAAGCTGCTGCCTGCGGTGCTGGCATCCCAGATGGGCTCTGGTTCTTGTCCTGATTGCTCCACTTCTGATCCAGCTCTTTGCTATGGCCTGGGAAAGCAGTAGAGGATAGCCTAAATCCTTGGGCCTCTGCACCTGCGTGGGAGACCTGGAAGAAGCTCCTGGCTCCTGGCTTTGGATCAGCACAGCTCTGGCAGTTGCGGACATCTGGGGAGTGAACCAGTGGGTAGAAAACCTCTCTATCTCACTCTACCTCTCTGTAACTCTGCTTTTCAAATAAATAAATAAATCTTAAAAAAAAATGAAAGGACATTAAATGGTTACTTTCTGAAGTGTTACTTTAATTCTGCTCTGCAGTCTTCACACAATCTTGAAATGACCGCCATCTTTGTTAAATGAAAATGAAGAAGTCCTTACTCATTTGCTGTGTGGCCTACCCGTGCCAGGCACTCCTGGAGCTGGGCTGGGCACAGCGGTTGCTCTCAGTGACTTTGCATTTTAGTAGAGGAAGATAGAAAATAATCAAGGAAAAATAAATGGAAAAGTATCAGGTAGTAACTGATGCCGTGCAGAACTAAAATGAGGCAACTGGGGAGGATCTGGGCGGGGTTCTGGCCTCCAAGGCGACCATTAGTTGCAGTCTGATGATAAGAGGGCAGTTGCCACATGATGAGTGTGGAAGGCAGGGACATTGAGATGACAGAAGCCCCATCAAAGGGGTCATGGAGTAGGATTTAGTGCGGTTAAGACACAGAGGGAGAGAGGGAAGTGGGTTAAGATGAAGTCAGTGAAGAACAGGAGGAGTGACTGCATTTTTAACGTAAAGAGAAGCAAATAATCCTATATGCAAAGCATTGTGTTAGGCACCTAAACACACAAGACATATCATTGCCCATCAGAAAACAGGATCCTGAAGATCTATACTGACAACTTTGAGAAGATTAGGTTGAACAATCTTAGCCATGCCCGTGGGCCTGCTTACAAAAATACAAAACACTTTCGACTTCATGTCTTCCTTCCCACATCCTTCCCTTCCCATATTCCCATATTTATAGCTGTGGGGTCTCAGGGAGCCTGATGTGCTCTCGTGCCCACCCAGTAGGCAGACAAGGAGTAGCCCAGCGACGAAAACGCCACTGCACTGCTGGAAATGCTGACACTGGGGGAGAGCGTGGCTGATCCTGCTTATTCCTGAACTGCAGACTCGCAGACCGGCTGGAGTCACGGCAGCAGGCACCGTCTCCGCAGAGTGATGAGAGATCGGAGACAGCAATTGTGGTGGAGAGGTCTCTTGGCTGGACCGCTTGGCTCCAGCCTCTGTCCTGTAACCTCACCGGTCTCACCTGCGACGTGAGGGCAACACGAATGCCACTCAGCTAAGGGAATGCACCATGATGAATTCTACATCTTATCTGGTCTGACTTCCTGGCTTGTTTTTATTTAAAGTTGTTGATTATCATACACCATGGGTGTGTTCAAGTTTTTTTAATCCAATAGCAGAATTCCTTCTTCTTTTTTTAAAATTTATTCATGTATTTGAAAGAATTACAGAGAGAGAGGGAGAAACAGGGAGAACTCTTCCATCTGCTGTTTCACTCCCCAGATGGCCACAACAGTGCCCAGGCTGAAGCAAGAAGCCAGGAGCTTCCTCCGGATCCCCCACATGGGTGCAGGGGCCCAAGGACTTGGGTCATCTTCTGCTGCTTTTTCCAGGCCATTAGCAAGGAGCTAGATCAGAAGTGAAGTAGCTGGAACCCGAACTGGTGCCCTTATGGTATGCCGGCATCTCAGGCAGCAGCTTTACCTGTTACGTCACAACACCAGCCTGCGTAGAATTTTTCAGTTCCCTCTATTCTGTGAACTCGATACCATACATCATAGCTTTTGCTGATGAGATTTTGCTCAAAGTGTTTCCTTTCCATAGCTAGTGTTCTGACTTTGAGAGAAAACCAGTTTGGTTTACATTTTAGGCTTTTGGAAGCTGTGGACAGCTGTAGACAGTGAAGGCTTTGTTAGCATAAAAGGAGAATGGTGGCTGAGGACTTTGGTGTCCATAAAGTTAAACGAGGAGAAGATAAAGAATACAAAAAGCATGAAAGAGCAAAACCATCAAATCTTTTCAGACTGGGATGATTTCATTCTCTTACCATAACACAAAACGCAAAATGCTTTCAGCTTAAAAACGGCATCCAGCTGGCAGCCATGAGCTGTTCTAAACCAGGAATTCCTGTGGCCAGAGGGACAGGCTCTGACGTCAGCCAGCAGCAATGCAGGGATTTTAATATTCCAGTGTCACCATAGCTTCTTCTTCCAAGTGCTGCGTGAGAATATTGTGGGAAAACAGTTTCTGTAGACTTGTTCTCAATCTAACTGAAAATTTACAGTAGTTCTTAGTCTGGGTAAATTTTATTTTATTTTAAAATTTATTTGAGAGGGAGAGAGGGGGGATAGACAGATTATTTGATAGAGACAGGGAGATAGAGAAAAAGGGAAAGAGATAGAGAGGGACAGAGACAGAGACAGAGACAGAGACAGCTCCCACTTGCTTGCTCATTTCCAAAATCCCAGCAATAGCTGACAACTCAGTCCAGGTTTCCCATATGGGTAGCAGGGACCCAACTACGTGAACCATCTCAGCTGCCTCTCAGGGTCTACACTGGCAGGAAGCTGGAGTCAGGAGCCATAGCCAGGTATGGAATCCAGGTACTTTGAGGTGAGTACCAGTGTCTTAACAACTAGGTCAAACACGTGCCCCCAGGGTGAATTTTAGATATAATTTGAAGACATTTAAATTGGAAATCTGAAATGAAAAGCTATTTTTGAAGTTTGTGATACCTTGAAAAAGAAACACAACAGCCTCTTTTTTGTGTGTGATTTCATTACTTTTTCTCTTCTACCTTCTTCAGGTGAAATAACATGAAGTGAAAATCTTGTTACAACAAAATATTTGCAAGTGTCACCTGATGATTTAAAGACTGTTGGGTAGGACGAATTGGCATGCAAGTCAGAACTCCAGCTCAACAACAAAGACGTTTAAGGCACTCTATCACAGGGACTGGTCCTGTCCAGTGGTGCTTTAGGCTTAAGATCCCAGTAAATCAGAAAGCTGCGGCTAGATGTGTATAGACGTCTCCTGGATCCCATCCACAGGCTCAGGGCAGGAATCTGCCTGGATAACATGGGCTGGGTGCCTTCAGGGTAGGGGACCCAGCATGCGAATCTTCGTTGGGGAGACCCATCCGTCTCAAACTGCTCCTAAGGCAAGGTGGCAGGGACGCATCGTCCTCAACATGCTCAGACGTAGCCGGAGAGGAAAGAGATGCTGCTGTGTGGTCCTCGGCCATAACTGGTGGGCAGCACCGTCATTTCCGCTGCCCGTGACCCTGTTCCTAAAAATATCGCCCGAGCTATTCAGCGGGTCACATCTGGTAGATTCCTTCACTCCTATTTGGGAAAGGCACATTCCCTTCCACAGCTGCAGAAACTCAAGCGTTTGCAAAGAGCTGCCTAACAGCGCTCTTCCCCTCAGGCTGTGAAAAATACCCAGCGTCTGAGGGCTGCCAGGAAAGCCACACCCCGAGAGGCACTCTCTGGCCAGCAGGAAGACCGGGAACGCTATATATGGAAGACAGGAAGCAGAGCTGTTGAGGCAGCCTTACTCATACCTGCCCCGTATGGACAGCCTCTGCCCTCTGCCAGGATGCAAAGCAGGCCAGAGTGTTGTGCCCTTTGCCACCTCACTTTCAAATAACCAGGAGAATGGACCACACTAACCACAGCCTCAGGAAAGGCCAGCCACGGGAGCTAACCCGCTGCACACACCCTTGGGCAGGGGCTGTGTGTAGCAGGCTCCACTTTTCCGGGTTCTTCTGACAATGGTACCAGAACACTGAGGAGTGTTCATGAGGTCCCCAAGCCAAAATGTTGCAAAACAAAAAACTTCCAGTTTCTCTGCATTATATGACTGTGTGCACATTATTTATATATTTGCAGACAGAAAAAGGAGGAACTGGAAGGGCTGTCTCACCCCTTCTTGTTTTCACCAAAATGTCAGGGATTCCCAGGGCTGCTTTTGTATCAACGCGTAGAGGTTCACATTTGAAAGGAAGGGTGTTTGAGTTTCCTGGAAAAGGAATGGACTATCGTGACCCAGAGCCCCAAATCCTCTATCCCCATCCTCTCATCCCCCCCCCCTTTTTTTTTGACAGGCAGAGTGGACAGTGAGAGAGAGAGAGACAGAGAGAAAGGTCTTCCTTTTGCCGTTGGTTCACCCCCCAATGGCCGCTGCGGCCGGCGCACCACGCTGATCCGAAGGCAGGAGCCAGGTGCTTCTCCTGGTCTCCCATGGGGTGCAGGGCCCAAGCACCTGGGCCATCCTCCACTGTACTCCCTGGCCACAGCAGAGAGCTGGCCTGGAAGAGGGGCAACCGGGACAGAATCCGGTGTCCCGACCGGGACTAGAACCCAGTGTGCTGGCGCCGCAAGGCGGAGGATTAGCCTAGTGAGCCGCGGCGCCGGCCTCTTCTCATCCTTAATAGCTGGATTACAGTGTAAGTATCTGGAGGTGACACAAGGAAAACACACCTAGGTCACTCTGCACAAAGTTCAAGGAAAGGTATCTGGTATCTGAAGCCTCACCTGGCCGCTGTCAGCTTTCTCCGGAGGCCACAGCAGACATTGACAATGGGATTTAAAACCTCAGTCCCATGGATCAGCCAGGCTGCACCTGGATCACACAGGGCTGGGTGAGTCTGCACTCCCCTTCCGCTGTTTCCTTTACCATCACCAGTGTCACACTTTACCTGTTAACCTGGTACATGGGAAGGTGTCCCTTGGAATCGCCTTAGAATTTCTAACATCACTTTTTTTTTGATTTGTGATCTTATTGTGTGATTTGTGATCTGCCTACATGCCCTAAGTGCCTAGGTTCTAGTCTCAGCTCTGTTTCTGATTCCAGCTTTCTACTAATGAGCATTATTTTTTGGGGGGGCAGCAGGTGACAACTCATGTAGCTGGGTCCCTGCCACCCACATGAGAGGCCCAGATAGAGTTCCTGACTCCTGGCTTCTGCCTGCTATAGCCCTGGCTGCTGCAGCATTTGAGGATGGAAGATCATTATCTGTTTCTGTCTCAATGTCTTTCAGTAAATGAAACAGATAAAAAAAATGTAAAAAATGATCTGGTATGGATGGTGTCAGTCTGTGGCCAACCCCAGGAAAATCTGGTCTTGTGTCGTCTGTCTGAACGTCTCACCCTTTCACTCTCACAGATGCAGGCATCCATTCTGAGTCGCAGGTGTTCTTTTTTTTTTTTTTTTAAACAATTTATTTATTTATTTGAATAGCAGAGTTACAGAGAGGCAGAAGGGGGGGGAGAGAAAGACACACACACACACACACACACATATACATATATCTTCCATCTGCTGGTTCACTCCCCACATGGCTGCAACAGCTGGAGCTGGGCAGATCCGAAGCCAGGAGCCAGGAGCTTCCTCCAGGTCTCCCATGCGGGTGCAGGGGCCTAAGGACTTGGGCCATCTTCTACTGCTTCCCCAGGCCATAGCAGAGAGCTGGATTGGAAGTGGAGCAGTGGCCACATGGGATGCCGGCACTGCAGGTGGGGGCTTTACCTGCTACATCACAGTGCTGCCCCGAGTCTCAGGAGTTCTCAACCATCAGAAGGCAGAGGGCTCTCACCCCAGCAGGTCTCCCACAATCACGTGATAAAAGACAACCCGTGGGACCCAAGTGTTTGAGGAAAGGCAAGTGCATCTGACTAAGGCAGCATGGTGCCTTTCACTGAGGTAAGCCTTCTTCTAATGGCAGAGACCGAGATCACACAGACCCTTGTGGGCGAGCAACTGAGAGCGGCAGGTGACCAAAGGCTCTTCTGGAGAGCAGGTACTAGCAGGGTCGGGAACTGCAGTAAGGGTCAGGAGGAGGGTCTACCACCGGGCAGACGAGAACACTGCCCGGGAGCTGGGGTGGCGAAGCCCGCACGGGTGCTGAGTTCAAGACCTGCGACGTGGCTCGCACGCCTCCTCAGCAGCACGGGCGGCCCTGCCCTCCCCCTGGTGTTTGTGTGAGCCGCTTCTCTACAGAACACTCCGCTTCCCCCTTCTCGCTGCCCTCCCACGCCGCTCCAGCCTGGGCCCACAGGAGCCCTGCACCGTAACTTATCCAGCGTTATCCAGAATTCCAGCACCCGCTCTGTGTGCCGGCAGAGCTGCACCCCAGGGAAGGAACCCTGCGGCCTGGCGGCGCGAACCGAGCGCAGGTGAATCCCGCGGGGGCCCTCGCGCGCGGGGAGTTCACCGCCCCCTTCAGGGTCACGGGGTCATTAACGCCGGTCCCCAGCGGTCGCCGTGCGCGGGACCACGGAGCTCGTGGGTCAGAGAGCCCCAGGGACCCTGTGCAACCCCCAACGCCCCGGGCGGGCTCCTCTTACACCGGATCAGAGCGGCGGCCGAGACACCGGCGCGCGGGACCCGCAGGCGCGGGAGACGGGGCTGAGGCACCGCGGCCCCCGGCCGGCCGCCCCGCGCGCGCCCGGCCCCGCGCGGCCCCGCCCGGCCGAGCCCTTTGTCCGGGCGCCTCCCGAGGCGCGGCCGTCAGGAATGCGCTTCCGGAGCGAGGGGCGCGCGCCCGGCCCGCGGGGCGGGGCCGCGGAGGGGCTTCCGGCCGGGAGGCGGCGCGGGGCGGCCGAGACCCCGCCCGGTGGCCCGGAGGAGGTGGAGGAGGAGGAGGAGGAGCCGCCGCCCGCCGCGCCCGGAGCCGGGAGAGGCCGCGCCGAGCCGCGGGGACGCCGAGCAGCAGGCCCAGCCTAAGGCGCAGGCCCGGACGCCGCCTGGGGAAGGTGAGGCCTGCGGCGCGCGGCGCAGCGCGCCCGGCGGCGCCCGGCCCGTCCTCGCGGCCCTTCCCGGCCGGCGTCCCCTCTGCCTGGGAGGCCGGCGTGGCTGCCGCGCGGGGCCGGCCGTTTCCGGCAGCGCTGGGTCAGCGCCCGCGTCCGGGGAGAGCTAGGCCTCCCAGGGGTCCTCGCTCAGGGCCCGGCCGGCCGCTGTGCTGGTCACCGGGCGCTTGTCCTGCGGCAGCAGCGCCGAGCCGGGCCACAGCGCCCGAGAGCGGGCAGCAGCTGGACTCGGGGTCCAGCGCCTTCGGCCCCGGGCGTCTGGGAGGAGTCCCGGTTCTCTGCCCCTGGGGGCGGGGAGCCGGGAGGAGTTGGGGGGCCAGGACCCGTCGCCCTCGGGAGTCGGGAGAAGTCGGGGGGCCGAGCCCTTTGCTGTCGGACCCCGGGAGCGGGGTGGACCCCTGGGAGCCTGGAGGAGTCGCCGGGGCCAGGGCCCGCCACGCTGTGCCCGCAGGAACCGGGAGGAGTGGCCGGGATCCCCGGGAGCGGGAGGAGCCGCCGCGGCGCCGGGGTGCGGGGCGGAGGCCGCGGGCGTGAGGACCCCGGTCTGGGCACTGGGCGAGGGCCGGGCCGCTCCGCCGCGGGCGTGAGGACCCCGGTCTGGGCACTGGGCGAGGGCCGGGCCGCTCCGCCGCGGGCGTGAGGACCCCCGTCTGGGCGTGAGGACCCCGGTCTGGGCGTGAGGACCCCCGGTCTGGGCGCTCGGCGAGGGCCGGGCCGCTCCACCGCGGGCGTGAGGACCCCGGTCTGGGCGCTGGGCGAGGGCCGGGCCGCTCCGCCGCGGGCGTGAGGACCCCCGTCTGGGCGCTCGGCGAGGGCCGAGCCGCTCCGCCGCGGGCGTGAGGACCCCCGTCTGGCCGCTCCGCCGCGGGCGTGAGAACCCCGGTCTGGGCTTGAGGACCCCGGTCTGGGCGCTGGGCGAGGGCCGGGCCGCTCCGCCGCGCGCCGGTGCTCGTGCCGCCCGGGAGCGCGCGCGGTTCGCCCGGTGCTGGCTCTTGATCTCGAGTCGCGACCCCCGCTCCGCGCTGCTGGTTCCTCTGAAGTGGAACAAAGGCGCCCGCGCCAATACGATAACGGATTCTGGTTATCTCGCCCGGTTCTGCGACAGGGCGGGGAGCCGTGGGTCCTGTTTTCACCTCCCGTTTTACGGAGGCGAAGACCCCAGGGTCCACGGACCTCCGTCCTGAGCCCGTGGCCGCCGGGACGCTGACGTGAGCACTTGCCGGCTGCTCAGCCCTCCTGGGCGGTCAAGTCTGACATCCCAGTGTGGTTGGCTACGTAGATGTCTCTGGGTCAGCAGTCCGCATAGATATTTAGGTGCATAGAATCGTAGGTTGTCGGTTATTTTTTTGTTGTTTGGTGGTTTTTATAATGCTCATATTTTTAAGTAATTTTGCTTCATTACTCAATACTAAATGCATGATTTGGGATGGTAAGTAATAAATAGGAAAGAAATGAAGCATTGATGTTTTGGTATACACATTTGGGATGAAAGCTATTTTACTTCGCCAAAAATTGAGTATAAAAGGGGAAGATGTTATTAAAATGCTAGTTTAAAAGATAGGGAATGTGGTTAATACCTTACTGTGTAGACAGAGCAAATAAACTCCTAGCCTAATTTGGCTTCACAGATCGACAATTTTAAGTGTTTGTGATGTGGACTTTCTTTTGTTTAAGAATGTAAAGTTGTATTTTAAGGTTATTTTTTAATCTCAAAGACTAACTGCTTTGTATATATGCTACCAAAACGAGCAACAAAGTATAACCACGTGGAAAAGTCCTTAGCTTGAGTAATTTTAACACTCGGGCCTTCTAGTAGTGTAGTTTGAGTCCACCACAGGTCACCATCATTGAATGGAAATGCCTACTTGGTGTTGAATTCCTAACTGCAGGAGTTGCACGCACTGGGGACCTTTTATCTTCATGAAAAGCAGTCCGTTTAATGTCCTGCAAGTTTTCACAAGAATCCCTGCCACTTGTGATTGACTTGTTGTTTGGCTTCTTACTGAATAAACTGGCTCCCAGGAAGGGAGAGTTGTGCAGTGCTGGAAGCAAGCGTTTTCCTTCATCTCAGTGTGCCGGTTTGCTCTTCGCTGCTGCAGTGATGGGCTGAGCCACTTCTGAGGGTGGTACACGCTGCAGAGATCTTTGGAGTGCTGAGAACTTAGATTTCTGAAATTGCAACAAGTGCATTTACCTGAGAGGATTAGAGAGGACTGTGGCTAATCTACATGGAGGGTTAGGGATCCAGAGGGGTCTGTGTCGAAAAACAGGTGTTGCCATGCCAGCAGTGTTGTTCTCATTGTGTGTGCTGAGGGTTCTGTTTGTCCTTGGGAGGATGAGTATGGAAGAGTGTGGTAGTCTCCTGCGTCCCAGGGATCCTGAGGTCATAGCTATATTTATGTGGAAAGCTGCAAAACAAAACAAAAAACCCGCCGAAGTCCATGAAACTCAGAACTTTTGCAGTTTTATAAGGGTTCAATGGATAGGTGAAAAAAAGTGTCTCTTTGAGGAGATGTGTGCGAAAGGAGCCCAACTGTGTTTTGTAAATTTTTCATTGTTTTGGAAATGGCTATTTATAAGGCTTTTACCAAGTGAAGTTTTATTTATAAGATAATACCACGTGGGATTTTAGAGGTCAGCTTTAAACTTTATTTTTGGTTTGTGGCTTTACAAGACAAGGTTAACTGTACTAGCAGTATGCTTCAGTATGTGCAGATCACCTCTTCATGAAGTGTGTGTGTGTGTGAGAGAGAGAGAGAGAGAAACTGCTTCAGATACATACATACAAAGTGTGTATATGCACACAATTTTATATTAAAGGACCAGTCTCATTCTACAGAGTCTCAAAAGTGTGGGTTTCCGGCCTTCAAGAATGTGTAAAATTATTCTTTGGGGTGTAGAAAGACTCATTTACGATTATTTATTGGAAGTATCTTTGAATCTAATTACCTTAAACATTTTATTGTAATTTATAGTGTTGTAGTATATTGCTATAAATTATATTTTCACTTATAAATGTGCATATATTTGGGGTACATATTTGCCCTCAATGTTGTTAGTGACAAAAATGAGCAAGCATTGGGGCTGGCACTGTGCCATGGTGGGTAAGGCTGCTGCCCTCAATGCCAGCATCCCATATAGGTGCCTGCTGCTGAGTCCTGTCTGCTCCAGTTCTGATTCAGCTCCCTGCTATGGCCTGGGAAAGCAGTAGAAGATGGCCCAAGTCCTTGGGCCCCTGCACTCACGTGGGAGACCTGGAAGAAGCTTCTGGCTTTGGATTGGCACAACTCTGGCTGTTAGGGCCATCTTGGGGGTGAACCAGTGGATGGAAGACCTCTCTCTCTCTGCCTCTGCCTCTCTGTAACTTTGCTTTTCAAATAAATAAATAATTTTTAAGTGAGCAAGCGGAGGCTTTGAAGATCTCTGGTATAATAGGAATGGTTTGGCTGGGGACACACGTGCTGTATTTAGGAGAGGGACTTGGTGTCTGAGATCGGTGGTTTACCAGAGTAGACAGTCTGCCCAGGAGGGGAGCTGGCTGGCTGAAGAGGGGGATGGGTTCTCTGTGCATGATGGACATGGGTAGAGAAGCCTAGAGTGCAGCTGGTGAGCAGGTTGGGAGATTTTGCTTTGTGAATTCTTAGACTGTAAGTGCTGGTTGGAGCTCTGGGCTGCAGAGGAAGGCACCAGAGGAGAGGGTGTGGAGGAAGAGGGGCCGGAGGGTGCACCTAGGGAATGCTTGCCCCGGCATGGGTGGGAGAGGAGAGATGGAGAAAAGCCTTTTCCTTCCTCCATTCTTCTCCCGGCTTCTGATTCCTTTGAGTGTCGTTTTACTGAGTGAGTGAGGCACTTGTGGGGTTTTCCAGTAACCGCACACTTGAGGTAAAAACAAAAAGACGTGATGACATTCATGTCCCTCTGCCGTGGCATTGCTGGCATTTATGAGAAAGGAACTTGGTGGGGAGAGAGACTGGGTTTCTTGGTGACCTTTGTCAAAACGCGCAGCCTTCGAAGGCTTTGCTTCCCCTGTCTGCACTTCAGATGATCTTTCTGGCTGCTTGAAGGGCAGCTCCGCCGGCTCATGCACTTTAGTCCATTTTTCTCTTTATCCCACGAACAGCCCCATTTTCCCATGTCACCCCCTGGGAGGGCAGGGACTGTGCGTGTTATCCTCAAGGAGTACCTGCCAGAGCTGGCCAGCCACCCTAGACCTTCTTCAGGATGTCACCCAGCCACACCTTGCATTTTAGTCTGGCAGTGTGGTGTGTCCAGGCACCTGACAGGCTGTGCTGAGTGGGTGTGAGTCAGGAAGTTGGCCTGGTGGTTGATGTTGCATGTATTATCTGTCTACTTGGACAAATTGTGTTTACTTTAAAAAAAACAACAAATGCCAAAGAATATTTTACAGTGTACTGTGCCAGCAGTACTCCCTAATAGGTTTTATTAGAAAGTTTATTTATTTTTATTTATTCGAAATGTAGTGTGACAGAGAAAAGAGAGCGATCGATCAAGGTCTTCCATTCATTGTTTCACTCTGCATAAACCTACAAGAGCTGGCCAGAACTGAGCCAGGCCAAGCCGAGGAGCCAGTAATTCCATCTGGGTCTCCTGCTTGGGTGATGACAGGGACCCAAGTACTTGAGCCATCATCTGCTGCCTCCCAAGCTGAGTATTAGCAGGAAGCTTGGTAAACCAGACTTGAACCCAGACACTCTGATAAGGGATGTGGATGTCCCAAGTGATGGCTTAACCAGCGATGTCTCAACAGCTGCCCCCATCCTAATAGCTTTTGAAGAGAAGATCAGCATTGGCCTGAGTGGTTTGGGCTGACCGTGGAGGAGATGGCACATGAGCTTGGAATGGTTATGAGCAGACAAGGGTGACAGATGGGGACATCTGTCTACAGGCCCAGTCTAATGCTGGACATGTTAGTTGATCATTTGGTTACCCATGAAGTTATATGTGTGTTTGTGTGAATATATTACATGAAGGCCTGAACTCTTGTGTCCAGCTCTGCTCTGTTCAGCCACAGACATGAATACAGTAACTTGTAGTAAAAGCTTGATAGAAACCAACTCTGATACTGGGCATCACTGAAAGTTTGTCACTGACCATCCCAGGCTCTGTCAGGAATGTGCTTTGGAACCACAAAGAAAGTAGTTCTTTTTATTGTGGTCGAAGAGATGAAGAACCAGTGAGAGCTGAAAAAAAGTCAGAAAAGTAGAAGAAAAGTTAACTTTCTCTTTTGTCTAGGAATTATTTTCATCATTGAAAATGTACACATGCAACATCAGGTGTGTGCCATTTGACTACAGAAGTCCTTTCAGTATATGTTTATTGAATGAATATGCAATAGGTAATTTTCTTATGCAGTTAGGCAGAATAGTTCACTACCTTTCCCTCTACATCCAGTGTAGTTGTAGTTTATGTGTGATCGCTCTTGTGTTGTTATTTCTGTGCCTCTTAAGGGAGTAGTGGTACAGTCATGTCTGATTGTTGGGGAAGAGGCTGCAATTGGAGCAAGCACATTTAGTATTACAGTGTTGTACAAGGGCATTTTAAAAAGTTCGTGGAAATGCATACTATGTAAAAACTACACATGGATTTCAAAATCTCCTGTCAAAATAAATTTAGATTTTAATTCCATTTTTCCACAGCCTTTTAAGTACCCTTGTATTAGGAAAATGTAATCAAATTATAATTAATAGGGAATAAGATTTATGCTTATTAAAGAAGTATGAGAGATTGAGCAATATTTATTCAGTTTACTTAGGTTCTTATTTTAGAAGCCCATGACTAGTGAATAATTTGATGAGGGAAAAAGAAATTCAATAATCAAATAAATTATAAGTTGAAGATCACTAAAGATATTTGTTGGGGCCAGTGCTGTGGCATAGCTGGTACCTGTGGCACTGGCATACCAAATAGGTGCTGGTTCAAGTCCTGGCTGCTCCAGTTTCAATCCAGCTCCCTGCTCATGCACCTGGGAAAGCAGCTGAAGATGGCCCAAGTGTTTGGGCCCCTGCACTCATGTGGGAGACCCAATGGCCCAACTCTGATGGCCACTGAGGGAATGAACCTACGATGTAAGATGTAAGATCTCTTTCTCTCTGCTCTCTGCACCCTCCCCCCCCCCCCGCCTTGTGTAACTCTGCCTTTCAAATAAATAATTTTTTTTAAAAAAGGTATTTGTTGCCCAAAGCTTTCACATTCATGATCCTGTTGTATCCTGCATCAGTTCTTCCTGGTGAGAAAAATGAGAAACTTAAGTGATTTCTCTCTGTGTGTAGTTTGTTTCTGCATATGTAAGACACAGCCAGCACTGTTGTTGGATTTTGCCATAGGGCAGCTAGGGGAGGGATTAGGTAGAAGATGTGGCCAGTGTTAGTTTGATCAAGGGTAGATTTTACTATCTACCTAAAAAGTGGTTGAAGTTATACAATCTGGGGACAAAACTCAATTCCTAACAAGTTCTGGGGAACACAAGTTGTTACCATTGATCAGGGAGTCACTTCTGCTGCCTCCATTCACAAGCAACTTTGTAAACTTGCTCCAGAGAAAGCCTTCTCAACAAAAACAGTTGCTAATTCTTCTTTTCTCCTCAGGGAAAGGCAAAAAACTCTTAGAAAGTGTTCGGAAGGAGCAGTGTAAGCCCTCCTGCGAGTGGGAGGGGCCGGGTGCCCACTGGCTGGGGTAGCTTTGTTTCACAAAGCAAGACAACTGTTTCAAGTCCATTCTTCCGCACTTTTGAGTTTATTGTGTGCTCCCTCTGTTGTTAGAATTTAATGCTCAAATTTTTTTTTCCTGTTCTTAAACAAGGCTGTCCTTTTCGGTTGTCTGCTTTTCAGGTCATGTTGATTGGCTTGAGTTCTGGGTGGCTTTTCTTGTCTGATCTTCCTCTTGTGCTGATTGTGTGTAAGCGTTCTGTAGAGGATTCTGACCCAGATTTCCTTCCCTGGGTCGTTATACTTTCCCTCTCTTTGTGGCCTGTTTTGATCCCTGTGAGGTAAGATTTGTTTGAGGTTTCCCAGATTCCCTGAAAAACATAATGAGCTCGTGCAGATTTTCTCCTCTTGCCTGAGAAGATTCCTCCCTCATTCCCCCTTTGTCTTGGAGAAGTTTCCCACCTCGACCCGCTGTGGTGTAGGGTGTAGTGTCCCAGCCTTTGCCTCTCCCCTCTCCCCACGGTGCTTGTCTCTTGGGCATCTTGGTAGCTGCCCTGGCAGCTGTCCACTGGTGTCCTTGTCCCTGTGGACCAGATGGTAGAGGTGACTGAGCTTTCCTGGTGTCATTCCCTGGAGAAGGTGGCTAGGGTCCCAGTGACCAGTGATGAATGGGTTTGCAGTCCGTTGCTCTGGTCCTCAAGTGCCTACTCCTGTTGTGAGCTGCTGTCAGATTTCTGATTGTTTTCTGAGCAACCAGACCTTTGTTGTCGGATCTCATTAGCTTCAGGCCATAGTAGCACTGTGGTGTGTGAAGAGGTGTTCCTGCTGCTCAGCTCGTCTGCCTGGTCGAGAGTGGTAAACTTGAGCAGGTTTCCAGTGCAGACAGCTGTTGTGTTTGTCCACAAGAGGTGGTGGGGGAAAGCCTCAGTGAAGTATGACTCTCGCAGTGCTGGCCTTGGATTGCTTAGCCTCTTGTCTGTTCTTCCCCTCTCAGTCATTCACTCACTCACTCATTGCAGGTCCTGTTCCATCCTTCCTGTAAATTATGTTAATCATTAATCCTTTTATATTATCTGGAGTTAGCGCCACACCTCTTCCTGCCAGACAGAAGGGACATTTTACTTTTCCTAAAAGGGGAAGGGTGCTCTTGCCAGGGGATGACGTCATCTTCACCTCTCACCCTCAAGTGGTGCAGAGCTCAGTGAGATTTCTCAGTTTCTCATGCTCTTCCCATTTTACTCTGTGGGAAGTGGAAAGAGCCACATGCTAATTCCTGGAGTCATCAAGTCTGATTCTGTTCTGGAGTACAGTGATTTTTTAAACCCACTTTTAAAATTTTATTAATATAAAGGGAACAGATTTCATGTATTTCATTGGTACAGTTCTAAGAACATAACCGTATTTCCCTCCCTTCCCTCTTCAGTCCTCCTCCTTCCTTCTTTCCTTTAATTTCTATAAAGACAATTTATTTTTTAAGTGCTAAGCACCTTTTATTAATACATTTTTCTATCTAAAATTCAAGACTCAATTTTTTGTGATTTTTTTTATATAGAGTGAACAAATTCCATGTATTTCATATATACAAATTTAGGAGTATAGTGATACTTCCCACCCTACCCTCCCTCCTCCTTCCTTTCTTATTCTTTTAATTTTTTTTTGACAGGTAGAGTTAGACAGAGAGAGAGAGAGAGAAAGGTCTTCTTCCATTGGTTCACCCCCCAAATGGTCCCTCCCAAATCGGCGCTGTGCCAGTCTGAAGCCAGGAGCCAGGTGCTTCCTTCTGGTCTTTCATGCTGATACAGAGCCCAAGCATCTGCACCATCCTCTACTGCCCTCCCGGGCCACAGCAGAGAGCTGGACTGAAGAGGAGCAACTGGGACAGAATCCGGTGTCCCAACCGGGACTAGAACCCTGGGGTGCCAGCGCTGCAGGTGGAGTATTAATCTAGTGAGCCGTGGCGCTGGCCTCTTTTAATTTCTACAGTGACATTCTTTCAGTTTTTTTTACAATCATAAGCTTAACCCTCCAGTAAGTAAAGAATTCAACAAATAGTAAGAAAAAAAAAACACTGTCCCTTAACAGTAGAGACAAGAGCTGTAAACAGTAGTTCTCAAAATGTCAGTTTTGTACATATACATTATATTTTTTGGACTCTGTTGGTTACTACAGATCGGAGAAAACATGGTATTTGTCATTTTGGGGACTGACTTATTTCACTAATTATAATGGTTTCCAGTTGCATCCATTTTGTCTCAAAAGACAGGATTTCCTTCTTTTTTTATGGCTGGTAGTATTGTATATAAATACACCATATTCTCACTCATCAGTTGTTGTACATATGGGTTGACTTTGTATCTTAGCTATTGTGAATTGGGCTGCAATAAACATGGGGGTGCAGATCACTCTTTCATATGCTGATTTCGTTTCCTTTGGGTAAATTCCCAGAAGTGGGATGACTGGGTCATATGGTAGAGATCTATTTTCAGATTTCTGAGGTATCTCCATGCTGTCTTCCGCAATGGCTTGTACTAGTTTGCATTCCCACCAACAGTGGATTAGAGAACCTTTTCCCCTGTATCCTTGGCAGCATTTATTAGTTTTTGATTTCTGTATGATAGCTGTTCTAACTGGGGTGATGTGAAACCACACTGTGATTTTTGAGTTGCATTTCCCTGATGGCTAGTGATTCAGAACATTTTTTAATGTGTCTTTTGGCCATTTGAATTTCATCTTTTGAAAAATACCTGTTCAAGTCCTTTGCCCATTTATTAACTGGATTGTTGTGATGTTGAGTTTCTTGAGCTCTTTATAGATTGTGTGCTATTTTTTTTTTTTAATTTATTTGGAAGGCAGAGTTAGAATGAGAGATGGAGAGGTGGAGGGAGAGATTCTATCTTCTGGTTCACTTCTCAAATGGCCACAACACCCAGAGCTGGAAGCTAGTAGCCAGGAGCTTCTTCTGGGTCTTCCACGTAGGAAGTGGGGGCCCAAGCACTTGGGCCATTCTCTGCTGCCCTCCCAGTACATTAGCAGGGAACTAGGTTCAAGTGGAGCTGCTGGGACTTGAACTGGCGCACGTATGGGATGCCTGCCCTACAGGTAGTGTGACTGGCTGCGCCACAGCCCTGGAACCAGAATCTGGGTATTAATCCTTTATCAGCTGCATAGTTTGCAAACATTTTCTCCCATTCTGTCAGTTGCCTTTCACTTTGTTAAGTGCTTCCTTTGCAGTGTAGGAGCTTCTTGGTGTGATTCCATTTGTGTATTTTTGCTTTGATTGCCTGTGCTCCTGGGGTCTTTTCCAAGGAGTCTGCCTATGCCAATGTCTTGCAGTTTCCTCACTGTTCTCCTCTTGTAGTTTGATGGTATCAGGTTGTAGCAAAGACGTGATTTCAGGCCCCTCACAGGCTTAATTCATCAGTCACCATATTATTCAACAGGTAAAAGGTAGGAAGACCATTATGCTTAGAGAAATAAGGCAGTGCCCAAAAGACAAGTATCACAGGTTTTCTCAGATATGTGATAATTAATATAGGATACAACAAAATGCGTAGGAATGAAATGGACATCTTGTGATATGATTGTTGTTTTTAACCCTTGCTTACACTTATGTGGAACTGCAAGCTTCCTACTTTTTAGACTGATTTTTATTTATTAAAACCTGTTACTGGCCTGTTTATTTGTTCTCCCTTCTCTAGAGATACAGAGCTGATAGGGTATCAACTTCAGGAGACAGAGTGTTAGGAGTGTGGCTCCTGTGGTTGTGGCAGCTGAAAAGGTCATCTACTGGCTAGCTCGGTGTGTGCAAGCGCAGGGCCACAGCGCCAGGGATGCTGAGGTTGTGCGTCTCAGCTGAGGCTGAAAGTCTGAGTGTCCTTGGAGGGGCCCCAGCTCTTAGAGCCAGATTTGCGGTCCCCTTCAGTCTCTCCAGATGCCTGGCCCTTGATGCCCACCCGTGTGGAAGCCAGGTCATCCCAGCCAGCGCAGTCAGACTCGCTTGCTAATCTCGTCTGAAAGCATGCCCACAGACTCATTCACAGTAACGCTTTCCCAGGTTTCAAGGTATTCCTTAATCCAGTCAGGTGGACACCGTGAAATTGACTGTCCCAGGAAGAAATGATAGTAGGGTTGGACATCTGCAGCAGTTAAGATCCAGCTTGAGAAGCCTGCATCTCAGATCTGAGTATCTGGGTTCAAGTCCCCCCTCTGCTTCTGATTCCAGTTTCCTGCTAATGTGCACCCCAGGAGGCAGCAGCTTAGTACTCAAGTATTTGGGCTGTTGCCACCCACATGGGAGACCTGGATGAAGTTCTTGGTTCCTGGCCTCTGCCTGGCAAAGCCCTGGCTGTTGAAGGCATTTGGGGGAGTGAATCAGTGGGTTGGAAGATTCTCTCTCTCTCTCTCTTTTTCTCTCTTTCTCTCTCTCTGCCTTTCAAATGAAATGAAAATAAATAATGAAAAAATGATGGCGGAACAGACTTGGGATATATCCAACTTTGCTGCATTTTTGAGAGAGACTTCTATTACATCTTTTTCCACCATTAAGCCAAAAATATTATGACACAGAAAAGGGAGTATTGGAATGGTGAAAATGTCTAACTTGTCTTATTAGAAACCTAAGTGTATTCAAAGCATGGGCTTTTGAGTCTGACCTGGGTTCGTATCCCAGCACTGTCACTTAAATGCTACCTGGTAGGTGTCCAATAAATATTTATTGACTGGAGTTTAATTGTATTGAATAAATACAAATAAATACAACTCCTTGTATAAGGGTTGTGTAGGAAGAAATCTTGTGGATTACTTCTTGTGTGATCTGACTTATGGAGACCTTATTCTAAAACTCTGAAGTAAATGTCACTTGCCACATTTTAAAAGTTTTTTCTCTATAGTTGCTTAATAGCATTCCTGATCTGAAAATCCAAAGTCTAAAATGCTGCTGAAACTGAAAGCTTTTGAGTGCTGATGTGATGCCCCCCCTTTTAAGATTTATTTATTTATTTATTTGAAAGGCAGAGTTACAGAGGTGAGAGAGAGAGAGATCTTCCATCTGGTTTGCTTCCCAGATGGTCACAATGGCCAGACTGGGCCATGCTGAAGCCAGGAGTGTCTTCTGGGTCTCCCACATGGGTGTAAGGGCCCAAGGACTTGGGCCATCTTGTACTGCTTTCCCAAGTCCATTAACAGGGAGCTGGATCAGAAGTGGAGCAGCAAGGACTTTGAACCAGTACCCATATGGGATGCCAGTGCTGCACACTGCAGCTTAACCCACTGCATCACAGCTCTGGCCCAGTGGAAGATTATATACCTGACCTCAGGGGATGGGTTTACAGTCAAACTGTAGGTGCACTAACAATACTGCATAACATCACCTTCAGGCTGTTAAGACATACAGATTTCATGTTTAGATGTGGGTCCCATCTCTAATGTATCCACTATGGATATGGGGGTTTCAAAGAGTTAATGGAAGATGCGAATTACCTTTTAGTCCCTCCCCCCCATATATGCAGTCTTCAAAATCTCCAAACATCTCAAATCCAAACTCTCTGGTCCATGTGTTCAAATAAAGGATAGTTAATTGTACATGCAGAGTTTCTGCATTGTGTCTGCACCTGTAAAAGAGGAGGCCAAGTGAGGGATTTGAGTATGTATTTAAACGCTTGACCAGGATATAAAAACATCCTTAACCTTGGTGAGTAAAGATGAGTGTACAGTGAAGATTAAAACAGTTATGCACAGTTTCCTGACAGTGGAAACATTGCAGACATTTGATGCTATTAACCATTAAAATGAGATTGGTTGTGGGAGGTGCTTAAGACTGTGTTCAAGGAATGAGTTATGATAGATAAAATTGAACATGGTAAAAAATGACCTCAGAGTGAAATGCTCTGGTAGGAATGAGACACAGATCCTATCTCTGTATTTGTGAAATAACAAAATTAAAATAGCTGTTGTTGGCCAGCAGTCAACTTGAGATATAAACTCGTCGAGCATTACAAGCCCTTTGCATTTCTGTGCTCTGAGTCAGTTCTAACACGATGTTCTCTCTTTTAAAATAGTGATTAAGCAAGCCTTCAAAAACTCATAGTTAATGACGTCCACCATCAGGCAGTGGCCTCTGGGTTCATTCCCACTTGTGCAGGTTACTTAGGTGGTTTGGTTTCCTAAATAATTACTCTTGGACCTCAGAGGGTGACTGTGAAGAGATGGATGCTGTCATTATTGAACTCAGTATTGTCTTTATTACTGTCATTTGAAGGTGTGTTGACATAAAAGTCCAATATTGTAAGAGCAGCCAGGACTAGAACCCGGCGCCCATATGGGATGCCGGCGCCGCAGGCAGAGGGTCAACCAAGTGAGCCACAGCGCTGGCCCCAGTAGGCCTTCTGTCTGTTCCTTGCATGAGTAGTTGCAGTAGACGTAAGTGTGAAGGAGTGAATGCCCCTGAGGCCACGGTTTCCCTGCTGGAGACTGGATTGAAGATGCACTTCCCACTGATGCCCTCTGAGGAATAGTTTCACTTTCTTTCTGTATTTTTTTTAAGGTTTATTTATTTATTTGAAGCCAGAGAGACGGAGAGAGAGAGAGAAGTCTTCCATCCTCTGGTTACTCTCTAGATGGCTGCAATGGCCAGAGTTGCACAAATTCATAGTCAGGAGCCAGGAGCCTCTTCCAGGTCTCCCACGTGGGTGCAGTGGCCCAAGGACTTGGATCATCTTCAGCTGCTTTCCCAGGCCATAGCAGAGAGCTGGATCAGATGTAGAGCATCTGGGACTCGAACCAGTGTCCATTTGGGATGACGGCACAGCAGGCAGCGGCTTTACCCACTACACTACAGTGCCGGCCCCGAGTTAATTTTTTTTTTAAGATTTATTTATTTATTTGAAAGAGTTACACAGAGAGAGGAGAGGAGAGAGAGAGAGGTCTTCCGTTCAATGGTTCACTCTCAAATTGGCTGCAACGGCCAGAGCTGCGCCGATCAGAAGCCAGGAGCCAGGAACTTCCTCTGGGTCTCCCACATGGGTGCGGGGGCCCAAGGACTTGGGCCATCTTGTACTGCTATCCCAGGCCATAGCAGAGAGCTGGATCAGAAGTGGAGCGACCAGGTCTCAAACCGGTGCCCATATGGGATGCGGTGCTTCGGGCCAGGGTGTTAACCCGCTGCGCTGCAGCTCCGGCCCCTGTGGTCTGAGCAAGGTCGAACCTCCAGGCACCCACTATGAGATAAGACCCTTATATTGGCCGGCGCCGTGGCTCACTAGGCTAATCCTCTGCCTGCGGTGCCGGCACCCCGGGTTCTAGTCCTGGTTGGGGTGCCAGATTCTGTCCTGGTTGCTCCTCTTCCAGTCCAGCTCTGCTGTGGCCCAGGAAGGCAGTGGAGGATGGCCCAGGTCCTTGGGCCCTGCACCCGCATGGGAGACCAGGAGGAAGCACCTGGCTCCTGGCTTCGGATTGGCACAGCGCACCTACTGCAATGCGCCGGTCATAGCGGCCACTTGGGGGGGTGGTGAACCAACGGAAAAAGGAACACCTCCCTCCCTCCCTCCCTCCCTCCCTCCCTCCCTCCCTCCCTCCCTCCCTCCCTCCCTCTCTCTCTCTCTCTCTTTCTTTCTTTCTTTCTTTCTTTCTTTCTTTCTTTCTTTCTTTCTTCAGAGTGGACAGTGAAAGAGAGAGAAACAGAGAGAAAGGTCTTCCTTGGCAGTTGGTTCACCCTCCAGTGGCCGGCGCGCTGTGGCTGGCGCACCACGCTGATCCAAAGGCAGGAACCAGGTGCTTCTCCTGGTCTCCCATGGGGTGCAGGGCCCAAGGACTTGGGCCATCCTCCACTGCACTCCCTGGCCACAGCAGAGAGCTGGCCTGGAAGAGGGGCAACCGGGACAGAATCCGGCGCCCCGACCGGGACTAGAACACGGTGTGCCAGCGCCGCAAGGCGGAGGATTAGCCTAGTGAGCTGCGGCGCTGGCCGGAAGACCTTTCTCTCTGTCTCTCTCACTGTCTAACTCTGCCTGTCAAAAAAACAACAACAACAACAACAACAAAAAAAACAAAAAACAAACAAACAAAAACCTTATATTGGCTTCTTCTCTTTGTCTTGGTTCACTGTCTTCAAAGTACCTCTTTTCCTGAGGTCTTCTTCCACATAGACTGCTGCACCTGTTCTCGGCCCCGCCCCCCCCCCCCCTTTTTTTTCTGTTTGAGAGGCTGCAAGACAGCTCCCATGTGCTGGGTCACAGTAAATGCCTGCCACGTTGGGGCTGGGCTGCAGCTGGGAGCCAGGAGCTCATTCCCAGGCTCCTGTGTGAGTGGTGGGAATCCAGCTACTTGAGCTTTGACTGCCACCTCCCAGAGTCTGCTGTAGCAGGAAGCTGGAATGGGAGCCAGAGCTGGGACTTAAATCAGGTATTCCAGTGTCAGGTACAGTGCTCTAACCGCTAGGCTGAACACCCACACCTCTTCTTTTTAAGCCTGGCTTTCTGCAGCTGTCACCAGCCGGTCACTGCACCTCTGTTTCTGGCCTGGGCACCAAGCGTTCCAGGAGAGTGGACGTGAGACCTGGAGCTGCCCAGGCCCCCTGTGGGCTCTGCTGCTCCTCAGTGCTTGTTTGTTTTCCCTGTTTCTGGGTTGGGGGTCAGCAGAGGCAGGAGGGTTTCAGAAGGCGGAAGTTTTGTCAAGGTTCATTGAAGGAAAAGGACAGTGCTCTTCAAAGTGAGGTTTTAGAGGTAGATAATATTAGGACGCATTATCTGCTGCCCAACACCCTTACCTTAGTGGTGATCTTGTGTATTTTGAAAGATTTCGGAAGACACCAGTGCTCATTAAAGTAGCCCGAGTCGTGTCCTGCAGCAGCACTTGGTCTGCTCCGCGTGTGGAACTGCCTGGCCGCTGCACTCCTCCGGTGTTTCCACGGGACTCCTTGTGCTCATGCCTCTGGATTTGGTGGTGTTACTGGAATTGCTTAGAATTCTAGTCTGTTTGATGTATTATACATTTCAGGCAGGCCTTGAAAGGGAATTGCTACGCGTTTCCCTTGCCACATTCCACTTTTGTTGCTGTCTTGGATGCAGTCATGAGTACTGTGTAAGCAAAACTAAGCTCAAGGCGTGACAGAACTCGCCAGTCTGAGCACGGCTGCAGAGTGAATGCCTGCACACCTTCTCCTTGTGTCTTCCTCCGGCAGCCAGCCTGCAGCAGAGGCAGCACAGGTGTGATGTTTGGCACTGCAGGGTGGAGCACCTTGCCTGAGGCGTGCGAGTGCACTGGGGGTGAACCCCGGGCATGGAGTTCAGTTAGCTCTTCCTGGAGAAAATCTACCAAGAAACAAGTTAAGCTGTTTTCATTAAGAAGCAGAAAAAAGAAAATAGCAAGACACACACACACACACACACACACACACACTCACTGTTGTCTTCCTGTGGTGCTGTCTCTTTTCTGTTCCAGGTATTCTTACTACATGTCATTCCTCTCATGTTCGTGTGCACTACATCCGTAGTTATCCTATAAGCCTCTGACTGTGGTGGTGTTCTGTTTTTTTTTTTTTTTTAAGATTTATTTATTTGAAAGTTAGATTTACAGAGAGAGAAGGAGAGGCAGAGAGAGAGAGAGAGAGGTCTTCCATCTGCTGGTTCACTCCCGAATTGGCCGGTGCCAGGAAGCCAGGAGCCAGGAGCTTCTTCCAGGTCTCCCATGTGTGTACAGGGGCCCACGGACTTGGGTCATCTTCTGCTTTCCCAGGCCATAGCAGAGAGCTGGATCTGAACTGGAGCAGCCGGGACACGAACCAGCGCCCATATGTGATGCTGACACTGCAGGCCGTGGCTTTACCCACTATGCCACAGTGCTGACCCCCGGCATTCTGTTTTGATGGCTGGCTGGTTGTCCACGACATTGAGGCAGTAGAATTCCCTGTTTCTGCCTCTCCTAAATGTCCTTAGCACCTTTGCGAGGTGTGCGTGTGTCACTGTGGGGGAAGTTCCCAGCAACTGGGTTACTTACAGGGTAGAAACACTTTTTAATGTTTCGTTTCGTTTCGTTTCGTTTCTTTTCTTTTCTTTTTCTTTTTCTTTTTCTTTTTCTTTTTTTTTTTTTTTTTGACAGAGATAGAGAAACAGACAGAGAGAAAGGTCTTCCTTCCGTTGGTTCACCCCCTAAAAGGCCACCATGGCTGGCGCTGCGCCGATCCAAAGCCAGGAGTCAGGTGCTTCCTCCTGGTCTCCCACACGGGTGCAGGTGCCCAAGCACTTGGGCCATCCTCCACTGCCTTCTGGGGCCACAGCAGAGAGCTGGACTGGAAGTGGAGCAACCGGGACTAGAACCTGGCGCCCATATGGGATGCAGGTGCCACAGGCAGAGGATTAGCCAAGTGAGCCACGGCGCCGGCCCCCGCTTTTTAATGTTTCAATATGGATTGTGAAATAATTTTCCTCAAAGAGCTACAGTTGATTCTCTGAACCATCTTGAAGTAGGTTTTGTTGGGTTATAAACTTTTTTTTTAACTTTAAGTTGCTTGAAATTGTATTTTTGATAACTAGGAGAGGTAAATTTTTTGATATATATTTGCTTTTCAAAATGTTTCTTCTTGCGGGAGGGACAGATATTTATGCCTAATTGTTGGAGTGGCTGCTGTCCATCAGTGGTGTGTAGTCAGGAGTGGGCGGGTGCCCTGTGGCCGAGCAGTCACGGGTTCAGGGAAGGTGTCCGTGCCTCTTGGCCGGAGGTGGAGGTAGTCTATTTAACACGTAGACTGCTGCTCAGCTTTTTATTTAGAGTCTAATGACTCTTCAGGGACTGGGCCTTTTTAAAACATTTTTTGGTCTCATTTGTAGACCAGAATGTAGAGAATTAAACAATATTTTGTTAATTTTGTGTATGTTTTCTTTAACAAGAAAAATAACGAGAACTCAAACTCAAAGACTTATTCGAGACCTCTTGCAGGTTGTTGGTTTTGGCCTGCAGAGGAATGAAGTCTTGAGGAATTGTAGATGGGAGGGGATTGCAATCACAGGGGAGTTGGAGGTTCCCCTGGACCAAGGCTGTTGAGAGCCTTGATTGTGTTGGGGGACACTGGCTCTGGTATGTCTGAGCACTGTTAATTAAATACTAAGGTATATTTGGTAAAGAGAAGGCACGACTGGACTCTGGGGTGTGGCATGGAAGTTGCTATAATAGTGGGGAAGAGGGCTGGCAATTTGTATGAGGGCTTGAGAGGTATTATGTTTATAAAGTCAGGAGATGCGGTGGGTGGAACATTTATACTGAATACATTTTCCTCACTTTGTGGCTTTTTTGCTATAATAGACTTTTTTTTCTATTTCAGATGAATTTACAACTGATTTTCTGGATTGGACTGCTCGGTTCAATTTGCTGTGTGTTTGGCCAAACAGGTAAAAAAAAATTTTTTTTAAAGATTTTATTTACTTATTTGAGAGGTAGAGCTATAGACAGAGGGAGAGACAGAGAGAAAGTTCTTGCATCTGCTGGTTCGCTCCCCAAATGGCCGCAACGGCTGGAGCTGGGCCGATCTGCAGACCAGAGCTTCTTTCTGGGTCTCCCACACAGCTGTAGGGGCCCAGCCACTTGGGCCATCTTTTACTGGTTTCCCAGCTAAGGAGAGCTGGATCAGAAGAGGAGCAGCTGGGACTAGAACCAGTGCGCATATGGGATGCTGGTGCCGCAGGCAGAGGGGCCCATAGTGCCGGCCCCTCACATTTTTTCAAACAGATTTTTAAAACTTGTTTGAAAGGTAGAGTTACAGAGAGATCAAGGGAGAGACAGAGAGAGTGATCCTCTGGTTCACTCCCTAATGGCTGCAATAGCTAGGGCTGGGCCAGGCAAAGCAGGAAGTTCATCCGGGCCGCTCACGTGGATGCAGGGACCTAAGTACTGGGCTTCCTGCTAATGCACCAGGGAGTTAGCACTGATGGCTCAAGTAATTGGGCCCTTGCTACCCAGTTGTGGCACCCAGAGTAGTTCCTGTCTCTTGGCCTTGGCCTCGGCCTGGCCCAGCCTTGGCTCTTGTGGCTGTTTGGGGAATGAACCAGCAGATGGAAGATCTCCATGTATCTCTGTTTGTTTCGCCCTCTCTCTGTAACTCTGTAAAGTAAGTAAATAAATCTTTAAGAAACAAAGAATGGTCCCAGAGTATGTGGATAAGTGTGCATGTGTATAGTATATGTGTGCGTGCACATGTGCAGTACCTGTGTATGCAGCATGGTTTGTGCATGCATGTATAGTACATGTGTGGGGGATGTGTTGTGTGTATAGTGTGTGTGTGCGCCCATCTGTATAGTATGTTTGGAGTCTACATGTGAGCAAGTGTGTGAATTTAGCACATACATAATTGAAATGAATATAAGCTTGTCCAACATTAAGTAGGGTACATTCATATAATGAAAATATGTGTCATAATTGCAAGCCCCATTTTGAAGAATTTGTAAGGACACAATGAAATACTCGGAAAGCAGTATATAAAAACCATATAGAGGGGCTGGCGCTGTGGCATAGCAGGTAAAGCTGCTGCCTGCAGTACCAGAATCCCATATGGGCGTCAGTTTGAGTCTTAGCTGCTCCACTTCTGATCGAGCTCTCTGCTATGGCCTGGGAAAGCAGTAGAAGATGGCCCAAGTCCTTGGGCCCCAGCACCCACGTGGGAGACCTGGAAGAAGCTCCTGGTTTTGGATTGGCAGAGCTCTGGCTGTTGCGGCCAATTGGGGAGTGACTAGCAGATAGAAAACCTCTCTCTCGAGCCGGCGCCGTGGCTCAATAGGCTAATCCTCCACCTTGCGGCGCCGGCACACCGGGTTCTAGTCCCGGTCGGGGCGCCGGATTCTGTCCCGGTTGCCCCTCTTCCAGGCCAGCTCTCTGCTATGGCCAGGGAGTGCAGTGGAGGATGGCCCAGGTGCTTGGGCCCTGCACCCCATGGGAGACCAGGAAAAAGCACCTGGATCCTGGCTCCTGCCATCGGATCAGCGCGGTGCGCCGGCTGCAGCGGCGGCCATCGGAGGGTGAACCAACGGCAAGGGAAGACCTTTCTCTCTCTGTCTCTCTCTCTCACTGTCCACTCTGCCTATCAAAAATAAAAAAAAAAAAAAATAAAAAAAAAGAAAACCTCTCTCTCTTTCTCTCTCTCTCTGCTTCTCCTTCTCTCTCTGTGTAACTCTGACTTTCAAATAAATAAATAAATCTTAAAAAAAGTATAGAAAACATGTTCTCAGTTTCATTTTTTTTAAAAGACTTATGTATTTATTTGAAAGGCAGAATTACAGAGAGGCAGAGGCAGAGAGAGAGAGAGAGAGAGAAGCCTTCCATCCACTGGTTCACTCTCCAGATGGCCACAATGGCTGGAGCTGAGCTGAGCCGAGCCCAAACCAGGAGCCTCCTCTGGGCCTCCCGTGTGGTTGCAGGGGCCCAAGAACTTGGGCCATCCTCCACTGCTTTCCCAGGCTATAGGAGAGCATTGTATCAGAAGTGGGGCAGCCGGGGCTCGAACTGGCACCCACATGGGATGCCGGCAGCGCAGGCTTTCCCCTCTTTGCCACAGCGCTGGCCCCCTCAGTTTCGTTTAAATAGTCTGTGTGCTTGCTTCCCTGCTGCCTGTCTCTGCCCAGAACAACACCTGGAGAGGCGTCCGCAGCGGTGATAAGGATGACGTGAATGTGGATGACTTGTAGTTCCTGTTTATGCTCTTGTGTGTTTTCTGTAATAAGCTTATGTGAAGTTTATAATCAGGAAAGAAATGACAGCCAGTCCTTCCTGTGTTTATTAGATGAAAAGCTTGCTGCTCCTTAAGTGGGTTCAAAGATGTAAGAGTACTTTGAACACAGAAGCGAACAGTCATGGGTTATCCCCAAACAAAGGAATGGCCCTGGAGGTGCTTGTGGGAAAAGTATGAACACTTTATGTGGTTGTGTGAAAACGGAGAGCATTTGTAACCATCCCAGATGACAGATTCTGAAATTCATGCCTTTGGACAAGAGGATAAATATATAGATAGGCACCTTGTCTTTCATATGGAATACTAGAAAGGCAAGATCCAAAATGGCGATCTCTCTGGGGTAGGTGCCTTTAGCTTGGTAACTCACTCCTGGTAGTCTGGCTAATGCTTGCATATCGCATCACTTGTCACTGGATCTTGATGTTTTGTTATTTTCTCTCTGAAACTTCAAGGAAAGTGGTCTGTTCTTTTTTGACAGATGAAAATAGATGTTTAAAAGCAAATGCTAAATCGTGTGGAGAATGCATCCAGGCAGGCCCCAATTGTGGGTGGTGCACAAATTCGGTAAGTAAAATTGCTTCCGGTTTATCCTGCAGTCATCAGGTTCCCCAGCTCTGTGTCCTTCAGCGTTTATTAAGCAACATGGGATGGTTGAGAATGGGCCGTGCAGCACAGTGGCCAGTCAGCTCCTGGGACTGTGCGGCCCTTGGCATTTCAGGGCTCCTCACAACTTTCTCGGAAAATGCACATTATGAAAAAATTATGATTGGATATCAAAGATTTTCTGCACCAAAATAAACTTACCTTTAGTTCCATCCATAGACTTTTTGGAGTAGCCTTGTTTGGATGGTACAAATTGAGATTGCTGAAAGTTTCAAATATGTACTGTACTTTAAGACTTAGTATAAAAAGAATCATTAATGTCAAAATAATATCCTGAATATATGCATTTTTACATGTTTTAACACATACTAGAGTTAATTTCCTTCTTTTCCTTTGTGGGTGTGGCTTCTGGACAGGTTTAGAACATGGATGTGTGGCATATTTCTGCTGGGTAACTTTCCAAAGTAGCTTAGCTGTTTAGTTTGACTGTTTTAATGTTTTCTCCTGCTTTGATAATGGGGTGGTAATAATAAATTAAATTCCCTGATTATATTTGAGTTAAAGTAATATAGGATTGATTGACATCCTAATATGAGCCCGCTTAGGTTAGCAGCTGAATGCTACTCATTTTATCATCTCTAACAGTACCTTGCATGAAGCTTGGTAGCATTTCAGCGAGGAGGAATTATTGTCAGAATAGGAGGTAAGGAGGCCAATGCAGAGGTCATGCAGCTTATTCACAGAATACATAACTAACACCAGAAGGTCGAAGGCTTACAGATTATGTTTTTATCTGGCATTTGGACCCAGATTTTAAGTGCCTGTCTGTTTTTGTTGGCATAACCGGTCACATAATCAGATCTGTGGTTTGACCATTGTGGAGGAAAATTGAGGGGTTTTGTTTCCTTTCAGAATTTTTCTGGGGATGCTTCCTGTTCTCAGGGTTTTGCTGGGATCACGTGTGTGGGACTGAGTTGGTGGCGGTGGAGGGAGAGGGGGCACCCTGCGTGTGGCTCTGGCAGGGTGGCTGGACTGCTGTGGCGGTGTTCTTGCAGAGGAGGTGGTGCCTGCCTTGCCTGCTGTTGCCAGGAGTGGAGCTGGGGCGTTCACACAGGCACACTCACCTGCAGGCTCTCGGCAGTCCTGGCTGCTGCTCCCTCCCACTGTTGTGTAGAGGCCTAAGGCTTCTGATAGCCACGCTGTTCTTAAAAACTTAGCCTCAGAGTTTTGGGGCATAATTTTTTTTTTTCCAATTTATTTGCTTGAAAGTCAGAGTTACAGAGAGGCAGAGAAAGAGAGAGAAGTCTTCCACCCGCTGGTTCACTCCTGAACGGCCAGAGCTGAGCTGAGCCAAAGGCAGGAGCCAGGAGCTTTTCCCGGGTCTTCCACTCTGGTGCAGGGGCCCAAGGACCCAGGCCATCTTCTACTGCTTTCCCAGGCCATAGCAGAGAGCTGGATTGGAAGTGGAGCAGCTGGGACTGGAACTGGCGCCCATATGGGATGTTGGTGCTGTAGGCCAGGGCTTTAACTGACTGTGCCACAGTGCCGGACCCTGTTTATTCCTCAGATATCTTCACTCATACTTTATGAAATTTGTGCTTAATAAACAGATATTACCATGTCATTAATTGTTCCCCCATCTTCGTATTTCATAAAATATTTTTAAAAATCTATTTCAGAGAAAAAGTAAGAGCTTCCATCTGCTCGTTCTCTTTCCAAATGCCTGCAGTGGTCAGGAATGGACTGGGCTGAAACTGGAAGCTGAGAACTCCCTCCAGGTCGCCCACGTGGGTGGTGGGAGCCCAAGTCCATGAGCCCGCCCCTGCTGCATCCCCTAGGGTCTGCACTAGCAGGAAGCTGGAACCAGGCACTGAAGCCAGGCATGCCTGTAGGAGACACTTCTTAGCTTCTTAGCTACTAGACCAAAATGTGCTACAAAACACTTCTATTTAAATAGTTTTTAAAAACTTACTTACAATAATTGCCAATACTTAAAATTGTTTTAGAACCTCAGGAATACTTATTAAATCTGTGGTCTACTTTTTGAAATGACCAATATTAACTGAGATGTTTTTATTCTGGTCTGTTTTTCGTAACATGTAGTTACTCAGAAAGTTGTGTTGAGGGAAGCACTGTGTGAGAGGCATTGTAACTGGCTGATGTTCAGGTGTGTGCATTAACAGTAGCTGTTGATCCCACTGAATATGTGATTTCACCAAGAAATTCGTCTTCGGAATCAAAGAGTGAGACATTTAAAATGAACACTTAGTAAGTCAGTCCTGGGAAAGGTATGAGTTTTTCAGGAATGATTTTGTTGTTAAACAAGAGTGCTTTCTATGATTTGGATGAAGGGAGCATTTTGTTTAAAAGGTAGAAATGAGCTATATTATATGCCCCTCTTTGTACTCTGACTTGTGTTTTAATGTCGTTTAGACGTTTTTGCAAGAAGGAATGCCTACTTCTGCACGATGTGATGACTTAGAAGCCTTGAAAAAGAAAGGCTGCCATCCAGACGACATAGAGAATCCCAGAGGTTCCAGAGACATAAAGAAAAATAAGAATGTCACCAACCGTAGCAAAGGCACAGCAGAGAAGCTGCAGCCGGAGGATATCACTCAGATCCAGCCCCAGCAGCTGGTTCTGCAGCTGCGATCAGGTGCGGGCCCAGCCATCTGCCCCTGAAGTGCCGTCCTCACAGGCAGGCCCCCAGTCCAGCTGACGCTGGCCAGCTTTACAGAGTTTTCTGAAAACACACAGCTTGTGAAATGCATATTCCTGGAGTAATGTTAAATGTTGCCATCGTCAGAAGTAAAATCTGCTAATGATTCGGCAAGTGTGAATTAGACTTAATGGGCTTTACAAGTATTGTCCATTTTCTGATTTGATTACATTATATAAAGGCAACCTTTTTTATTTATTTATTTATTTTTTAACTTTTATTTAGTAGATGTAAATTTCCAAAGTACAGTTTATGGATTACAATGGCTTTTCCCTCCCATAACTTCCCACCCACCCATAACCCTCCCATCTCCTGCTCCCTCTCCCGTTCCATTCACATCAAGATTCATTTTCGATTATCATAAAGGCAACATTGTAATGTTTCCTTTCTTGTGCAGTATTTTAAAATTATTCTTGGTCAGTGTCTGTGGCAGTGTGTGACCCACTCCTGTGCTGTGTCAGGAGGTGGTGGTGCTCGGTCCCCCTCACCCTGGCCCCTGCGCTCACACTGAGCCTGGTGCAGTCCACCTGCTGCTGAGTCCACTGTAGCACAGCCGCTGCACTGGGCTGACACCACAGCTCGTGCGCCTGCTGGTCTGTTCTGACCCTCCTGCACCCAGGATGGTGCTCCTGGCTTCTCTGAGCTTTCACTGTTGGTTTCTAGGCTTTTGTGTCTCTTCCTGTCCCCATCTCTGTGGTCCACTTTACAACTTGGCTTTCCTGTCATGATTTAAAAGCTGCAGCAACACAAACTTTTCTGTTGAGCTCCAAACAGTTCCTCTGACCTGTCTCCCAGAACTGTCTGTAGACAGGATTTTTAACCATGTTTCACCTGAACCTCTCATTCTCCTGTGTTTCGTGACTGAAGTATGCCGACAACTCTGTCTCCAGTTCTCTATCCTCACTGTTTCAATTCAGATCTTCATCACCTCCCCTTGAATTTTCCATCATTCCTTAACTGGTCTTTGACTCTATAATCCAATTGTAAAACTTTACCCAGATTTTCTAAAGCAGAAATCGTATTCTGTGATTTTCTTTCATGTGGTGGCTTCCTGTGACCAAGACCTGAGTTCCTTTAGAATGCCAGTCTCTAGAATGAGAGTCAGCCCTGTGACCTATCCAGCCCAAGACCGTTGAAAAATGGATGATTTAGACATAGATTACCTAGTGTAGGTTGGGCATGTTGCCTTTTTATTTTTTTAATTTTTTTTTTTTTATTTTTTGACAGGCAGAGTGGACAGTGAGAGAGAGAGACAGAGAGAAAGGTCTTCCTTTTCCGTTGGTTCACCCCCCTAATGGCCGCTACTGCCAGCACTGCGCCGATCCGAAGGCAGGAGCCAGGTGCTTCTCCTGGTCTCCCATGGGGTGCAGGGCCCAAGCACTTGGCCCATCCTCCACTGCCTTCCTGGGCCACAGCAGAGAGCTGGCCTGGAAGAGGGGCAACCGGGACAGAATCCGGTGCCCCGACCGGGACTAGAACCCGGTGTGCCGGCGCCGCAGGTGGAGGATTAGCCTATTGAGCCGTGGTGCTGGCCGGCATGTTGTCTTTTTCACCCCGAGGTCTGGAGTGTCAAGTATTGGTTGAATGAAATTGAGTATAGACCCAGTGAGTTTTGTTAAGTTTATGACAGTGCATTTCATCTTGCATTGTTGGCCCTGTAAATCAGATCCATTTGGTTTTCTCACTTGTTCTTGGTTCTTGGCTTGCTAACATCTTTTCTGACCCGTTTGGCTAGGGGAGCCCCAGACGTTCACGTTGAAGTTCAAGCGTGCTGAAGACTACCCCATCGACCTCTACTACCTCATGGACCTCTCCTACTCCATGAAAGATGATCTGGAGAACGTCAAGAGTCTCGGGACGGATCTGATGAATGAGATGAGGAGGGTGACTTCAGACTTCCGAATTGGTAGGAATGTTGGGAAAATTAGTAGTTTTCCTTCTTTGTTCTCCAGGCCAGTTTTTAGCTCTTCCCTTCTGAGAGGAAACATCATCTGTGTAACAGGCGCTCTGCCTCTGGGCTCCTGTATCCCTGTGTGCTCAGCACAGATGAAGAAGTCGTGCCTGTCCTCACAGTTCACCCACTCATGTCCACCCGCGGGTACGGCCTTGTCTCACTCAGACCCAGTTTGCCATGCTGTGATGTTCTGCTTTCCACCCTTCCTTTCCTGTCCTGTGCATCTCCAGGCTTGCCTGCTCGTCGCCGGCTGTCTCCTGCTCCTGCCGCACCCAAGGTGTTGCAGCAGAGTGCTGGAGAAACTGGACAGCCTCCTTGTGGCCAAAAAGCTGCCTTTTAAAAATTAACTCTGTTTTAGAAGAAACCTTGAAAAACTTAAAGTGCCATTGTATTCAGTAGGCACAGTTCAGGGACCATGGAAATAGTAAGTTCTTAAGCAAGGTAGTCTTTTTGAAGTGGTCAGAATTCCAGAACATTCATTTATTCATCCATCCATCCAACGTGGCACTGTGGAGAACTGAGGATACTAAGAAAGTCAGTGTTCATTATTTTTATTTTATTTTTCTAAAGATTTAATTTATTTGAAAGGCAGAGTTAGAGATAGATACATACATACATAGAGAGAGGTCTTCTATCCACTGGTTCACTCCCCAGATGGCTGCACCAGCCACAGCTGGGCCAGACCAAAACCAGGAGCTTCCTCTGGGTCTCCCACATGGGTGCAGGGACACAAGCACTTGGGCATCTTCCACTGCTTTCCCAGGTACATTAGCAGGGAGGCTGCACTGGAAGTAGAGCAGCTGAGACTCCAACTGGTGCCCATGTAGAATGCTGGCACTGTGGGCGCAGCTTAACCTATTTAGCCCCAGTGCTGGCACCAATGCTCATTATTTTTAAAGTGGGTAGGCAGAAGATGGATGTACAGCTCAGTCCTGCTGGGCAGCTGGAACCAGACAGCTCACAAACCACAGGAATGCATCACTCACATTTCAGGAGGCCAAGCAGTCCAGGGTCAGGGCAGATTCCATCTGGGGAGGGCCTGCCCTGTGGCTGGAAGATGGAGCCGTTTAGCTGGGTCCTCACGAGGGCAGAGGGGCGGCCACCAGTCCCAGCTGCAAGGGCTCTGCTTCCTGTTTGCATCAGGCTGGGGATCAGGCTTTCCCTGAGACAGACATCAAGTCTGTAGCACCTTCCTGTATAGGGAGAATTACTGCCCATTTCTCTGTCTGTCCTAGGGTTTGGCTCCTTTGTGGAGAAAACCGTGATGCCTTACATTAGCACTACGCCTGCCAAGCTCAAGAACCCTTGCACGAGTGAGCAGAACTGCACCAGCCCCTTCAGCTACAAGAACGTGCTCAGCCTCACAGACAGAGGGGAGGAGTTCAACGAGCTCGTCGGGAAGCAGCGCATTTCTGGAAATTTGGATTCTCCGGAAGGTGGTTTTGATGCAATCATGCAGGTTGCGGTCTGTGGGGTGAGCGCATTTGTGTTTTACAAGGGGGTGTCGCTGGTGTCACTTGTGTAAATATTAAGTGTGATTTTGCTGTCAGTAGAAAAAGTGACCTTAATTATCATACACTTACTTATCCCAGCAACATACAAATAGTAATCCTTTAAATTCTCTTCAGCTGTAAGCCTTTATTTTTTCAGCTATAAGTGGTTTACAAAGCACATTTAATCATTAGGTCCCTATGAAAGCAAGCATTGACTTCAGCTTGTTCCTGCAGGCCTCTGAAAGGCGGGGTGCACAGCTGTCTTGGCTGGTGCTCTGGGTTTCGGCAGATGGAGAGGGACTGGTGCTGTCTGATGTATCACAGGGGCCACGAGAGGACTGAGCTGCAGGAGGGTCCTGCCGGCTTCCCAGGGGCCACGAGAGGACTGAGCTGCAGGAGGGTCCTGCCGGCTTCCCAGGGGCCACGAGAGGACTGAGCTGCAGGAGGGTCCTGCCGGCTTCCCAGGGGCCACGAGAGGACTGAGCTGCAGGAGGGTCCTGCCGGCTTCCCAGGGGCCACGAGAGGACTGAGCTGCGGAGGGTCCTGCCGGCTTCCTTTGCTTGCTTGCTGATGCTTGCTGCTCTGAGAGCCTTTCAGCCCTCGCAGATCTCAGAAAGACAGACCTTTGTAAGCCCTGGTCGGTGAGCCGGATGAGAACATGCGTTTTAGAAGTAAGATGGCATGGCCGGCGCCGCGGCTCACTAGGCTAATCCTCCGCCTTGCAGCGCCAGCACACCAGGTTCTAGTCCCGGTCGGGGCACCGGATTCTGTCCCGGTTGCCCCTCTTCCAGGCCAGCTCTCTGCTGTGGCCAGGGAGTGCAGTGGAGGATGGCCCAGGTGCTTGGGCCCTGCACCCCATGGGAGACCAGGAGAAGCACCTGGCTCCTGCCTTCGGATCAGCGCGGTGCTGGCAGTAGCGGCCATTGGAGGGTGAACCAACGGAAAAAGAAGACCTTTCTCTCTGTCTCTCTTTCTCACTGTCCACTGTGCCTGTCAAAAAAAAAAAAAAAAAAAAAGTAAGATGGCATTTCCAATGACGAGGTTCTCTGTGGAGCAAGCTCACATACCCTGGTTCAGTTACTGCATTTTGTGCCCCCACTGAGTGTTTTGACATGAGGCTGAGAGTGGAAAACACTGGGAGGTGGACACAGTTTTTTTGAGTGCTTGTTGTCTCAGTTTTTCTCCTTGGATTACGCCTGTTTCCTGGAAGACCTTCCCGGATTCCTGGTGCCCCCTTCTTTCCTCCCTCGCTTCCCACCCCCCTCCCTCCTTTCCATTTATTATTTGAAAGGCAGAGCAACAGGGAGAGAGGGAGACACACAGAGAGAAAGAGATCTGCCATCCACTGGTGGACTCCGCAGACGCCCGCGACAGCCAGGGCTGGGCTGAGCTGATGCCAGGAGCCTGGAATTCTAACCAGCTCTCCCACATTGGGTGTCAGAGAACCAAACACTTGGTCCTCACCTGCCGGCTTCCGGAGTTTGCATCAGCAGCAAGCTGGGTTGGAAGGGGAGAAGCTGGGACTCTGGTATGGGATATGGCCATCTCAGGCAGCAGCGTTAACTGCTGTGCCACAGCATGTGCCCCCAGATGCCTCATAACGGTTATTTTTCAATGAATTTTTGCTAAGGTCTAATTGGTGTCGAAGATAAGTGAGCAATATGGTATGGTAAAAGTATCTCACTACCACTGATCCTAGGCAGTTCATTTAGTCTGGCTAGGGCTGCTGTAACTTTTAAATACAGTGATTATTATAAAGTATCAGTGAACACTCAAAAAATGCCAGCTGCTAAATTGTTACTTTTGGTTGTGATTTAAAGTTAGTCTCTGCTTTTAAAGATGCAGAAAATAGAATTTTGGTTGGTGTCTGGCTTTCTCACTTTGGTTTCCGAACATTGGTTTGAGCAGCTTTGTAACTATGCTCTAACCTGTAGGGATTGAAGCCTAGACCCACATGGTTGTGGCTGTCTACCTGTGTTCGCCGTGCGTTCCACTTCCCTAGGTGTAAAGGAGATAGGCTTCTAGCACTAATACACTTGATGCCACCCGTGTGGACTTATTATGAAGGTTTAAACAGTTGTATTGAGTAACCCGAAGCAAACATAATTACAAAGTTGTGGTAGACAGCCTTTCAACGTTTTTATTGAAGTAGATAGAGAATAAAATAAATGAACACATAAACAGTACTGATTGATGAATTGAGTGGGTGGGATTAAGCAGGTAAGTCCTCGGATCGTTAAATTTATCTGTGAAGGAAGAGGAAGGCCTAATATGGAGGCCGCAAGGAGCAGGTGGTGGAGGACGGAGCCTAGCACGGGTCCAGCGTGGCAGCACTAGTGTGCAGGAAGGTTCGGGCTGAAGTGCTTCCACTCGCTCAGCAAATACTCCGGGAACACCTACTGTGTGCCAAGCCCAGTGCCAGGTGCTGGAGCCACGAGGATGAACAAAACCAAAGCCAGTTTTTATAAGGCACCGAGAGGCTGGGACAGCCAGGCAGGCAGAATTTACACTGGGGTGGAAGAGGTCACTCAGTGGGCAGCATTGTGAGTGGAGGAGACGCAGAGTCAGGCAGACAGTACGTGAAACTCAGGTCTGTGTCGTGGCCCTGTGAGCACTGTCTGAAGCTGGCTCTTCCCTTGAAGTCGCTGATCGGCTGGAGGAACGTCACTCGGCTGCTGGTGTTCTCCACGGACGCGGGGTTCCACTTTGCTGGGGACGGGAAACTTGGTGGTATTGTCTTACCCAACGATGGACAGTGCCACCTGGAACACAACGAGTACACCATGAGCCACTATTACGTAAGTGCTAGTTCTTCGCACGGTGAATGGGGCAGTTCTTAGCTTGCCAGCCTTGGGAGTGACTGCCTTGTGTGTTTCTCAGGCTTGTGTTGTGACCTGATTGGGTGTTTCTTGGTTGTATTGTGACCTAATGTGCAGAAATGCTAGAGCTGCTGTCTGGAGTGTGTGGCTTTGTATCTGCTTCCTCCGTGTAGCTGAGGGCCTTGCTGGAGGTGGTGGGGGCTGTCTCAGACACCACTTCAGCCCCTGCCTCACCCACAGCTGTCTGCTCACTGCCATACACTGGGTAGTAAAGTCAATGGTGCTTCTAAACAAGTCTTGCAGTGTTTAATCTTAGGTGGTTTTTAGAAGCAGGCACCTGCCTTTATTGGAAAAAAAAAAAAGGCAAATTATTCAAATTCTAGAAGAAATCCAAATGTTGAATTTTGTTCTTTATCTGAAGTGACAGATAGCAGATTCCTGACAGCTCAGTATACACAGATTGTCTGGTTGTTTAAGACCTTTTCGGTGTGGAGGTTTTCATATGTACAGGCAAGTAGAGGGGGCAGCATGGGGAACCCTCAGCTGACCTACCACCCGCACTGTCACCTGTGCAGGTATTGGGTTTTTCACAGAGCAGAGTGGAAGGAGGACCTGTGCACTAAACTGTGTCTCTTGATTTCTTAGGACTACCCTTCTATTGCCCACCTCGTCCAGAAACTCAGTGAAAATAACATTCAGACTATTTTTGCAGTTACTGAAGAATTTCAGCCTGTTTACAAGGTATGTGTGAAATAAGAAAAAAAAAAAAAACAAAGTGCTAGGATTTTTGTTGTTGTTGTCATTAGAGGTAAAAAGCATTTATGAATTAAAGTGTAGGAAGAAGCCACTAGGTAGGCAGACTGAATTTTTCCTTTAAAAAGATTTATTTGAAGGTCAGAGTTACAGAGATGGGTAGAGACAGAGAGAGGTAGAGAGAGAGGGAGGGGGAGAGGTGGGGAGAGAGGGAGGGAGGGAGGTCTTCCATCCCTGGTTCACTCCCCAAATGGCTAAAACGGCCGGAGCTGAGCTGATCTGAAGCCAGGAGCCAGGAGCTTCTTCTGGGTCTCCCACGTGGGTGCAGGGGCCCAAGCACTTGGGCTGTCTTGCACTGCTTTCCTAGGTGCATTAGCAGGGAGCTGGATCAGAAGTGGAGCAGCTGGGGCTCAAACCGGTGCCTATATGGAATGCTGGTGCCACAGGCTGGGGCTTTAACCTGCTGTACCACAGTGCAAGCCCAGGCAGACTGAATTTTACAAAAGAGGTTGATGTTAATTTTAATCACATCATAAAACTCGTCTTTTTCAGGTTTGACTCCCGAAGTTATTTAGGAAATGTATAGGGAATGAGTGTTTAAAGATGCAGGTTGCTTGTTCAGTAAGTGCTACCTGGTTGATGAATAGTATTTGACATGCTTTGTCTTTTAATTGCAGGAACTGAAAAACTTGATCCCTAAGTCAGCAGTGGGAACGTTGTCTGCAAACTCCAGCAATGTCATCCAGCTGATCATTGATGCCTACAACGTGAGTGCCTGTGGATCAGAGCAGCTCTGACAGTGCCCTGTGAGGGTGAAACTCCTTAGAACACAGGCTGGGAAGCCCAGAGGATAACACACAACTTATGTGCTGTATCTGGGGGAAAACTTGATATTGTCTCAGAGAAGCATAGTCTAAACAAAGCAAAAACGTGACAGAGCCATGTGGGAAAACCTCAAGTCTGTACATCACCAAGTGAGATGTCCCTGTGGGGAAACAAAGCAGGTGTGATGTGTAACTGACGTCTGATCTGTAGGGGCCCAGCCATCCTCTCCCTCCAAAGTGTTCTTTATAGATTCTTCTATTTTGGTGAATTGTGGTAGAAAAGCTTTTCGGCTGTTTCTTTCCTTCCACACATTCAGAGAACATGTTTTCTGTTTTTAGGGGGGAGTACACACATTCATCGCTACATACAGCATAGAATGCGTAAACTGTAAACATGTACTTGTCTGCAGCTTGATTATTTTAACAGGCTTATAGGATTGTTTTTTCTGCACATGTGCAGGTGAGGTGAAGTCAGAGAGGAACTGTGCTCTCTCTAGATCTCAATTCAGAAAACCGTTAATGGCTCTCAGGAAGCACTGCTTAGCAGTGGTTTGGAAATGCACTGTATACTTTCACCCCACTCACCCTTTGGTTGGTTAAATTTTTGATGTTTTTTTGCAGTGGGAGTCTAAAAATGTTTTGGAAAGAGCTGAGTCAGAAAGATGGACTGGGCTTTGTTTTTTAACTTTTTTTTTGAGAGTTTCCATTTGTTGGTTAACACCCTTAATACCCATAAGGGCTCGGGGGCCAAAGCTGGGGCTGGAAACTCAATCCAGGTCTCCCATGTTGGTGGCAGGAACCCAGCGACTTCAGTCATTACTGCTGTCTCCTAGAGTTGGAATCAGGAACTGGCCAGCTGGCAGTCAAACCCAGGCATGTGGTGTGGGTCGTGGGCATCCTAGTTAGTGTTGTAACCAGTAGGGCGGATGCCACCCAGCAACTTTGAAGATTCCAGTAGTTCCTTTGTCTTCCCCCAGCTGTTTTTTCTCAACAGACTGTTTTCCCAACTTTGATCTTTATTAAGAGTGTGAGCAACAGGTAGTTTGCTACTGCAGCCCTCATTGTTCTGAGAGGTCGGAGTTTTTACAAAATGTTCGTTTATATACAGACAGAACTCCCATCTACTGGTTCACTCCCCAGATGTCCACAAGGCTGGGACTGTGCTGGGCTGAAGCTGGGAGCAGAGAACTCGGTGTCCCACATGGTTGGCAGGAAGCTAGCACTGCCGCACACCTGGGTCTGCATTGGCAGGAGGTTGGAATCAGAAGCCAGAGGCCATCCTCAAACCCACTTGTAGGGTGTGGGCATCATTATTAACCTCTAGGCTGACTGCCCGCACTAGCTTGAGTCTTTCCCCCTTAAGAGTTTTTAGTCTTTGCTGGCCAGGCTTACAGTGGCTTCCAAGCACAGTCGCTCCCAGACTGCGCAGTAGAGTGCCTTGGCCATAGTGAGTTGAGGACCTGGAGACTTTGCCCAGGGGGTAAGGAACACACTCCTCCTCGTCAGTATCAGGCCTTGGGACTGCACGATCCTTGCTGTTTTACCTCGTTGTAGGAACAGAATGCCCTTTCAACCATGTAGGTGGTTCTACAGATGAGACCCTTATTAACCAGTGCCTGTTTGTGTTTTGTAAGACTTTACAATACTGTCTTGACTGGTCATCTTATGCATCCCAGGAGCATTTCAACTTTCTTGTGTATAATTAGTCTTTCTTTTAGTCCCTTTCTTCAGAAGTCATTTTGGAAAACAGCAAATTGCCAGAAGGAGTAACGATAAATTACAAATCTTACTGCAAGAACGGGGTGAATGGCACAGGGGAGAACGGAAGGAAGTGCTCCAATATCTCCATTGGAGATGAGGTATTGCTTATTTATAAGCAAATGCAGTTCATGATTTGAAACATACTAAAAAGAAATGAGTGGGTTTTTGAGATAGTTTTTAGCAGATTCATGTTGCTTAGCTTATTGTTCACTTAATCTTGCTTTTTTCCTTCAAGGTTCACTTTGAAATCAGCATAACTTCAAATCAGTGTCCAGTTAAGCATTCTGAAACCATTAAAATCAAGCCTCTGGGCTTCACCGAGGAGGTGGAGGTGGTCCTTGAGTTCATCTGCAAGTGTGAGTGCCAGGACACAGGCATCCCGAGAAGTCCCCAGTGCCACGATGGGAATGGCACGTTTGAGTGTGGGGCTTGCAGGTGAGCCAGGACTGTTGGAGTGTGCCCAGATGTGCACTGCCTGGAGAGCGAGGGGCAGGCTGTGTGTCAGGACAGCCACAGAAGATCTCCGCTTGGAGCAGAGACATGATTTGTCCCGGGCACTGTTGCTCACCACACGATGAACTTGATGGTCTTGTGTGTGGTATTTACAGAGAGCTCTCTCACCTGTCTCTTAACAAGACTGCTCTTTAAAATGAGACTGCGCAGTCTCTCAAGCTGTGTATCCAGCAAACTGTTACGACAGCACTTGGTTTTTCTGTCGTGAGATAGAAGTGCAGCCTTTGTAGAGCAGAGTAAGTTTATGTAAAATTTTGGAAATAGCATTGAAACATGTTTTTGGAAAAACGTGAAACCGATAGTGGTGGCTTTCTCTGGGAAACAGAATTGGGAAGCCTTCAAGTATGTCCACCTTCCACATTGTTGGAATGATTTCTTAAAAATAAGTATGTGTTGTAAAATTAAAAAGCAAGTTATTTTTCAGAACATAGAATATACTACTAATAACTTTAGTCCAAGTATTTCAAATATTTTCACACTTTGGTTACTTTTTAAATTAAAAATTAAAACTCAGTATATTCCGAACATAGTTTTCTCTTTAAAGGAGACTGGGACATTTGATCTAGATGTCGACTGCAGATGACTGGGCCAGCAGGGTGTTAACCACGAGGAAGACATGTGCCGTCTTCACTGTCAGTGACACCAACTGGCTGTCCTACAGAAGTTCAGATGTTACAGTTCTCTCTTTCCATGTTGTACATACCCTCTTGGAGTCATGCAGATCTGTTTTTAGTGAGACATCATTCAACGAAAATGCCTTGAAAATGCCCTGAAAATGCCATCTCTTTCGTCCCTTTCTGTATATGTAGAATCAGCTTGCAGTGTCCATGAGCATAAGTTGTTCTAGAAATGTACATGGCATCTGAAAAGTCTGGGCCAGTGGGATAAGTTTGTTTTTAAACAGCATACTATATTTTCAGTCAGTGCTCTGTTCATTTTTATTCAGCTTCTTGCTCTTTCTTGCATATGTTTCTTGTACTTTTAAGGTTACAATGGGGCCATAGTTCATGTAGTTACAATTGTAATAGCACATCATTTGAAATTACAGCTACCATATTTACAATTAAGTTTATTCTGTTTCTCCAGATATTTTTCTATTTATTATTTGCAGCATGAAGAGACTGTTCATAGTTTCGTTGCCTCTCCCATGGTTTGCGATTGTAGGTTATTTTTATTTTATGCAAGTGCAATTTTGGAATCTTTGTTCAGGTGCAACGAGGGACGTGTAGGCAGACACTGTGAATGCAGTACAGATGAGGTGAACAGTGAAGACATGGATGCTTACTGCAGGAAAGAAAACAGTTCAGAAATCTGCAGCAACAACGGGGAGTGCGTCTGTGGGCAGTGTGTGTGCAGGAAGAGGGACAACACAAATGAAATCTATTCTGGCAAATTCTGCGAGTGTGATAATTTCAACTGTGATCGCTCCAATGGCTTAATTTGTGGAGGTGAGGAAAGGGTCTGAGATGTGAAGTGATCCCACTGGAGTGACAAAAAGTCTCGAGGAATTAGAGGGCTCAGTCCGTCCCTTGGACCCACTCCTTCCATATTGTGACTCCCTTTTACTTCTGAGTCAGTGCTGTGATTGTATGTTTTTAATCCTAGTTTGTGACATGGTATTTTTAATCGCAGGAAATGGTGTTTGCAAGTGTCGTGTGTGTGAGTGCAATCCTAACTACACCGGCAGTGCGTGCGACTGTTCTCTGGATACGACGTCTTGCATGGCCACAAACGGGCAGATCTGTAATGGCCGGGGTATCTGCGAGTGTGGCGTCTGCAAGTGTACAGATCCCAAGTTTCAAGGGCAAACCTGTGAGATGTGCCAGACCTGCCTGGGTGTCTGTGCGGAGCACAAGTACGTATCTCCTAATTATTTGAAGGCGTTGATGCTTAACTGTGTGTGATCACCAGAACTGGAGCAGGGCCCCTGTTGAGCATGCTATAAATACAGTGTCTGCCATGTGGAAACCCACTCTTTAATTCGTGAAAACTCTTTCTTATTAGCTAGTGCCCGTTACAGGATATTGAAGTGTGTTAGAGTTGTAAGATTATTTTGATTCAAGTTTACTATGTAATTAAATCTATTGTTACCTTTGTTAAATTGCTGAAATACTTTTTTTTTAAAGTTTATTGATTGATTGATTTGAAAGGCAGAGAGAGAGATTGATCTTCCATCTGTTGGTTCACTCTCCAAATGGCCGCAATGGCTGGAGCTGGGCCGATCTGAAGCCAGGAGCCTGGAGCTTCTGGGTCTCCCACGTGGGTGCAGGGGCCCAAGGACTTGGCCATCTTCTACTGCTTTCCCAGGCCACAGCAGAGAGATGGATCTAAGAGGAGCAGCTAGGACTTGAACGGGTGCCAGCACTGCAGGTGGTGGCTTGCTTTACCCACTACGCCATAGTGCTGGCCCCTGATGTACTATCTTCTGACTTGGCCAAATGGCCATAGTGCTGGCCCCTGATGTACTATCTTCTGACTTGGCCAAATGGAAGGCTTTCCCCTTGAAGCATCACTATTGTCCCAGTAACACACTACTTAGGTTACTTTGGTCTTGTGTTACATACTTACTATGTCACAGGGCTAGTTTTATTACCTTTTTTTAATTGCATTTTCAGCTTGAACTTTAATGAATTTATAATTTCATTGGGGAAACTACCAGTCTTTTTAAAAGTTCTTATTAATTTGAGAGAGAGCAACCCAGATGCCCGCAGTGGGTAGGACTAAGCTGTGTTGAACACAGGAACTGGGAATGTTTTCCAAGTCTCAGACATGGGTGACAGGAAGCCACATACTTGGGGCATCATGGCTGCCTGCCAGGGTCGGTGTTGGGAGAAACTGGAGTCAGGATCTGGGGCTGGGAATCAAACTCACCTATTCCAGTGTGGGTGCCTTAACCACTAGGCTAAATGCCCACTCCCAGAGACTGTCATCTTCCGATGTGGTTTCCCATTGAGGAATAGCATGCCTCTGCAGTTCTTTTGTAGCTCCTAGTTGAATTCAGTCACCAGAGTTTAGCACGCAAGGTTAATGTTTAAGAAAATGTTGACCTTTTAAACAGCACATGTGTAATGCAGCGGTTTGTATCCTCAGAGAATGTGTCCAGTGCCGAGCCTTCAATAAAGGAGAAAAGAAAGACAAATGTGCACAGGAATGCTCACATTTCAACATCACCAAGGTGGAAAATCGGGACAAGCTGCCCCAGCCAGGCCAGGTGGACCCCCTGTCCCACTGTAAGGAGAAGGATGTGGACGACTGCTGGTTCTACTTCACGTACTCGGTGAACGGGAACAACGAGGCCATCGTGCACGTCGTGGAGACTCCAGGTCAGGAACCCTGTCCTCGCCTGTGTCCGTCCTGGTTAGGCCTCGTCAGATTCCCTGACACCAAGAAACAGCGTCAGCTGGACTGTCCAGGTCCAAGCTGGGCAATTTCTCATCTCTTACAGCTTAGAGTAGTAGTTAATTAACTGGAGAAGAAGCAGGAGAAGAGAGGGTTTAGGTTTGCTCAGTAGGGAATATGCAGATTAAAAGTGAGAAGTGATACAAGGCATGTAGGACATGCGGGATAAGAGTTATGTCGTCATTGGGGACGTTTAGATTAGAGTTTAATTTGGGCTTGGATACTGAGGAGGATAATTTGTGAAAGGATATAATAAAGTATTGAATTTGTTCAAGGTCTCAGCCAATGGAACATTTTTTATTGGCTTTTCTAGTAGCTTTTTTTAATAGATTCTTGGGAATTTTTCTCATGAGTATGCAGGTTTTTGTGCACACAAGTCCTGTTGCTCTCAAGTAAATGTGGGAATGGGACTTTGGAGCAGGTGGCAAGCCTGTGTTGAACTTGGTGAGAAGCTGCCCAGTGGTTCTGAGGTCAGTGTCCTCTTCTGCATTATCAGACAGCCGCTGGCAAGTGCTGCCCACTGTTGTTCTTCGGCAGTGTCTGTTGAACACCAGAAGTTGGATTGTGACGAATTGTCGACCAAGGTTTTTTTTCCTGGATCTTCTGTTACTGTTGTGTCTAAGAACAGCTTAGGTATTAGATTGTATCTTAGCATGGGGAGTGGCTTCTGTTGGTTGGAAACACTGTCTTTCCCCGCCTTTGTGCATGGGTAGGACTGTTTTTTTGTTGTCTCTGCCTGTGTGCTGGAGCCATGCCATACATTGGTAGCTTTCTATCCAGTCTTTTTTTTTTGACAGGCAGAGTGGACAGTGAGAGAGAGAGACAGAGAGAAAGGTCTTCCTTTGCCGTTGGTTCACCCTCCAATGGCCGCCGCGGCCGGCGTGCTACGGCCGGCGTGCTACGGCCGGCGCACCGCGCTGATCCGATGGCAGGAGCCAGGAGCCAGGTGCTTTTCCTGGTCTCCCATGGGGTGCAGGGCCCAAGCACCTGGGCCATCCTCCACTGCACTCCCTGGCCACAGCAGAGGGCTGGCCTGGAAGAGGGGCAACCGGGACAGAATCCGGCACCCCGACCGGGACTAGAACCCGGTGTGCCGGCGCTGCTAGGCGGAGGATTAGCCTAGTGAGCCGCGGTGCCGGCCTATCCAGCCTTGAAAATAGGTCATGTGAGTCCTCCAACTTTGTGCTCTTCCAAAAAGTTTTGAAACTCTTACCTAGTTCTTCACTTTCTGTATACATTTTAGAATTAGTATGCTGATTTTTTTTTTTTTTTTTTTGGACTGGCAGATTTAGACAGTGAGAGAGAGAAAGAGAGAGAAAGGTCTTCCCTCTGTTGGTTCAGAGGGAACCACAGTACGGCCGGCGCACTGTGCCGATCTGAAGCCAGGAGCCAGGTGCTTCTTCCTGGTGTCCCATGCGGGTGCAGGGCCCAAGCACTTGGGCCATCCTCCACTGCACTCCCGGGCCACAGCAGAGAGCTGGACTGGAAGAGGAGCGACCGGAACTAGAACCTGGAGTACCGGCGTTGCAGGTGGAGAATTAGCCTAGTGAGCCACAGCACTGGCTGAGTATGCTGATTTCTATAAAAATCTTGCCAGGTTTTTGATTGGGAATGCATTGAGTTTATAGATCAAATTGGGAAGAATTATTAAATATGACAGTATTAAGTCTTCAAGTTTTTTTTTTTCCCTTTCTGAGATTTATTTATTTGAAATGCAGAGTTACAGAGAGAGATGGAGAGACAGACACATAGAAAGATCTTCCGTCTGCTGGTTCATTCCCCAAATGGCCTTAATGGCCAGGGCTGGGCCAGGCTGAAGCCAGGAGCCAGGAGCTTACACGTGAGATTAACACATAAGACCTTCATGATTTTGAGGATACTATAAATGATACTTTTTAAAAATTGCAGTTTTTAATATGTAGAAATACATTTTATATAGGACTTTTGTTTCTTGATCATCTATGCTGCAGCCTTGTACACCCACTTAGTGGCTTTGGGGTAGGTCCTTGTGGTTCCTGGGTGATGGTGACCAGATGCAGAAGTGCTGCCTGGGTGTGGATGGGCTGTGCTCCTGGTGGACCTGTGTGTGTGCTCACTCCCCCTTTGATACTTCGCAGAGTGCCCCACTGGTCCTGACATCATTCCAATTGTCGCTGGTGTGGTGGCTGGCATTGTTCTTATTGGCCTTGCACTGCTGCTGATTTGGAAGCTCTTGATGATCATTCATGACAGAAGGGAATTTGCTAAATTTGAAAAGGAGAAAATGAATGCCAAATGGGACACGGTAAGTTGCAAAACATCTAAATAACAGGGTTGCCTGTGCACTACACAGAACACTGCAGGACTTGCTCCCTAGCTCTGAGACTGCCTGTGGAAGTCCTCTTGGAGTATTTGTTTCCCACAAGTTTATTATTCAAATAGTTTGCATTTAACGAGAGACAGAAAGCATCCTAAATACGTCCCTGTAAGTCAAAACCTTGTAAGAACGGGTTTTCTCCTTACTGTGGCCAGTGGTTTTCATTCTGTACTAGTTTTGATCTTAAATCTGCTGTTTCGTCTGATAGGGAACCCTAGAGAGTGTCAGTGCGTAGCGAGCTATTCATGAGAGTGCTTCTTCCTGTCAGACAGAGGACTTGAGGTGGAAAGCAGTGAGACTCAGCAGCGACAGTGTGTGACCCTGTTTCCACGCTGTTTTGGAAGAGACAAGACTGTAGGGACAGAAGGCAGACCAGTGGTTGCTAAGGGTAGCTGGGGGAAAGGCTCGGCCACAGAGGGCACAAGGGGTCTCCTTGGGGGCGAGCTTGCTTGTGGGTGTGTGGAATCATTTTCAAACTCTGGGGTCTCAGAAAGGTACATTTTACCCTGTGCAAAAGTGCTGTCTTAGCAACTGGCTTTATAATTAGCTCTGAGTGTGAAGGTTCATGCTGGTGCTCACTGCAGACAGGGAGTCAGAGGCTGGGGTGGTCACACGCTGCTCCCTGTGTCTTCCTCTTTTGATGTGAGAAGGCTGTGGCAGTATATTTAAATGTAAATGAATTGTAGTCATTGGCATCACTACAGTTTGCTTGGATGTTTAAGAAATTATCAATTTCAGAGGCACAGAAATGGTGAAATTTCTCTATAGTATTTAAACTCCACGAATGTCCATGTTTCTTTCTGATGAAATCATTAGAAACTGTTTCTTTTACTTTAGCAAGAAAATCCGATTTACAAGAGCCCTATTAATAATTTCAAGAATCCAAACTATGGACGTAGAGCTGGTCCCTGAGTGCCGTTGGTATCTCCTTTCCCTTTCTGCCTGCATGGGAGCTTTTGCCCTTTCTGCTGCACTGGGTGCCCTTTATCACTGTTGCTGTGTTTTGCTTTAAGTCCAGCTTTATTTATGTGTCTAAATTCTGGCTTTTCTTTCTGTGTATTAACTTACTCTTTTTTTTTTTTTTTTGACAGGCAGAGTGGATAGTGAGAGAGAGAGACAGAGAGAAAGGTCTTCCTTTGCCGTTGGTTCACCCCCCAATGGCCGCCACGGCTGGCGCACTGTGGCTGGCGCACCGCGCTGATCCGATGGCAGGAGCCAGGTGCTTCTCCTGGTCTCCCATGGGGTGCAGGGCCCAAGCACTTGGGCCATCCTCCACTGCACTCCCGGGCCACAGTAGAGAGCTGGCCTGGAAGAGGGGCAACCGGGACAGAATCCGGCACCCCGACCGGGACTAGAACCCGGTGTGCCGGCGCCGCTAGGTGGAGGATTAGCCTATTGAGCCATGGCACCGGCCAACTTACTCTTTTTTAGAAGGGCTTTCAAATAAGTTCTAGCGTGTGAGAGCTGCAGCTGCGCTGTAGTTGCCATCAAACAGGCCTGAGGTCAAAGCCCAGCTCTCCACCTGGTAAGGGGACGGCCTTGAGTCTCTGCACCTCCCAGGGGTTTAGCGCTCTGGTCTGTGGGGGGTAGCTGATTTTGGTAAATGATCTACAGTATATGAGGTCAGTGTGTCAGATACAATCCTCATAACAGCCCTGTGCCTGAGCTGGTATATTATCCTTATAGAACACATTTCTGTGTGTAAAGTTTAAGGTTAAACAATGAGCGTTGGACCTGGGAAGTCCAAATTGCAAAGTCAAAAAGCATGACTGCTGTGATGTTCATGTGGTATACAACTATGATGCTGTTGTTACTGGTTCTAGACAGATTTTGATAGTCTAATTCTGGATCGTAGCATGAAATTCCTTTAAAGGCCAGAGAGCATGTAGATACAGACAAGTGTGTGATACCAGTCTCTGAATTTGTATGACCTGCTTCCAGGCACATTTTAATATAGTCGTGTGAGCTCCTAAGACTCGATAAAAAGGTCAGTGGTGTTTAGAACCCAGTTCGCTCCCGGGGATCAGAACTCCTCTTTGTTGTCACAGCTGACGGGAGGTAAGGGGCGAGGAGGATTCTTCTGTTCTCACTCCTGCATCCTTGTGCAGGGAGCTTAGGCACTGGGTATGCTTCCAGTTAACATATGTTCATGTTCCTGGTGAAAAATAGTAGGGACTGTGTTCCTGTTGCACATGGGAGAGCGTGGGGCACGGAAGGGTCAGGTCACACGATGGTGTCTGTGGAGCTCTGCGGCCCATGCTCTGGCCCATTCCATGGTGCTGGTGGCAGCCGTCAACCCTCGGGAGACCCCGTCTCCTGTTTAGGAAAAGGCAGATCCCTCTTTAGACACTTAGGTAGAGTAACAGTACCCCCATGGGCAGCACTGTCACAGTGAAGTCAGTTTATTACAAAGAATTCGACACTGCCCCAGTGCCCACTCACCCACTTGGAGGTGCACCTATACAATGATAATTACTAAGAGCTTAAAGTACAGGGTTTTGTCTTATTTTTAAGTGATAGAGGAAGTAGCTATAGTAATAGAAGTCATTACTTGTTAGATTTCCGATTTCTAAGCAGGTTTTAAGACTTTTCAAGTTAAATTTGATGACAGAACAGTGAAATTCATAAATGAGCAAGTTGTCCCCCCCCCCCCACTTTTTTAAAAGATCTCTTTATTTGAAAGGTTCAGGGGCCCAAGGACTTAGGCCATCTGCTGCTGCTTTCCCAGGCCACAGCAGGGAGCTGGATCGGAAGTGGAACAGCCAGGACTTGAACTGGTGCCCAAATGGGACTTGGCTTTACTCACTACACCACCGCACCAGCCCCTAGCTATCACATTTATGTTTTAGTATGAGACTTGATGTATTTTTTGTTACCTAAGACTTTTGAAAATAATAAAATAACTTTTTGTAAAGATTGATTTGAAAGGCAGAGTTAGAGAGAGGTCTTCCTTCCTCTGGTTTACTCCCCAGATGGCTGCAGCAGCTTTCCCAGGTGTATTAGCAGGAGGTGGATCAGAAGTGGAGCAGCCGGGACACAGATGGCCATATGGGATGGCTGATGTCACAGGTGGTGATTTAACCCATTATGCCACAGTGCCAGCCCCAGAAATGATTTCTAGAGGAACATCGACTAGCCGGTGAAGTTCCAGTCCCGTGAGGCCGTTTCTCACATGAGAGAAGCATTGTTCATCCTACGCAGGACTGAAACTTTCACCCTTGCTGTGTGCTTGGTGGTACTTTGAAGGAAGCTATCACTGAAGCCTGATATCTGTACTGTTAAATGAATTTTTACCTAAAAGGGTACTTCAGCCAAAATAAGCACTTTATATAACTCGAGAGGCCAAAGTTTGGTAAAAATTTCTTTTGCATAAATGCCCTTGTGAAGCCCATGCAAATTATTAGCCCTGCCTGCAGATTTTCCCGAGATGTTCTCTGAGAAAAATTAAGTAGAAAGTAAGTGGTGAGCCACTAATCAAGAAATTACAACAAGCATGGATTGTAAACACTTTTCTTACTTAGGACCAGGTGTGGTGGTCAGTTAACTGATAGAGGAACGTATCTGGGACTGGGGGCGGACGTGGTGACATTGATGAGAGCAGGGACGGATGTGGGCGCGGAGACGGTGCAGGGGTGCTCAGGCTCCTTCGGCTTCAGCTCAGAGCCTGACTTGCTCTCCTGACCTGGGAGCGTTGCTTCTTGTTGCTGCCACGGGACTGCACTCTGGACGCTGGGGACTAATCTGTTATTTTAGTTGATCTCTGGGGATGCCTAATACAAGAGTGAGCTTATTTTTACCTCTAACCTTGCATGTTAAACTTTTGTTTGGATGGACTTTGAAATAATAAAAATGTGTATGTATATGAGAAAGTAAACAGTTTTCCAAAGGTAAGTTTTTCTTCACTCTACAAAGTATAATGTAAGTTATTTTGGACTCATCAGTCAATGGTAGTTTTTTCTGTATTTTCTGTTTTTTTGTTCTTCCCTTACAATTCTTAAGTATGAAATAGTTTTGTGTAACATGTTAAAGGAAATTCCTACCCCAGTGTAGCTGCAAGATGCGCAGTAGTGGCCCGTGTGCAGGTCGTAGGAGTCTCACTCAGGTGCTCCAGGGCCTTGTAAGAACGTGAGTGCTGGGGTCCAGTTTCCCAGTTCTGTGAGTCTGGCTCTGCTTGTGATGGAGCTCAGGACTTGATGCTCTGTTGAGTTTTACTGTCTGCCAGGAGGGATCCTGAGCCCTGTTTGTGGAACAGCTGGCTCAGCTGTTCGCTTGGTGTCTTGCAGGCACCAGTCTTGATGTCGTGTTTCCCGTCTGCACCAAGTCCTGCACCCTGGCACGGCATTGTGGGACTCTTCGATGATCACGCACTGCCTGCCTGGTTGCCTCTCCACACCTAAAAACTTCTAAAATATAAAAATTTCTATGTGAATATGCCATTCTTTTTCCTACACCTTGACTTGATCTCTGTTTACTATGAAGTTATCACTAATGTCAGTCACTTTTTTCTATATCAGAGTGCTTATTTTCCTGTCTTTTCATCCACCAAACTGTATGCTCTTTGAGAGCAGGATCGTGGTGGTTAGCTTTCTGCTTAAGCATTGCTGGCAGTGTTTTTGGATTTTGAAAATGTCTTTTTTAGGCCAGCGCCACGGCTCACTAGGCTAATCCTCCGCCTTGCGGTGCCGGCACACCGGGTTCTAGTCCCGGTCGGGGCGCTGGATTCTGTCCCGGTTGCCCCTCTTCCAGGCCAGCTCTGCTGTGGCCCTCCTGGGCAGTGGAGGATGGCCCAGGTGCTTGGGCCCTGCACCCCATGGGAGACCAGGATAAATACCTGGCTCCTGCCATCGGATTGGTGCGCCGGCCGCAGCGGCCATTGGAGGGTGAACCAACGGCAAAGGAAGACCTTTCTCTCTGTCTCTCTCTCACTGTCCACTCTGCCTGTCAAAAAATAAATAAATAAATAAAAAATTAAAAAAAAAAAAAGAAAATGTCTTTTTTAAAGATTTATTTGAAAGAGTTACACGGACAAAGAGAGGCAGAGAGACAGCGTGGTCTTCCATCCACTGGTCAACTCCCTCACTGGCTGCAGTGGCTGGAGCTGCGCCGATCTGAAGCCAAGAACTTCTTCAGAGTCTCCCACGTGGGTGTAGGGGCCCAGGGACTTGGGCCATCTTCCACTGCTTTCCCAGGCCATAGCAGAGAGCTGGATCGGAAGTGGAGCAGCCGAGACTTGAACCGGCACCCATGTGGGATGGCAGAATGCAGGCAGCAGCTTTAATTGTTATGCCACAGCGCTGGCCCGAAAGATGTCTTCAGTTTATGGCCTGGAGTCACTTGTGTGGTTGGCTTGAGGCTTGATTGTAGTTCTCCTTCCCGGAGTCCAGCATTGCATTAGGCATGTCTCCTGTGATGCTGAGGGATAGCAGTTGTGTCCTGAGCATAGCTCCTGGCAGTGGGACGCGTGGCTCCCTTACCACAGGGGAAGCTAAGAATCCCTCCTTGATCAGGCACCTTTGTATCCAGCAGGGGGTTCAGAGTTGGGCAGAACTGATGCTTCCACAGAGAGGAGGGGTCCCGGTTGCTGTGCGTTGGCTGCCGTGGAAGGAGGGCGTTGCCCAGGCAGCCTCTGCAGGAAGGACTCAGTGAGCAGAACCGGCAGCACACAGCTTCCATGTCATTCTCTGTGCTATCTGGATGGATAAAATAGAAACGACTTCTTAAAATGACTAACACTGTCTTGACTTGCAAAATAATACTACATGATTTTATAGCACTGTAATTTTTTTTTTTTTTTAGGGTGAAAATCCTATTTATAAGAGTGCTGTGACAACTGTGGTCAACCCCAAGTATGAGGGAAAATGAGCACCCTGCCGACTCAGCACTGACGGGGCTGTTTTCACAGTCACAGCCAAGGAGCTCCATGGTCTTACGCGGTGCAGGCTTTGAAAATGTATAGTATGTATAATTTTTAAGGATTTTTTTTATTTTGAAAATAATGTTATAATCCATGCCGGGACTGACAGAGACTTGAGACAGGGTTGCTCACCTTGTCAGCCAAGGTCACGTTGTGCCTTCTGACCCTTTCTTCCTGGACTGTTGAATCAAGCTCTCACGGGGTTGGCGATGCTTCTCGGGTGATTGAAAGGGCAAGAGTTAGGGTAATGAGCATGGTGAGAATTTCTGTTAATCATGTGTTAAAATGGAGTTTTAGCTTTACAGGTATGTCAGCTTTCAGTTACACAGATTCCAAAGTAAATGTTCCACTAGCTAGTTTAGGATTGTTTGTTACAAATCTGTTATTTTGCCACCTGCCTTTCAGCCGTGACTGATGACATATCTGAAAGATAAGTGTGTTGGGAGTTAGTGGTACAAAGCGGCTTTGAGATGGTTGATTTGCAAAGGCCATGGGAAAGATTCAGAGAGTTAGGAAGGAAAAACAAATAGCTTTAAAAACCTGTGTGCCATTTACGAGTTACTTAGTCATGGTAACTTTATGCCTTCTCTTTATAAATCAAGCCCTGGATAAAAATACTACAGAATTTTCTGCTCACGCGTCCTTGATTTAGCACTGTCTACACAAAGGCCGTAACTTACGTAGCATTTGCTGAATGGGGACCTTTTGCATTGAATTTATTTTGTTGTTTTTAGTGCCTGGTGCTTTTTATTGCCTCTTCTAATCTTGCAGTGTATGTTTCCATTTTGGGGTAAGACTTTTCCTTTGAAGCGGTAGCTGTGATTTGCTGTTGGTCCTGTAGCTTGTGCGGCAGTCCTCTCTCATGCAAGCGTTACTTCAGTTAGCGCCACGGCCACGGCGACCACTGTATTTACTTCTCACTGCTCGAGTTGCCTGTCACCTTCTTGTTTTAAGTGCCTTTTAATTTTAACAGTTCACTTTTTACAGTGCTATTTACTGAAGTTATTTATTAAATAAAAAACCTAAAATACTTGAATTGGATGTTTTGGCTCTGTGTTGACATATTGTGTCAGTTTATGCGTTAGTTGAGGAACAGTATTTCTGACTGGTGCTTTTCATGTAAGACACATAATTCTTAGTTTCCAAAAAAGATGTGCTGCAGACTAAGACTCTCGGGCTTTGCAGACACCACGACGCAGCGAGCAGAGCTAACGCTCTGACGTCACTGTAGCACTGCAAAGCTCGTTGTATTTAAGATGAAATTAGGGAAATGTTTATTTTCAGTTGGATTGGTTTATTTAAAAGTATCCGCCCTTGAAAAGTGTGTGTGTGAAGCTGATGCTTCCTGGAGCATACAGATGTCAGAAAGGCTGGGTGAGGACGACGTGGAAGCTTTCGGCCTCACTGGCCTCTCACGTGACACTTACCTGAGATTCTTTGTAATGATCCAATTGAGTTCTTTTGACCAAAGCATTTTTGAGGTAAGAATTCCACATTTTTACAAGTCTGTAAGTTCTGTGAGAAAAATGACAATCTTGTTTATTACTCTGTATCACCGTTTTTCAAAACCTATGCTTCTGTTTAGCTTCATTCAGTTTATTCTGCCCTAGACACGATCACCTGATGAACTACATATCTCTGAGCTTTTTAAATAAATACAATAAAAATGAAGCCTATTTCCCATATGCACTTTTTTCTCCGACCTTTGTCCTTGAGATGGAAATACAGTGGAATTTGATTTTATATAACAATTATAATACATAAAAACGTTTGTGGAAATTCCTTTGTTGGTGGAGATATTGTTTAAAACATTAACATTTGAATAATTATGGGATTGAAACTTAATTTCAAAATAAAGATGGATAATTACATATTCTACACATGGACACACTCCACATAGAGATACTTTGACGTCAAATAAAACTCACTGGAACCAGTGTTGTGGTGTAGCAGATTAAGCCACTGCCTGTGACTCTGGCATCCCTTATAGGCACCGGTTCAAGTCCCAGCTGTTTGACTTCCAATCCAACTCTTTGCTAGTGTGCTGGGGAAAGCAGTGGAAGATGGCTCAAGTGCTTGGGCCCATGCACACAGGTGGGATACCCAGAAGAAACTCCTGGCTTCGGCCTGCCCCAGCCCCTCTGGGGAGTGAACAAGTGGGTGAAAGATTTCTTTCTTTCCCTCCTTCTCTGCAACTTTGCCTTTCAAATAAATAAATATTGGAAAACAAAAAAAACTTTTTTCAGAAAAAGTCTATTTATTTGAAAGGCAGAGCAACAGAGAGAGAGCGCGTTCATTTGCTGGTTCACTCCCCAAATGCTGGCAACAGCCAGAGCTCGGCAAGGCCATTGCCAAAGCCAAGACCCATCCGGGTCTGCCTTTGGGTAGCAGGGACCCAAGCACCTGGGTGTTACCTGCTGCCTCCGACCACGTGCATCGGCAGGAAGCTGGGTGAGAGACGGAACTGGAACTCCATCAGGCGCTCGGTAGGGGACAGTGGCTTAACTGCTGCACCACAGTGCCTGCCCCAGAAACATTACCTCATGATCTCCATGCAACACCTTACAATCACGTGTTCTGAAAGTTCAAAAGCAATTATTTCTAAACAATATCGTAAGAATTTTATGAAATATTAAGTATCACAAATGAATTACTTAATTACCACTGTCCTATTTTGAGAGAGAGAAAGATGCCAGTGTTGCAGGTGGTAGCTTAACCCAGTGCATCACAGTGCCAGCCCTGATGTTTCTGTCTGGTTGCTGGATTTGACAGCTTCATTTGTACAGGCTCCTGTTTGTGGATTCACCATTGTGTGCGTAGAACAGTGTCAAGCACGGAGTGAGTGAGTGACCACAGAGTAGTTCTTCAGTAGAGGGACTAGTGTCCATAGTTTGTGCCACCTGCTATTAGTCAGCTGTTTGCTGCTTTAAAGTAGGTGAGAGGAGTTCTTGACTTATAGTTTGGAGGCTATCAGTTTAAGATCAGGTGGTGACCGCATTAATGTCCTATATGGTGGGATGTGTGTGGAGGGACAGTAACACAGTGAGCCAGGAAGCAGACAAGCCAGGCTGGACTTGGCTCCAATGGCCAGCCTTCTCTTGGGAGCCATCTTTCCAGGGCAAGCTCCCAACTGGGCCACCTCCCAGATGTTAAAATTAGATAAATTTTTATCCTTTACTCATTAACTGTTTAAACTCCTCATGAACCGGGGGGACACATTCTGTTCAGGACGTAACACACATCCACCCACCTGTCGGCACCTGCAGTGACAAGCTCTGCCCGTCTTCCCCTCCTGTGACCTGCATGTCATCCCCGCTCGTCTGCTGAGAGCAGCAGTTCCTCTCTTCTCCTGCATGACTGTTCCTCAGTCCCATCAATAAGCAACATGCTGTACTCACCATCAGTTTTCTCTTCCCTGAATTGGTTAACCCTTGTGTCTGTGGCCAACTGATTTTTGATAAGGGTGCTAAGTCCATTCAAGAGGCAAACCAGAACAGATGGTGCTGGGATAACTGGATTTCAACGGAAAAGAAGAATTTGGACCCCCACCTTACACCAGGTTCAAAAGTTAATGCAAAATAGTGCAGTGACCTAAAAAAGAAAAAACATAGGAATTCGATCTCGAAGACTGTAGTTGGTGATGGGTTCTTAGATAGGACATTAAGGTGTGAGCAACAAAGAAAAAACAAATCTGACTTCATGAAACTCAAGAACGTGTGCACAGCGATGTAAGCACAGGTGGGAGAGGTGTATATAATGAATGCCCAGTGGGAAATGAGAAAGGAACCAAAATAATTCCCTACCAAAGTCGACTAAGGGGCTGGTGGTGTGGTGTAGTAGGTTAAGCTGCTACCTGTGACACCAGCGTCTCATATGGGTGCTGGTTTGTGTCTCGGCTGCTCCACTTCCTATTCAGCTCCCTGCTAATGTGCCTGGGAAAGCAGCAGAGGATGGCCCAAGTGTTTGGGCCTCTGCTACTTGAGAGACTTGGATGAAGCTCCTATTGTAGCCATTTGGGGAGTGAACCACTGGATAACCATCTCTCTTTAACTTTGCCTTTCAAAGAAATAAGCAGATGTTTAAAAAGTCAACTAAACACAAAAGGAAGTAATGCAGAAAGACAAAAAGTCTAAGATGCAATTACAAAATGACAAGTCCCTCTTATCAACAGTGACTTTACATTCAGTGGATTACACTCCCCAGTGAAAAGGCAGGGGCTGCCAGAAGGCACAAAGCCAGAATGCGACCGGTGACGAATCATGTGCTGTCTGTAAGAGCCACTCCAGACTCAGTCACACGTATGTGAGTAAAAGGATGGAAAAAAATACTCCATACACAGTAACGAGAGGAGCAGAGATGGCTCTGCTATTATCAGATGAAATAAACTCTTAAGTTAAAACCTGTTAGAAGAAGAAAGGACATGACCAATTGACAACAGGATCGATATAATTATAAATATATACACCAAAACACAGGAAGCTATGACAGAACTGAAAACAGAATGGCAGTTATACATTAATAGTTGGAAAATTCAGTAGCTAACCTTCACTGATGGGTATAACATAAAACAGTAAGGAAGTAGAGGAATTAACAACACCCACGAAATACAGCTAAACATACACATATGTAAGACTTCACCCAGTAATACCAGAATATACATTTGTTTCACGTGTACATGGAATGCCATCCAGGAAACACTATATGTGAGACTGTAATGTAAATCTCAGTAAAGACTCAGCAAAGCATCTCTGTGATAGACTGAAGCTAGAAATCAGTGACAAAGAAAACTGGGAAATTCAGAAACTTGAATAACCAGAGGGTCAGGGAAGAAACCACAAGGGAAACTGGGAAGTACTTGGGGACTAATGAAAATGAAAAGCATACTAAAATGGGGTGCAAAGGCAGGGCTGAGATGGGAATTTATATTTGTCAATATCTGCATCAAATGAGGACCGTCTCAAATTATTCATGTCACTTTATACCTGGAGGAACTAGAAAAAGAGCAAGTCTGTCAGAACAGAGAGAGAATAGAAAGGATTGGTGAAACCAAAAGTTGGTTCTTTGAAAAGTCTTAGACAAGAGAGACAAAGTGGGGGCATTGATCATTTAGAAATAAAAAGGATTTATAAAGCGGTGCTATAAAAGTTTCCATGCCAATTGGAAAACTGGATCAAATGGACAGATTGTTAAAAATACATCCGTTACATAAACTAATTCAAGAAAAAAGGAAATCAGAAGAGTTGTATTATAAGTAGGATACTGAACTAGGAATCAAAGCTTTCAACAAAAGTCCAGGATCCCATGGTTTCACTGATGCATTCTGTAAAATATGTATAGATCCAATAATTCTCAAACTTTCCCAAAAAACGGAAGTGGGTCACTTTGTAACCCATCTTTGTAGGCCAGCATTGCCCTGATACGAAGCTAAGTAAAGATACCACAGGGAACAACTGTAGACCAGTATTTTTTGAACATGGTATAAGAATCTTCAGCAAAACAGCAGCAACTCAGATCCAGTGGCATAGTAAAAGGACTGCCCACCAGGACCAAATGGGATTTATCCTAGGAACGTAACTATCTAAATTTTAAAAAGTCAGTGTAATACACTATAAAGAACACCACATGATTAGCTCAACAATGCAGAAAAATTTGACAAAAGTCAACCCTTTTCATGATAAAAACACAAATTAGGAATACAAGACAACTAACAAAGGTCATTTATGAGGAATCCACAGCTACTATCATAAATCAGTGGTGAGGACTATCTCTGCGAGTATCTGGAATGAAAAGGTTATCTATCACAAATTCTTTCCAACACAGCACTGAAAAACTTCCCCAGAGCAATCAGGTAAGAGAAACAGCAACAGCAGCAAAACATTCAAATTGTAAAGGAAGAAATAATAGTGTATCTGCTTGCAGGTAACATGTTGTATGGAGAAGTCTTAGATTCAGCACACATATACACACATACATACAGACCTCTAAGAAATACATTCATCAAAGTTTCAGAATAGGGGCTGGCACAGTAGCTTAGCAGCTAAAGCCGCTGCCTGCGGTCCTGGCATCCCATATGGGTGCCAGTTTGAGTGCCAGCTGCTCCACTTCTGATCCAGGTCCCTGATAATGTACCTGGGAAAGCAGCAGCAGATGACCCAAATGCTTGGGCCCCTGCATCCACATCGGACACCTGGAAGAAGCTCCTGGCTCCTGGTTTTGGAGAGGCCCAGCTCCGGCCATTGTGGACATTTGGGGGAGTGAACCAGTGGATGAAAGACCTCTCTCACTCTCTGCAACTTTCAAATAAATATTTTATTTTTTAAAAGGTTTACTTATTTATTTGAAAGGCAGAGTTACAGCTGAGATAGAGAGAGAGAGAGAAGGAGAGAGAGTCAATCTTCCATCCGCTGGTTCGCTCCCTGAATGGCCACACCTAGAGCTGGGCCAATCTGAAGCCAGGAGCCAGAAGCTTCTGGGTCTTCCGCGTGGGTGCAGGGACCCAAGCACTTGGCCCATCTTCCACTGCTTTCCCAGGCACATTAGCAAGGAGCTGGATCAGAAGTGGAGCAGCCAGGACGCAAACCAGCACCCATAGGAAATGCTGGTGTCATAGGTAGCAGCAGCTTAACATGCTGTACCACAACACAAGTTCCTCAAATTTTGAAAAATGTTTTAGAATACACAATGAATACACAGGAATCAGCTTTTAAGAGCAAAATAAAATTCAATTTAAATATAAAAAATAGATAAAAGTCTTAAATACCAAAAACTACAAAACATTGCTGAAAAAACTAGAGAAGATACAACAAATAAAAATATATCCTGTGTTTATGAATGGCAGATGTCAGCACTGCCCAAAGCAATCTACAGATTCAATGTAATCTATTAAAATCTTGGTAGTTTTTTTTTTTTTCCAAGAAGAAAACTACATCGTAAAACTGGTGTAACCAAAATAATCTTGAAACAGAACCAAGTTGGGAGTTCTATACTTCATGATTTCAAAATTTATTGTGAAGTTATAGTAATCAAAACAGCATAGTACTAGCAAAAAGACAGACATAAAAAGTACTGGAACCTGTAGTCCAAAAATAAATTTTTTCACATATGGCCAAATTATAACTCAATGTTGCCAAAACCATTTAGTGGGGGAAAGGTTGGCCTTTCTGACCAAACATTCAGGATAAAATGGATGTCTACTTGAAAAACAAGAAGTTGTTGGCCTTTTCAGTATAGGCAAAAATAAATGTATCAGGTATCTTAAAAGTAAGAGCTAATACTCTGACAATCTTAGAAGAAAATGTAAGGGAACATTTTATAACATGGAATTATGTGTTGATTTCTTGTAATGAAATGAAAAGTGAAGGCAAGAAAAGAAAAATGGATAAATTGGACTTTGAAAATTCGAAAACTTTGTGCTTTATCAAAGGACACTATTCCCAGAGAGGAGGTCAACCTATAGAAGGAGAGAAAGTATTTTCAAGTCATACTTGTATATATCCTAAGGGATTAGTAAGGGATTAGTAGGCAGAATAATAATAGAACTGCTTTAAGTGAATCATAGAAAGTACCCAGTTTAAAAATGGTCAATGGGCTTTAGTAATTCCAGAGAAATTAGAAAATAGTTCACAGGGCTGGCGCCGTGGCTCACTTGGTTAATCCTCTGCCTGCAGCACTGGCATCCCATGTTGGGGCTGGGTTCTAGTCCCAGTTGCTCCTCTTCCAGTCCAGCTCTCTGCTGTGGCCCGGGAAGGCAGTGGAGGATGGCCCAAGTGCTTGGGCCCTGTACCTGCGTGGGAGACCAGGAGGAAAAACCTGGCTCCTGCCTTCGGATCGGCGCAGCGCCAGCTGTGGCGGCCATTTGAGGAGTGAACCAGTTGAAGGAAGACCTTTCTGTCTCTGTCGGAAAAAAAAAAAATAGTCCACAAGCACAAGAAATGTTGCACAACATCCCATTAGGATAACACAAGCCAAAAATGACATAGATGAAACAAAAATGTTACTCTTATTAGGATGTATGCTATCAGGAAAACAGAAGGTAACAAGGCAAGGACGTGGTGTTGGTGGGAATGTAAAATGGTACAGTCACTGTGGAAACGATAAGGACGCTCCTCTAATAACAGAATCACCCTATGAACCAGCCATTCCACTTCTGTGTAGCCAAAAATTCAAAGAAGGAACTTGAGGTATTTGAATACCCATGTGCATAGCAATATTCATAATAGCTAAGCATGTCCATTAAAGGATGAATGGATAAGCAGATTGTGCTATATACCTGTAGGAGAGAATCAGTCTCAAAGAGGAAGGAAATCCTCACGCATGCTACAACACAGGTGGAATGGGAGTACCTGATTTGGCCAAAATCTAGTAAACAGCATGTTTTACAGGAGATAGAGATGAGGGAAATGAGAACTTGTGTTCAACGGGGACAAAAGTTCCATCTGGGAGCTGAGAAATTTCTGGAGGTGGGTGGTGGTGATGGTTGGCTTAAACACATGAATGGTTTTTAGTGCCCCTGAATGCTACCATTAAAAATGTTAAAGTAGTAAGAAACAAAAACTAAAGTAGAACCCCACTCCCCCTTCCTTCTGGCAAAGAGAAGCGCAAAGAGGAACATTGCAGACCTTTCTGCTGTCCTGGCCCATTTGCTAGAGCTGTTCTATTTGTGGTTGATAGGCATAAAGGTGTTTATAAAAGACAAACCTACCAAAAAATGATTAGCCTTCCTGTACTGTGGCTAGGTGCAGTGGAGACTCAGCTCAGATAAATGTCTCCTCTCAGAGTCGAAGTGCAGTCTGGGCTGGACTTTATCTGAAGTTAAACTTCTGCTCTTTGAAAGATAGCACTGGGGTTAGGGGAGGAAGGAGAACCAGAGGCAGGATCAAATGTGCAATCCACATATCTGACACAACTTTAATCATCAGCAAATGACTCAATTTTGAAAAGTATAAAAGACTTGAGTACTTTATAAAGTTTTGAATATAAAGACGTTATTCAAACAAGCAAATATTGGAAGTTTTTATTACCGATACTTGCACTATAAGAAATGGTAAAGGAAGTTATTCAGGAAAAAGGAATATGACATTTTTATCTACACACAAAAATTCACAACATAACAAGTTGTGGAATTTAGACAAAGCAATACTAAGGGGGGAAATTATCCCATTAAATGCTTATAATAGCACAAAAAAGAGGTCTCAAATCAATGACATATGCTTCTAACTTAAGAAACTAGCAAAAGAACAACAAATCAAACTCAAGTCAAAATGATGGAAATCACAAAGTTAAGGGGAGAAATGAATGGATTCAAAGAAAAAACTACCAGAAAAATCAGTGGTACAAGAAGCTGGGTGTTTGAAAATACTAGTAAAATTCATAAAACTCCAGTTAGAGAAAGAAAAAAACAGTAGACAAAAATGATCAAGGTGATTGATATAGTGGCTATCAGTATATGTCTAATACTAATAATAAACTAATCAGGAAATATTACAAACTACTGTATGTCAACAAATATCTTAAAATGGGAAAATGACTTGAAAGACAAACTTTGAAAATCACATAGGAAATAACCTGAATTTTACATGTCCATTAAAGAAATTCAATTCTGAGACTATATCAAATTATGTCTATTACACAGCAAAGGAAATTTTAAATAGAGTGAAGAGATGACCTGTATCATGAGAAAACATGTGCAAACCATTCATATGACAATTAATATCCAGAACATAGGAGGTCAAACAACTCACCAGCAACTGGACAAATAAATGGCTCTAAGTGGACAAGTGATCAGAGTGGACATTTCTCAAAAGATACACAAGTGGCCAACAAATATATTTTAAAAACACTCGATCATTAATCATCAGGGAAATGCAAATCCAAACCACTATGAAATACCATAAGACTATTATCAAAATGCTAAAAAATAACAAATGCTGGTAGGGTGTAGGTAAAGGGGAACTCTCATACATTACTGGTGGAAGTGCAAATTCGTAGTCATTGGGGAAAACAGTATGGAAGTTCCACACAAACTTAGAAATTGAACAACCGGGTGGTGCAGCAATCCCATGATGAGGCATATATCCAAGGGCAATGAAATTCGTATGTCAGGGGGACTTCTGTACTCCCGTGTTTATTGCAGCAATCACATCAGTAATGTGGAATGAACCTGTGTGTCTATTAGTAGATTGATGGATAAGAATTGCATACACAATAAACTACTACTCAGCCATAAAAGTTGAAATCTTATTTGGCAATATGGATGGAATTGGAGGGAAATTAAGTGACAAACCATGAACAGAAACAAAACCATTCTGACTTACGTGTGGAAGGTAAAAAAGTGTCTCAGAAGCAGAGAGCAGAAGAGTGGTCACTGCAGGGGAGGAAGGCATGGAGGAGAGGGGAGGAGGATGGAGAGGACAGTAGGTACACTTATGTCGTTGAGTAGGCAGGAGGTTATGCAGCACCATGGAGTATACTTCATAACAGTTGGCTTTATATTTCAAAATAGCCAAGAGAGGAGTTTTAATGTTCCCAGTATAGAGAAATAGTAAATATTTGATGTGATTTATAGATACACCAATTACTCTGATTATACATTGTATACATGCATTGAAACACCATGTTGTACCTCATAAATATGTTTAATAACTATAAGCCAGTTCATAAAATAATTAAGAAAATGGAATTCAGAGTGAAATTTTTACAAAAACAAAAATTTCAGGCAAAAATGGTTTCAGTTGTAAATTCTAACATACATTAAAAAAAAAGTAGAAGAGGAAAGCATATTGGACAGCTGTTAACATGAGGCAAGTTTGATCCTGCTACCAAAACCAGACAAGTACTTTACAAGGAAAATGTAATCCAGTGTCTTTTCATGAATATTGACATATTACTACCAACCAATTACTACCAGCTTGAATCCAATAATATACAAAATAATACATTACAACCAAATAAGCATTTTTCTTAGAAGTGCAAGGTTGGTTCAGCAATTGAAAATCAGTCCTGCTAAGTCACCATTATCAGCTGAAAGCAATGTAATCATCTTGATAGATTTTTGAATAGTATCATTTGATAAAATTTGACATCTGTTCATTACTAAAAATCACAAACTAGCAATATAAAGAAATTTCTTCAGTGTCATAAATGGCTTCTACCAAGTACATAGTTGAAATTGTCACTGGTGAGTCAGTGTTTCCCCTTTGTACTGTGAACATGACCCTTCAGCACCATACTGGACGTCCTGGCCACTACCACAGGCGAGAGGAAGAAGCAGACAGAGGATTGGAGAGCAAGAAATGAGCCTGCCCATACTCACAAACAATGTTAGTGTAAATGCAGATAATCTAAGAAAACCTAGTAGAATAAGTGGGATTAACAAGGTCATAGGATACAAAATCAGTATCTAAACATCACTGTTCTCTTGGGAAAACCCAGAAACTGATATTTAAAATGAGTCATCCTGTACCCCCATGTTCACTGCAGCACAGGTCACAATAGCAAAGATGTGGAACCAGCCCAGATGTCCATCAACTGTTGATTGGATAAAGAAGTTATACACTATGGAGTACTAAAATAAAATCCTGTCCTCGCAACAAGGTGGTCGCAACTGGAATCCATTATCCTTGGTGAAATTAGCCAATCCCAAATAGACAGATACCATGTTTCCCTGATCCGATGTAACTAGAATACCTGAAATGTAATGTATTGGACTGAAGCAGACACCTTGAGATCTGGTGATTGTTTCTAGCCCCTGTGTCTCCCATTGAGGAATAGTGCTTTGTTTACTTTTGTTCTGCTCTCTGTTTCTTCTTCTTCCTACTATTTGTAGAGCTCCTTTACTTAAAGCAGGGTTCATTATATGATCACTAAGTCTACTGAAAGTAGATCATGGTAAAGGTTAAGAGTGGGAATCCGAGGGGGGGGGGAGTGTTGGAGTGTGAGAAATCTGTGTTCCTAGATCTGTATATATGAAATATATATGGAGACGTGTACAAGTTTAAAAAAACAGCAAAAGCATAACACATGAAAAATAGAGATTCAGATCTTATAAAGCATGTGTAATTTATGCTATGTGTACGCTGAAAATTGGAAACACAAACGACAGAAAGACAAGGTGACTGAAATCAGTGGAGATACACATCAGGATCAAGACAGAAGACTTAGTGTCAAGGTTTCAGTTCACCTCAACTGGTATAGACTCTAGCAATTCCAGTTAAATCACAGCATGATTTTTGTAGAAATTTTCAAGATTTTTAAAATATTTATATGATATGGAAAATCTTTAAGGATCTCAAGGAACTTACGTTGATAGAAAAAGTCAATATTGAAAAGTTACATGCTGTGTGATTCTATGTATATAGCATTTGTGAAACAACAAGATTATACAGATGAAGACCTCACTGGGCACTACGGCATAGGACTGGGAGAAATGTGGGGTCCTTGTGGATACACATGGGTGGTAGCACGAGGAAGCCTCACAGTAATGGAATATCCCTAGAGCTTGTTTGGGATGGCGTTTACATGAGTCCACACATGATAAAATTACATAGGACTATTTACACACTAGTGCATGTAAAACTGGCAAAATCTAAGCTCTGTAGTTACACCAAGGTCAACTTCCTGATACTTGATAACATGCTGCTGTCATGCAAGATGCCCCATAGGGGAAACTGGGTGAAGGGTGCTTAAGACCTCTCTGTATATATGTTTTTTACTGGGCAGCTTCCACTGACTGTATAGTTACTTTAAGATAAACCATTTATTGAATGTGAACTATATGAAAAAGCAGCATAAAGATAGGGAGGTACAATTGAATTATGCAATATTCAATACATGAAGTGAAATGTGATTTGAAGGCAGACTGTGTCAAGTTAAAGATCCACTCCCCAAATGGCTGCAACAGCTAGGGCTGGGCCAGGCTGAAGCCAGGAGCCCAGAACTCTAACCAGGTCTCCCACATGGGTGCAGGGGCCCATGCCTTTTATGCCCCATCCTTTACTGCTTTTCGCAGATACATTAGCAGGAAGCTGAATCAAACTGGAACAGCTAGGACTTTAACAGGGGGAGGGGGAGGGGGAGGGGGAGGGGGGAGAGGGAGGGAGGAGAGGGAGAAGGAGAGGCAGAGGCAGAGGGAGAGGGAGGAGAGGGAGGAGAGGGAGAGGGAGGAGAGGGGGGAGAGGGGGGAGAGGGAGGAGAGGGAGTGGGGGAGAGGAAGAAGGAGAGAGGGATCTTGGGGTGGCTGTGGGTCATCTTTTGCTGCCTTCCCTGGTGGGTTGGCAGGGAGCTGGATCAGAAGTAGAGTAGCTGGGACTCGAACTGTGCTCCAATATGGGATGCAAGCGTTGCAAGCAGCAGCTTAACCCACTGCATCAAAATATTGGCCCTTGGAATTTCTTAATTTCATTCATTATTCACTTTTTGCTTTCCCGTATGTGTCAATAATAAGATAACTTGTTGGAGTCTATAACCCATAAAAGTATTCATTTCATTAAAAGGGGAAATTTGAAGTAATATGAACTTCTACCTAGCCTCCTGCCGCTTCATTTAAGGCATGGCATTGAGGCACAGACCATTTTCAGAAGCCTAGCTCTGTGACAATAGCAGCCTTAGTTTTCTGCTGTTACCACAGAATACCTGAGACTGGTTGGTTTATTAAGAAGAGGCTCGTTTAGCTCATAGTTCTGGAGGCCGATACGCTGCTGGTATGTGATCAGCTGACGTGGGCCTTGTGCGGAATCACAGCATGGGAAGCAGAAGGGTAGGTTAGGTCGTGTGCAAGGGACAGACGTTTGGGCAGCCTCATGTTGCATCAGTGCACGACTGAACCAGTTCACTGCCACGAGAAACGCACTCCTCTTCACACCCTCAGCACCTCTTAAAGGCCCCAGCACTGTCAACGCTGTTACACTGAGAATCAGGTACCACATAAGTTCTGGAGGAGACAAACCATAGCAAAAGGACTTTTATACTTTCCCCATTATCAGTAAACCTCAGTCTACAGTTAAATGAAAGAAGGCAGACACTTTGCCCATACGGTTTAGAATGTAGCATCTGCTGAGGTACATAGGTGGCTCTGCTCTGCGCAGGCGTCTTGCTTGGCTCTCAGTCTCTGCGACCTTGGCGCTTCGTCGTCTCTGTGCTGTCTTTTAGAATATCCCCAGCAAACCTCCTGGATACAGTTTCTGTGCCAATCTCCACATACATAAATGGATAGAATTACATCGTAAAACATCAACAAGCAGCGCCGCGGCTCACTAGGCTAATCCTCCGCCTTGCAGCGCCAGCACACCAGGTTCTAGTCCCGGTTGGGGCGCCGGATTCTGTCCTGGTTGCCCCTCTTCCAGGCCCGCTCTCTGCTGTGGCCCGGGAGTGCAGTGGAGGATGGCCCAAGTGCTTGGGTCCTGCACCCCATGGGAGACCAGGAGAAGCACCTGGCTCCTGGCTGCAGATCGGCACAGTGTGCCAGCTGTAGCGGCCATTTGGGGGGTGAACCAACTGAAGGAAGACCTTTCTCTCTGTCTCTCTCTGTCTAACTCTACCTGTCAAAAAAGAAAAAAATCAACAAATAGTTTTTCCAATCTGTATCAATACCTAATATAGTAGTAACCAAAAAGTACATGCGTATTTGTATACACTGCTCAGTGTTCTCTAGGTTCATCTTTTCTAAGCAAGAATTTACAGTGTTAAATGTTACTTTTTGAAACTTTAAAAATTCTGAGAGATCATAAGGTCACCAAACTATCAACTTACATATTGAGATTTTGCTCTGTAAACTATTTTTTTCTTTCTCCTTTTGTGTGTCTATTCAGAGGCCATTTGATCAGCTGAAATTGTGAATCAAAGCTCTCAGAAGTCCTTTCTCATATAATGACTACTGCAGCCAGTCACAGCGTGTTTCACAGCATATTCAGCACAGAATCTGCCAGGCGGGCAAGCCTCGCTGGGCATCTGCCGTAACCTGCCCTGTTTGGCACTGTCTGTTGGTCTTTTAATACCAGTACTCCGGATTTTCCTCAGTCTGTGCACTACACCTATGTGTTCTGTGGAATTTTTATTTGGTTATCAATTAATACCTTTAAGAACTCAGAACTTTTGGGGCCGATGCTGTGGCACAGAAGGTTAAGCCTCTGCCTGCAGTACCCACATCCCATGTGGGTGCCTGTTCTAGTCCCAGCTGCTCCACTTCCAATCCAGCTCCCTGCTAATGTACCTGGGAAAGCAGTGGAAGATGGCCCAAGTCCTTGGGCCCCTGCACCCTCATGGGAGACCAGGAAGAAGCTCCTGGCTCCTACAGTTATGGCTATTTGGGGAGTGAACCAGCAGATGGAAGATCTTTGTCTGTGTATCTCTGCCTTTCAAATAAATAAATAAATGAGAACTCGGAACTTTCTTGGAGTTGTGTCTTCATCTGAAACGTGGCTCTTGCCTTCCAGACTGAATCTGGAGGGGCAGAGCTCTGTGGTAGCTGAGGTGTCTCCACAGACACCCCCTTGAACAGCTTCTCATGGACCAGGCCACCTTCACCATTGCCGAGGGAGCAGAAGAGACCGTAGTGACTGGTTTCAGTAAAGCAGTAAGGAAAGATGCTGAGGCAGGTGTCAGCAGCAGATACGGTGTTGCTTGGGATACTTGCTTCCCACCAGAGGTGCCTGGTTTAAGTCGCACCTCCACTTCCTAACTCAGCTTCCTGCCTATGTGCCCCTTGTGGGGAAGTGATACTCAAATACCTGGGTTTCCTCTACCCCAGTAGAATCCCATGGCCGCAGTTGGTAGGATGTAAGTTCCAGGCAGATCCTCTGTGTCTGGCTCTGGTGGCCTCAGGCCCTGAGTCCACCTTAGCAGCAGGCAGCCCGCAGCCCTGTGGCCCTTGCTTCACTCGCATGCTGTGTTTGTCATGGTGAGCTGTGGACTTCATGTTTCACCTAGTATTGCATCATGGTGGCCAGGGTGCTAAATCTAGGCTAACCCCAGCCCCAGGAAGAGGCTTGTCTGATGGGCTTCCCCTATGTAGACACTTCAGTTTACTCCAAGCAAAACACCACTGGAAGATTAGGGGAAAACTTTGTTTGAGGTGCCCTCTAGTGCCAGAACAGAGAAAGCACAACAGTAGGGGCACTCTTGGCAAACATCGGCAGGGCACCAGTGTAACGCAGAACGAGCAGAAGTGTCCACAGACTCAGAGAAAATAAGCAGACTGCTTGGAATTCCAGGGAGGACAGCCACCAAGACAGATAATGAAGACTGGAGAGAATATACCCAGCCCTTCAGTGCTCAGATCATCTATACAACAACAAACATCAAAACTTTCACAGAATCAGGACCTCACTCCAAGCACAAAATAAGATGCCAGAAATCAACCAGAAAACACTGAACATCCCCATAGTCTCAGATGAAGAATTCCAAATAGATGTTTTAAGTAAATTCAAAGAAATTTGAGACAAAAATGGAGAAAGGATTCACTAAAAAGCCAAAACAGGAATACCTGAATTGAAAGCCACACTAGACAAAATTAAAAGTGCCGTGGAAGGCATCAACAGCAGAATAGATCAAACAGAAGAAAGAATTAGCTCAAAGATAGTTTATTTGAACACACAGAGTCGGGAGAGAAAACGTAAGAGGAATGAGGGAAGCAAATGGAATTTCTGGGACAGCCTTAAAAAGCTACTGGGGTTCGAGAACTACTTGAGAAAACCAAATAAACAGAAAACATATGCATAGGTACGATAACAGACCTGCCAGACCTAGAAAAAGATGCAAGTGTTGTAGCACCTGTACACCATTCACAATAGCCAAGGTACGGAATCAGTCACGGTGTCTGTCACAGGTGAATGAATAAAGAAAATGTGATACACACACACACACACACACACACACTGGATATTACCAACTATAAAAAGAATGAAATTCGGGGCCCGTGCTGTGCGGCAGGTTAAGCTGCTGCCTGCAATGCCAGCACCCATGTAGGCACGAGTCAGGTCCTGGCTGCTCCACTTCTGACCCAGTCCCCTGCTAATGGCTGAGGAAAAGCAGCAGAGTCGACCCAGGTGCTTGAGTCCCCACTGCGCACACGGGAGACCTGGAGGAAGGTCCTGGCTCCTGGCTTTGGCCTGGCCCATCCGTGGCTGTTGCAGCCATGTGGGCAGTGAACCAGCAGATGGAGGATCTCTCTGTCTCTGTCTCTCCTCTCTGCCTTTCAAATAAATTAAAAAAAAATAATGAATTTCTGTTATTTGCAGCAAAATGGATGGAACTTTAGAACATTACATTAAATGAAATAAACCAGACACTATGTATGCGTAGAAACTAAAAATTTTTAATCTGAATGCAGAATAGTAATTAGTAGGGTCTGGATAAAAGGTACCAAACTGGAGTTATATAAAATAAGTTTGTGCTTTCCACAACATAGTGGTGTGACAATAGTTTATAATGACCTAATGTGTATCTTGTGAGCAAATAGAAGAAATAAGCTCCAAAATGCCAATAATAAAGCAGTATTAAGAAGGGAAAAATGTTGATTACTCTGATTTTATCAGTATGCATTATATACATGTATTTAAATGTCATTCTGGACCCAATAAATATGTACTATCATTGATAATAAAAATGTAATAAAAAAAGAGAACAGGAAGAATTTTAAAAAAGATAACTAAATCACTTCCTATGAATAATAGGAATGCTTGCAAATGGTCTAAATTCCCAAACTGAATGACACAGACTGTCTGAATGAATTTTGAAAAAAGCATGGTCCATCAATATTGTAAACACAAGACATTCACCTTGCCGATAAAGACAGACTGAACATGAAAGGATGGAAAAGGGTGTTCTATGCAAACATAAAACAAAAGCAAGCAGAAGTAACTATCCTTAAATCAGACAAAATAGACTTTAAGACACAAAAATCAACTAAAAATAAAGACCTAAATATAAAATCGGAAACCATGAGACTTCCAGAAGAAAACAGGAAACACACTCCAGGACATTGGAATGAGCAAGGGTTTTTTAGATCTGGTCCTCAAAACATTGGGTAAACACAAAAAAGAGACAAATGAGCTTAAATCAAGCTAAGAAGCTTTTGCAGGGCAACAGAGTGATAGAACACCTACTGGACAGGAGGAGAACACATCATTAATATTCAGAGTCTATAAAGAACTCAAGTCAATAGTAAGAAATCAAATAATCCACCTAAAAATGTGAGTAGATCTAAACAGATATGTTTCAAAGGAAGACAGAGAGAGAGAGGGAGAGACTGAGCGATGCACAGACATAGAGAGAACCCCTATCTGCTGGCTCACTCCCCAAATGCCTGTAATGACCCTAGGCCAGGACGGGGTAAAGCAGGGAGCTGATTACTTGAGACACTACTGCTGCCTCCCAGGAGATGCCCTGACAGGAAGCTGGAGTCAGGAGCGGAGCTGGGCATTGAGCCCAGGCTCTCAGATACAGAACGTGGATATGCTGACCACTAGGCTAAATGCTAAATTACTTTTTCAACAACAAGTATCTAGTAGAATGAATCCTGAGAGTATTTACCATAAGGAAGTGATGAATGTTTGAGGAGATAGAATGATTTATTACTCAAATGGAAACATCATATATTATCCCATAAATATGCAAAAATTTTTATCAGATAAAAGAAATACAGAAATAAAAAAGACAGAATTCCTCCATGCAATAGCCTTGCCTCAAACACAATTTAGTGTACAGTCAGTAGGACTCGCTTTGCTTTCTTCTGAATTTATCCTTATCTTTCTTTGTCCTTTAAAGGGAAGGCAAATTAGCTACAGAACCCTCCCACTTATTCTCAAAAATACTAACACTATGAAGTACTGGGGCTAGGAATTCATTTGTGGAATAGCTTTCACTGGAAAAGACTCATTCAGTTGGATACAGGGTGTCCGGTGGGTAGTAGCTTTGGCTCTGCTTCTATGTGGGCCCAGAAGTGGAACCTCTGTGCCATTTCTTTAGTTGTCTGTGTCAGTCATGTCTGTGAGCGCCACAGTCGTCTGGCCCTCAGTAGTTCATGGAGGTGGCAGTGTGGCTTTGGAGTCAATATGTGCTTCAGGCCCCAGAGAGTTGGGCGTCAATCATACTGAAGTTTGTGATGGCAGTCGCCACATCCCTGGTGCCCAGAGAGATGACTGTCCTGGCATCCCAGCAGCCAAGCCTGAGTGATTCTGGCACTTGTGGCATCGATGCTGTGGCCCTGGGACTATGGGGTGTGGGTGGGACCTTTGGGTGGACATGGGTAATGCTGGGGGCTACAGAACCAGAAGTCCTAGTCCTGGCACTGGAGGATGTGAAGGGCGTCGTCTTGCTCAGGTCCCTGAAGTGACTGTAGGTTCTGCTCAGAATTTTGCACTGGCAGGGGTGAGTCTGGAAAAGTGGAATGCAGCTAGGATCTTTGCCACATCCCACACAGTGGGTGCAGGTGGATCTGAGGTGGTGGCACTAACAGTCGTAGTCCCAGAGCTGCAGGACAGGAAGGATACCTTGCTCAGGAAAAGGATAGGCTATGCTGGGGATTGTGTACCAGCAGCCATGGGCCTCCAGTAGTGGAATGAAGATAGGACCTTCTCTAGGCCACATGGGGATGTGTGAACCCAGCGCTCCAGGACAAAGAAGGCTTCTTACCCAATTCTGATGGCTGGGATTTTTGATTGGCAGCAGCTGGCCTTAGCAGAGGAATGCAAATAGTACCATCCAGGAACCACCATTAATTGGAAGTTATTCCAGGACGGTATCACGACATCCACAGTCTCAGAGTCCAGGACTCCACAAGGATGGAGCCCGGGCCCCATGGAGCACGTAAGGGTTATGCTCTGCCACCCAGCACCCTGAGCTAAGAGATGCAGAGGCAGAGGGGACTCTCTCAGGTCTGCCCCTTGGGACTTGGGTGTCAGCAGGGGAGAACATCCCTAGACTATGCCGAGCAAGCAAACATGACTCCAGGACTTGTCCCACACCTCCCGGATGCAGAAGGGCCAGCTCTTTGCCCTGTGAAGTGCACTAGCTCTGGGGGCTTCTGGGAGCGATGGGGCTGCTTGCTGGTTCCTAAGACAGAACAGAACCAGGCAGTGGCTGTGCTGCAGCAGCATGGATCTGGGGCTTTGGGAGGGAGGCAATGTGTGTTCCTTTTCAGAGCAACACGGTCGTTAGGGCCCATCATGTTTCTAGACTGGCTTTAAAGGCAAGGAAGACAGCGGGATACTCCTGCAGGTAGGGCTGCCAGTCACAGGGACCATGGGGGTCCCTGAGGTTTCCCACTTACCTTTTCCTGGCAGGGTGGGATCCTTCAGCCAGGGAGCTAGTGCAGGAACTGCAGTGCATGGTTCTTCCTGCTGTGCCGGCCGTCAAATCTCTGTGCAGTTTAGGGCCCACGCCTTTGTGACTGCGGTTTGCCTTCAGTCTCCCAGGAACACAGCCCTTCCTTGGCTGTCCTGGTTCTGCTCTGTGGCAGGGGCCAGTGCAGCCTCTCCATTCAGCCACGCAGATCCCCTGCTGCCCTTTCCTTTTGATTCCAATGACTGACTTCAGATTTCCTGCAGCGAAGGTCTAGTGATACCAAACTCTCCCATCTTTTATCTGGGAATGTCTTAAAGTCTCCCTCAAATTTAAAAGAACAAAGTATTCTGATTGAAATTATTATTTTTTTCAGCCATTTGAAAGGATTATCCAACTGCCATTGTGGCTTTTAAGGGTTCTGATGGGAGTTCTACCAATGATCTGAGAATAACTTGTATATGATGACTCACTTCTTAAGATGCTTCCAAGATATTCTCTTTGTTGTTGACTCTCAACAGTTTCATAATAGTGTGTCTTGGTGTGGGGCTCTCTGAACCCATCCTATGTGGAATTCGTTAGCCTTGTATTTAATGTCACGTCTTCCATCAGATCTGAGGTGTTCTCCTCGGTTATTCAGGGGACCTCTCTGCCTCATCTCTGCCGTCATTCTGTGCTCCCACAGTGCATGTTTTCATCTGCTTGATGTTGGTCCACAGGTCCCTTAGCTTCTTTTCATTTTTTTTAAGATTTATTTATTTATTTGAAAGTCAGAGTTACACAGAGAGAGGAGAGGCAGAGAGAGATAGAGAAAGGTCTTCCATCTGATGGTTCACTCCCCAGTTGGCCACAATGGCCGGAGCTGCACCGATCTGAAGCCAGGAGCCAGGAGCCAGGAGCCAGGAGCCAGGAGCCAGGAGCCAGGAGCCAGGAGCTTTCTCTGGGTCTCCCACATGGGTGCAGGGACCCAAGGACTTGGGCCATCTTCTACTGCTTTCCCAGGCCATAGCAGAGAGCCAGATCGGAAGTGGAGCAGCTGAGACTTGAACCGGTGCCCATATGGGATGCTGGCACTGCAGGCCAGGGCGTTAACCCATTGTGCCACAGCGCTGGCCCCGATTCTTTTCATTTTAATCTGATTTCCTTTCCCTTCTCCTCAGACTCTGTCATTTCAATAGCCTATCATCAAAGTCACTGATTTTTTTTTTTCTTCACCTTCTCAAATCTGCTGTTAAATCTCTCTGGATATTTTTCCTATTTTATTATTGTTTTCAGTTCCAGAATTTATTTTTGTTCCATTTAAATATTTTCTTTCTCTTTACTTTTGTTTCCATTTGGTTGGTATTTGTCTTCTTGGCTTTCTCTGTGTCTTAGCTCTTTGAGGATCGTTTAGGAAAACTGTTTTAAGCTCTGTGTCTACTAAGTTGGTCACCAGGTTTTTCTCAGATAAAGTATCTGTCAACTTATTTTTGCCTTTCAATTGTTCAGGCTTTCCTGCTTTTTAAAAAATACTTTTTGAGTTTTTATGAGAAACTGGACATCAAGTCTTTTAGTGTCCTAATTGTGGAGCTTCAACTCTGTTCCCTGCCAGGGATTTTGTTTTGCTTCGTGTCTTCATTGCTGTGGACTGTGGCTCTCCTGGGAGATCACTTACGGTCGGCATACCCATCCATGGGCAAAAGCAGCAGTCAGCAGTCAGAACCCAGATCCTCAACAGTGGGAGGACAGGTTCTGGGTTTCCCACGATGGCTCCTGTGAGCTCAGTGCAGGCTGCTCTGGGAACACCTGCGTGGCTGCCTGGTGGGGTTTGGTGGTGGGCAGCTGGTACTATGTTAAGAGCATGTCTGAAATGCACTGCAATTTACCATTCAAATATTTCCCTGGAAATTGCAAGCCTTCCAATAGACCGTGAGGGCCTTTCTCATAAGGCATTTTCAACAGCTCAGATGATAAAACAGACAATTTTTTGGTGTCAGGCATTGAGTTCTACTCTTATTATGTTTTTTTAATCCTCTAAAGATTTTTCAGTTTCATCAATAAGTACAACTTTTTGATGTAATGTTGATTTTGACTCAACATTAGGAACAGCTGAGAGATCCCTGGCCAGATGTTTGTAAGTAGAGGCTGGACGATCATCTTTCAAACATCACATGTGAAAGAAGTCCCACATGGAGTAGAAAATCATATATTCTGTCAGATCTTTTATAACCCATACTCTGAACTCTAGGGTTCTTTAAAGAAATACATGCATTATAGAGAAGGAAAGTTGACAAAATGAGATGAAAGGCTGCCCTTCACCGAGGTCTCATACCCACAGCCCACGTTTCAAGGCTACACTGCTTTGTGAATGGAGTGCACATACATTTTGTCTAAAACTCACTGTTCACCGAGAAGCACCAAGGGCACCTCATCTCTGCCCTATAATGGCATGTGAAAACGGAAACGTACAAATTAATTATTTCTCCTTTTTTTTCCACTGAAGCTGTAGCCTATTAGTATAAGCAGATTTTGAAATGCTGAAATGATTTTCAGATTCTAAAAAAAAACCTAATTAAATACATAATGGTGTTATTCAATTTTGTCTTAGTTCTTTTGGGTTATCGAGTAGATATAGAACCAAAGTATTAATGATATTTAGAATTATTGGGAACTAATTAAAATTCTAAAAGTAAAATACATCTTTAAGTAAAAGAGGTACGTGATAAGGTGGTGATGATGATCATAATAATGAAAATCCATGAATCTCAGGGCCAAGAGTGAAAACAAGACAACGTGAAGACACTGGGTCACTAAATAGTCACTAAATAGACTAAATAGTCACGGTATTTCCCTTATACTTTTCAATGTCCCTCTTAATTAGTGTCAGTTGGGTGAGTGTCAGTTTAACTTGTATCAGTTAAATTTGATATCCATTAATAACATTCTCACAAGGAAAGTTTTTCGGTTTATAAAAGATATCTTTCAGAGTTGAACTAAAGCTGGTAGTGTGCTTTGCAGCCCCACCAGGTTTGATAAATGTTATGTATATAAAACCTTGGTTCAGATCTCTTCAGTGCATTTCCAGTTTTGAAATGAAGAAAGTAAAGCCGCACACTTTCCTTCCTGAATTCAGTTTCTTTACCTGGAAGACTAAGAAGTGTACGGAGATGACTTTTCTCTATTACAGGATCAAATGGAGCGACTTGCAGATAATGTGACACTTAAAGAAGCATACGTTTTCAAAACATGCAGAGCACAAGTTACATTTAATTGATTCTACACCACAACAGAGAGACTACAGGGACATTGGTGAAAGAAGCAAACTGGAACTTCAACAAACAGCTCACTTCTTATCATCAGCAACAAAGAGGCATTGATCTTAGTGGTTCAAAATGTTCCATAAAGTCGAGTTCTGAAAATAAATCAACAATTGTAATTTTTAATTCAGGTTCCAGTGTACCCCTGTATAAGCATCTCTCACATTGTTCTGTGTGCTGCTTGGCACTGGAGCACATTTTATACTAATGGCATTATATTATTTATTTATTGACAGTCAGAGTGGACAGTGAGAGAGACAGAGAGAAAGGTCTTCCTTTGCCGTTGGTTCACCCTCCAATGGCCGCTGTGGCTGTGCACCGCGCTGATCCGATGGCAGGAGCCAGGTACTTATCCTGGTCTCCCATGGGGTGCAGGGCCCAGGGACTTGGGCCATCCTCCACTGCACTCCCGGGCCATAGCAGAGAGCTGGCCTGGAAGAGGGGCAACCGGGACAGAATCCGGCACCCTGACTGGGACTAGAACCCGGTGTGCCGGCGCCGCAAGGTGGAGGATTAGCCTAGTGAGCCGCGGCGCCAGCCACTAATGGCATTTTAAATATATTATGTGGAGCTCTTGCTTCTCAAAATTAATGATCTCTCAACACTAAAATGTTCATTTTAGCTGGACCTTTCAACTCTCTTTGAGCAAATTTTAGTTAGGCTCCGCCAAACCCTGTTCTCCACTGGGCCTTGTCCTTGGCCCTGCCCTTTGCCTAGGCAAAGAATCCTGCAGAGTGAGTTTCAGAACAATCCCCATGCTCACTGCCTCCTCTTAGTAATCTTCCACCCACTGAGCCACATGCTCTGCCCTTTGGCCGTAACTCTCAGCTTTCACAGAGCTCCTCATGCTCTGCGCAGAGAGCTGCCCACGAAACCTTATTCACACTTTCTGCCACTGAGGGGCCAGGTGCTGCCGGGCTTGCAGGATGGGAATTGCACACAAGCATTCAGGGATCCAGGCACATTACCACGAGTAGCCAGCCATCCTGACCATCTGCACCTCGGCAGCTGCTTGGCTAGCTGGGCAGGTGGTGGAAGGGTGATGGGGGAGAACAGTCACTCTGCCTTTTCTCTTCCCAGTCTGATGCTGTGGGTTCAGAAGCAGCAGTCCATGTTTCAGAGAAACCCTGAGGTATGGGCTCTGGCTTTTAGATAGGTGTCAGGCAGCTTAATGCACCAGAATCTCATTCAGTTAAAAAGCTATCAATAGCCTGGACTCTAGTAATTAATGTCCCTTATGCCTTGACCCAGTGGCTCAGCCATTCCTGTTGAAAATCCATGCTCTATTAAAAATCTAAGTTTACTTGATATCCCAGTGCTCACTGGCCTACATAAGAATCCAACATGCTGAGAATTGTCTTCTACCTAAGAGGCAGGACAGTTTTCTACCATTACGAATAGCAAAAAGATTTCCTTTCTATCCCTCTGCATAGCTCGTCACCTTCCTGGGTCTTGGTTGGCTATTGGTTCCCTGAGAATTCTTGAGCTGTGCTCTCCAATGGGAGTCACAAGGCATGTGTGGGTATTTAAATTTGAAAGAATTATAACTTATATAAAATTAGAGATCCTTTGTCACGCCTGCCACATAGCAACAGTCCAGGAGTCCACTTGGCTCACAGCTGCCACACTGGAGGACACAGACACAGAACACTTCCATGATCACAGAACTTTCTGTTGGGAGTGCCTGGGAGAGGGATGCTTCCATAATCGCTATGACACACGGTGGCCTGGGAGCAGAAACACTGAAAAAGAACCAACAGAGATGGAATCTACCTGAGTGCCCTCTGCTACGAGTTACGATATTTGGGTTAAAACATCTCAGCTGCCACTGCTGGCACATGGGCCTGGCTACCAGCTGACCCCTTTGTGTGGCTGTCTATTAAAATCACAACAGAGAATCTGGGTTGAAGGGTCTGGGATGGCGGCAGAGAACCAGCACCACAGGGGAACCCTGTGTGGTAGATGTGCTTGGGAAGTACCGGTGGGGCAGGAGGCGGCTTGTTTCATCGAAAAAGCTTTTCTGTAACTGGAGAGCTTTCCTGGAGCAGAGGTGCCATTGTGTTCTGTAGAAAAGCCTGCTGGATCTCTGGCTTCCCTGGGGCACTGCTGTCTAGGCAGTCCCCAGGCTAACCTAGAAGAACTTTGGAGAGAAGCACAGTTCTCCCTTGTTCACCCAGCTATTGGCGACATGCAACAGCAAATCTCTTTCCCTCTCTGACGATTCTCTCTGCAGTTCTGCCAGAATGATTGATATGGTTCATCCTTATGCTACCCCTGGGGTCTTTCACCATTTTGGAGAATAAACAGCCATCAGGGAAGAATTATTCCATTTATTTTCTGTAGACTTATAGCTAATTTATGCTCAAGTCCTGAATTTTCCTCACCATACAGGTTGCTTATTTACACTAGTATATAAAATATAGATAAAATCTTACAATGAAGGATTAAAGAAGATAGGGACTATTATAGTCATCTTATTTCACTTAATATTTTTTCAGTAAAAATCCAAATTTTCCTATTAATTTTGACACAAAACAGATATACAAAGTATTTGGATGAATAGTATTGCTCATTGCTTTCATTGTTGCTGGGGAAAATAGAACTTTGAAGGCACAAAAGAATATAACGCAACTTAAATCAATATCACAGTGATGACCCAGGCAAGATTTAGATCTCACCCAGTAACATTTAGTCTCTCCAGGCAACAGTAAAAATATGGTTAAAATAATATTTTAATGTAATAAAACATTTGACAATATTCCTACCTTTAAAACTCTTAAGAGGTATATTTTGTGTCACAACAAATTCTTCAAATATGCATTTACACATATTGGTCAGGTCACTGTCATGCATTTTTGTATACTTCATGTAATTGGTTATACACTGTTTACACATGAATATATTAATAGAGTCAGAATGTTGGTTATCTGCATTTAAAAGACAATCATAACCTTCTTAAGATTAAAAAAGGGAAGCAACGTGAAGCGTGCAGACTCACCTGCCGCCTGTGTGCCTTGCATGGCCTGGGCCCCCTCTGCCGCCCAGGGCACCTCCACTGGCTCTTCAGGATGCAGTGCTACTCACATCAGCATTGTTTTCAGATTTCCTCACCTGAAACTCTCACTGCGTGTCCATGGATGTGGTCATGTTCTTTATCTTGCCCAGAACTCCCTTCATTCTTTGAAGTATGGATATTGTGCAGACTTTCGTCTACTGGTATACAACACTGAGAAGAAAAAAATATTTTGTGAATTGAAAACAATATCTGTACTTAATTTCACAACAGTTAATATACTTTTATTGTGTTTGGCATTATGGAAAGCAGGAACTTTAACAACAGCAGAGATTGAAAAGTAGTGTACAACTCTTCATGCCTTTTGTTTCCATAGATGCTACTGGGAAACCCTTTGCTTAGGGTAGTGTGAAGATAGAACAGTAGCTCTCCAGCTCCAACCAGTATCAGCATCACCCAGAGGACTTGTTACAACAGATTGCTGGACTCAGACCTCAGAGCTTCTGATTCAGAGGTGCTCTCCCAAATTAACGGCAGGGACCCAGGTACTTCTACCACCTGTGGTGTGCATTAGCAGAAAACTAGAATCAGGAGCAGAGCTGGGATTCAAATCACTCCAAATATGGGATATGGCTATCCCAAGTGACATCCTAACTGCTGTGCCAAATGGTTGTCTTTGTGTATGTGTTGTGTATGTGTGTTTTTTTATTCAAGAGATGGAGAGGGAGGGAGGGGGAAAGGGGTAGAGGGGGAGAGGGGGTGAGGGGGAGAGGGGGAGAGAGGAGGGAGCACTTTCATTCATCTGCTGGTTCACTCCCCAAATGCCCACAATAGCTGACATTTGACCATTACCAAAGCCAGGAGCCAGAACTCCATCCAGGTCTCCCAAGTGAGTGGTAAGGACACAGGATCTATACTGGCAGGGACATAGAATTGAACCTAGGGCATCTGATATGGGATATGAGTGTCTTAACTGGCATCTTAAATGGGAAGCAATATTCCTGTCCCCTTCCTGTAAGTTTTTAAGTTTTTTAAAGATGTATTTATTTATTTGAAAGAGTTACAGAGAGAGAGAGGAGAGGCAGAGAAAGAGAGAGAGAGGTCTTCCATCTGATGGTTCACTCCCCAATTGGCTGCAATGGCTGGAGCTGTGCCGATCCGAAGCCAGGAGCTCCATCCAGTTCTCCCACATGGGTGCAGGGGCCCAAGGACTTGAGCCATCTTCTACTGCTTTCCCAGGCCATAGCAGAGAGCTGGATTGGAAGTGGAAAAGCCGGGTCTCAAACTGGCACCCATACGGGATGCCAGTGCTTCAGGCCAGGGCGTTAACCCACCGTGCCACAGTGCTGGCCCTGAGTTTTTAAGTTTAAGTAAAGGGGCCAGCGTATTAATTAGTACCATATTGTCCTATTTTTGGAGAATGTCATTTTAAATATGGAAAGGGGAGTGAGGACAGTCAAGAGAGTAAGCAGACAAGTCACAGATGTGGAAAAAATGTTCATGAAGGACGTGTCTGACAACGGACTGTTACCTGAGACACACCACGGGCTCTTGGAACTCAGCAATAATAAAGCAACTCAGCCTAAAGGTGGCTGACAGGCAGTGTGCACAGGTTTTTTATGTTTAGAAGACAGGAAGTGACTGTGGAAATGTAAATAGGAAGTGACTAATGTGATTAGCCAGCAAAGCAGTCGACAGCAGCACTGAATTCTGACCATGAAATAAAGGAAAATACATAAACTGTGCTAACATGAAAGAGGAGGAAAATAGATGAACCAGGGAAAAGGGGCGAGAAATAGAGGAAAGGAGGAGAAGGAAGAGGCACAGAGTGAGGTGTAAATCTAATAATGCATGATCCTAGATTCAGTCCAGACCAGGAAGAAAGCCTATACTAGGCATTATAATGAAGATGCCAGTTATTTTTTTCTTTTCAATTTTATCTAATAGATATAAATTTTCAAAGTACAACTTTTGAGTTATAGCAGCTCTTCCTCCATAACCTTGCTCCCACCCACAACCATCCCATCTCCCACTCCCTCTCCCATCCCATTCTTCATCACTAAGATCAACTTAGTATACCTAAGTAAAGATTTCAACAGACTGCACCCACACAGACACACAAAGAATAGAGTACTGTTTGAGTAGTAGTTTTACCATTAATTCACATAGTACAATATACAAGGGCAGAGGTCCTACATGGGGAGCAGGTGCACAGTGTCTCCTGTTGTTGATTTAACAATTGACACTCTAATTTATGACGTCAGTAATCACCTGAGGCTCTTGTCATGAGCTGCCAAGACTATGGAAGCCTCTCGAGTTCACCAGCTCCAATCTTACTTAGACAAGGTCATAGTCAAAGTGGAAGTTCTCTCCTCCTTTCAGAGAAAGGTACCTCCTTCTTTGATGGCCCTTTCTTTCCACTGGGATCTCACTCACAGAGATCTTTCATTTAGGTAATTTTTTTTTTTTTTTTTGCCAGAGTGTCTTGGCTTTCCATGCCTGAAAAACTCTCCTGGGCTTTTTAGTCAGATCTGAATGCCTTAAGAGCTGATTCTGAGGGCAGCATGGACAGATGCCAGTTAAATCTGGGTTGTAGGATGGATAATGGGTTGTACTGTTAATAAATTTCCCATTTTTGATAACTGTGCTATGAACACATGAGAGGTATGCATTCAGGAAATCTGCAGGAAGGTATTTTAGGAAAAGGGTCACTATGTCTCCAAGCTACTCCTCTAGAGTTCAGAAACAATCAGTAACATTTGTGGCACACATAGAAGAGGGTACTTCACAGAGCTGTGGGAAGTGTGTATTATGCCTAGCGTGGACCTAGGCTGCACAGTGAAAAGATGTGTTGATTCTGATCTCAGGAAGATCACAAAAGAAAAGGCGATGGCTGGTGCTGCGGCTCACTAGGCTAATCCTCTGCCTGAGGCACCGGCACCCCGGGGTTCTAGTCCCAGTTGGGGCGCTGGATTCTGTCCCTGTTGCTCCTCTTCCAGTCCAGCTCTCTGCTGTGGCCCGGGAAGGCAGTGGAGGATGGCCCAAGTGCTTGGGCCCTGCACCCGCATGGGAAAACCAGGAGGAGGCACCTGGCTCCTGGCTTCGGATCGGTGCAGCGCGCCGGCCGTAATGGCTATTTAGGGGTGAACCAACAGAAGGAAGACCTTTCTCTCTCACTGTCTAACTCTGCTTGTCAAAAAAAAAAAAAAAAAAAAAAAAAGGCGAGGAACTGCATTCCATGGGACAATTGGGCAGAAGCTTGCAGTGGAAACTGAACAAAAAAAAGTGATGCTGTGGAGCAGCAGGGAAAGTACAGCCATGCGCAGTGAGCAGGACATCGCCAGTGGCCACAGGGGACACCATCTTCTTGGAGCCAGGCATCTAGCAACCAGCAGGTGGAAAGGCCATGTTAATAAGGTGAATAGAGGCTACTCTGGTCCGTGCACAACTTGGGGTTTTATCAGCGGGATAAATCCACAGTCCCCACTGACTTCGAGTCTGGCCTGGAGGGTTGGAAGGGGGCAGAGCAACTACTTAGGTCCACTCCCCTCCCCTCATTCCATTAAGACACAGACTCAGCTTGTCAAGGCAGAGCACTGACCAATCTCTACTGGTTAGACAGCTGGTTCTGGGAACACTCACGGCTCTTTCTGTGGACAGGGAAGCTCGCGGGGCTGACAGTGGATCCCCGGTGACTGTGTGGCTGTGTGACAGGGCATGTTGCAGTGGATTAGTTCTGAGAGGAGGAGAATGGTGGGGGCAAGAGGCGTGGAATCACCACACAGACCCTGGGAGTCAGGTGAAAGTGCGCCAGAGGTGAGCAGCCCGCAGACTCGTTTATTTCAGTTGGTACAGCAGCTTATATAGCCAAGGCAGCCAATCCGGTCAAGGGGCGGTTTATGCCCTAACCAATCACAGCCCATTGCCAGGTGGGTTTTGAAGCCATCCGATAATCACAGCCTTTTGCCAGGCAGGCTCTGTTGCCAGGGGGTTCCCGAAGCCACTCGCTTGCCAGCGGCCATCTTGGCATGGCCTTCTCATTCCAACACAAGGGCATGGCTAGTTCTTTGGGCCATCACTATTCCTGGCTCCAGAGGCTCAAGGTTCCGTATTCACACTGAGGAGCACACAGATCCTTTGTGTGGTTTGTGTGCCTTTGTGGGTAAGGTGTTAAGGCACTGTGGGCTCACCTTGGGTGGTGGGGTTACCTTAACATGAAGAGCTGATGCTGTGATCATGCTAGCTAACATGATCATATCCCCCACCCCCACTACCACTGATGACAGAGATCAGCCACACCCAACTTGGGTATCACTGTGGACTCTAGGCCCACCATTAAGTAAGCATGAGCCAGGGCTCCCTGACCACACCTCATATATACCTATGGAAAATCCACTTAAGAAGCAGATGGTCCATTAAGCCATGGAGACATGTTTTAAAGATAAAAGCTATGAGATGAGAAAAACCATAAATATTTCAATAAATGCCTAAAAATAAATGTAGAAATATAAGAAGCATGAGAGGCTGACACTGTGGTGCAGTGGGTTAAAGCCCTGGCCTGAAGTGCCGGCATCCCATATGGGCGCCAGTTCTAGACCTGGCTGCTCTTCTTCCAATCCATCTCTCTGCTATGGCCTGGGAGAGCAGTAGAAGATGGCTCAAGTCCTTGGGCCCCTGCACCCACATGGGAGACCTGGAGGATGCTCCTGGCTCCTGGCTCCAGATCAGTGCAGCTCTGGCTGTTGTGGATGTTGTTGTTCATCTGGAGAGTGAACCAGCAGATGGAAGACCTCTCTCTGTCTCTACCTCTCTCTGTAACTCTTTCAAATAAATAAAATAAATCTTTTAAAAAAACATGAACAAGGAAAATAGTATGATTCCCCCAAAAGAACACAAAAACATGTTAATTAGAATGTTAAATTAGAATGTTAAAGATGAAGCGACATGAGTGACATGGATGGAAAATTCTGCCAGGAGATGTAGATACTGAACAGAAATCAAACTGAAATATTAGAAGTTAAGAATTCAATAGATTAAAGAAAAAAATACAGCAGAAAGCCTTAACAGCAGACTTTGTGAGGCAGAGAAAGAATATCCAAGCTAGATGATAAATCTTTGGAAATACCTCAGTCAGACAAAACAACAACAACAAAGAGAAAGAAAGAAAAAATTAGAAAAACCAAAAACAGTGTTTGAGATTTATGGGATACTATCCAACAACCACACATACAAGTCTTAGGAGTTCCTGAAGGTGTGGGAAGAGAGAATGGATTAGAAGTTCCATTAAATGAAATAATAGCAGAAAACTTCTCTAATGTAGAGAAAGATAGGGACATCCAAGCACAGAAAGCATATGGAACTTCTAATAGACGTGATCAGAAAAGATCTTAACCATGACACACTGTAGTCAAACTTTCAACAGTAAAACATAAAGAAAAGATTATCAAATGTACACAAGACAAATGCAAGATTACCTTCAAACAATCTCCAATTAGACAGACCACTGATTTCTCATTAGAAGCTCTACAGGCTAGGAGAGAATAGAACGACTTAGTCCAAGTCCTAAAAGAAAAAACTGTCAACCGAAAATACTCCACCTAGCAAAGCTCTCATTTGTAAAGGAAGGTGAACTAAACACCTTCCAAAACAGAAATACAAAAAATTTGTCACCACTCATTCAGCCTTACAAGGGATACTTAAATATGTGCTAGCCACAGAAACAAATAGTCACCATCTAGAATGAAAGGAAAGGCAAAAAATCTAGTTAAAGCACAACAGAAATCCAGAACAAACAATAGGAATATTTATGGGAAAATGGTGGGATAAAGCTGTTACTTATTGATAGTAACCTTGAATGTAAATGGTGTAAACTCTCCAATTAAAGGATACAGACCAGCTGAATGGGTTAAAAAACAACTGTTTAGGCCGGTGCCATGGCTCACTAGGCCCTGCAGCACCAGTACCCTGTGTTCTAGTCCCGGTTGGGTCACCGGTTTCTGTCCTGGTCGCTCCTTTTCCAGTCCAGCTCTCTGCTGTGCCCAGGAAGGCAGTGGAAGATGGCCCAAGTGCTTGGGCCCTGCACCCGCATGGGAGACCAGGAGGAAGCACCTGGCTCCTAGCTTTGGACTGGTGCAGTGCGCCGGCCGTAGTGGCCATTTGCGGGGAAGAAAGACCTTTCTAACGGAAGGAAGACCTTTCTCTCTGTCTCTTTCTCTCACTAACTCTGCCTGTCAAAAAAACAAAAAAAAAACTATTTGCTGCCTACAAGAAACACACCTCATCAACAAAAATACAGAGTGAAAGGATGGCAAAACATGGAAAACAAAAATTATCAGGAGTAGCCTTTCTAACATCAGACAAAACAGACTTTAAGAAAAAAACTGTCAAAAGTGACAGATGTGCATGATGCAATGATTAAGGAATCAGTTCAACAGGAAGAACTGACTATAATAAATGTGTATTCACCCAATACCAGGGTGCCTGGCTATTTAAAACAAATGTTGGTACATCTAAAAGAAGACAGCCTCCAATACAATAATAACAGGGGACTTTAACACCCCACTTTCATCAAAAGACAAAAAGAAAAGAAAAGAAAAGAAAAGAAAAGAAAGAAGACCTAAATGAAAGATCTCTGCAAGTGAGATCCCAGTGGAAAGAACAGGGCCATCAAAGAAGAGGTACCTTTCTCTGAAGGGAGGAGAGAACTTCCACTTTGACTGTGACCCTATCTGAATAAGATCGAAGTCAGTGAACTCAAAAGGCTTCCATAGCCTTGGCAACTCATGACTAGAGCCTAAGGAGGTTACTGATGCCATAAACAAGAGTGTCAAATCATTAAGTCAACAACAGGAGTCACTGTGTACTTACTCCTCATGTGGGATCTGTCCTTACTGTGTTGTCCAATATGAAGTAATGCTATAACTAGTACTGAAACAGTATTTTACACTTTATGTTCTGTGTGTGCAAACTGATGAAATCTTTACTTAATATATACTAAATCGATCTTCGTATATAAAGATAATTGAAAATGAATCTTGATGTGAATGGAGTGGGAGATGGGAGTGGTGTGAGTGGGAGGGACGTTATGGGGGGGGGAGTCATTGTAATCCATAAACTGTACCTTGGAAATTTATATTTACTAAATAAAAGTTTTAAAAAAAAGACAACAAATCAAAAAGGAAACAACAGAGTTAATCTATGCTACGGACTAAGTGGAACTAATTGGTACCTCTAGAATGTTTCATCCCACAGGTGCAGAACACACCTTCTTTTCATCAGTATGTGGAACTTTCTCTATGATAGACCATATTCTAGGCTATTAAATAAGTCTCAACAAACTAAGAAAAACTGAAATTGATCTATGTATCTTTTCTGATCACAATGGAATGAAACTTGAAATTAATAACTTAAGAAACTCTAGAAAATATAAAAAATGGAGTGTGAACATCAATATCTCTGAATGAACAGTGGGTCACAGAAGAAATCAAAAGGAAAATAAAAAAATTCCTAAAATGAATACTGAATGAAGATCACAACATGTCAATCCTTACGTGATACAGCAAGAGCAGTGTTAAGAGGAAAGTTTATAGCAATTAGCACTTACAACTAGAAATTGGAAAGGCATCAAATAAATGATGTAACAATGCATCTCAAGAACCTCAAAAAACAAGAACAAATGCAACCCAAAATTAGCAGGAGGAAAAATAATTAAAATGACAGAAAAAATTAACAAAATTGAAACCAAAATTGATACAAAAGATGAGTGAAATATAGAGCTGGGATTTTTGTTTTGAAAAAATAAATAAAATTGATACACCATTCGGACAACTAAGCAAAAAAAGGGAGAAGACCCAAATTTATAAAATCAAAGATGGAAAGGGAAATGTTACAACAGATACCACAGAAATAAAAAAATTATCAGGAATTATTAAAAATAGCTACATGCCAACAAATTGGAAAATCTAGAAGAAATGGATAGATATCTGGACACATACAACTTTGAAAATTGAGTCTTGAAGACGTGGAAAACCTAAATAAAAAAAAAGACGAATAATCAAGACGGATAATGAATCAGTAATAAAGATCCAACAGGCTGGTGCCACGGCTCACTATGCTAATCCTCCGCCTGCGATGCGGCACTCCAGGTTCTAGTCCCAACTGGGGCACCGGATTCTGTCCCTGTTGCTCCTCTTCCAGTCCAGCTCTCTGCTGTGGCCTGGGAGGGCAGTGGAAGATGGCCCAAGTGCTTGGGCCCTGCACTTGCATGGGAGACCAGGAGGAAGCACCTGGCTCCTGGCTTCTGATTGGTGCGGCGCACTGGCCATAGCGGTCATCTGGGGGGTGAACCAATGGAAGGAAGACCTTTCTCTCTGTCTCTCTCTCTAACTCTGCCTGTCAAAAAAAAAAAAAAAAAAAAGTCCAACAAAGAAAAGCTCAGCACCAGATGGCTTAACTGCTGTATTCTACCAGACATTTAAAAAAGAACTAATTCAAATTTTTCTCAAGCTATTCAAGGCAATTGAAAGGGAGGGAATGCTCCTAAACTCCTTCTGTGAGCCCAGCATCACATTAATTTCAAAACCAGAAAAAGATACAACAGGAAAAGTGAACTAGAGATCAATATCCTTGATGAACATAGATGCAAAAATCAACAAAAACTGATTGAATCCAACACATCAAAAATATTATTCACCTGGACCAAGTTGGATTTATCCCTGGGATGCAGGGGTGTTTTAATATATGCAAATCAATCAATGTGACACATCACGTTAACAAACTGAAGAATAAAAACCATATGATTATTTCAATAGACACAGAGAAAGCATTTGATAAAATACAACATTCTTTCATGAAAAAAAGTCTTAAGTATGGGGTACAGAAGGAATATTATTTAACACAAGGAAATATTTGAGAACTCCACAGAAAGCATCATAGTTAATGGGAAAAAGCTGGAAGCATTTCCACTAAGATCTGGAATCAGACAATCACTTTCATCATTGTTATTTAATGTAATCCTGGAAGTTTTAGCCAGAGCCATTTGGCAAGGAAAATAAATCAAATGGATATAAATTGGAAAAAGAGGAAGTCAAATTATCCTTGTTTGCAGATGACATAATTCTATATATAGGAGAACCAAAAGACTCTACTAAGAGACTAATGAAACTCAGAAGACAGTTTGATAAAGTTTCAGGATATAGAATCAACAGGCAAAAATAGTCTTTCTATACACAAACAATGCCATGGCCGACAAAGAATGTGTAAGATCAGCACCGTTCACAATATTTAAAAGAGCTTAAGTACTCTCCGATAAATTTAACCAAGGATATGAAAATCTTTATAATTAAAATCACAAAACATTAGTAAAACAAAACAAAACAAAACAAAACAAAACCTGGGCCAGCTCCATGGTGCAGAATGTTAATCCTCCACCTGTGGCATGCAATCCAATATGGGTGCCAGTTCTAGTCCCAGCTGCCCCTCTTCCAATCCAGCTCTCTGCTGTGGCCTGGGAAAGCAGTAGAAAATGGCCCAAGTGCTTGGGCCCCTACACCTATGTGGGAGATTGGGAAGGAGCTCCTGGTTCCTGGCTTCAGATCGGCGCAGCTCCGGCCGTTGTGGCCATCTGAGGAGTGAACCAATGCAAGGAAGACCTTCCTCTGTCTCTCCCTCTCACTGCCTGTAATTTTACCTCTCAAATAAATAAATAAAATCTTAAAAAAAAACCCAAAAGACCCAAAAAGTGGACAACTATTTTATGTTAATGTGTTAGAAGGATCAATATCATTAAAATATCCATAAAACCCAAAGAAATTACACATTTAATGTCATCCCAACCAAAATACTTCCTCTGAGATCTAGAAAAAAATGCTAAAATTCATATGGAAATGTAAGAGACACCGAATAGCTAAGGCAATCTTAAATAACAAAAACAAAGCTGGAGGCATCACAATACCAGATTTAAAGACATACTGCAGAGCCAGCACCGTGGCTCAATAGGCTAATCCTCCGCCTTGCGGCACTGGCACACCGGGTTCTAGTCCCTGATTCTGTCCCGGTTGCCCCTCTTCCAGGCCAGCTCTCTGCTGTGGCCTGGGAGTGCAGTGGAGGATGGCCCAAGTCCTTGGGCCCTGCACCCCATGGGAGACCAGGATAAGTACTTGGCTCCTGGCTTCGGATCAGTGTGATGCACCAGCCGCAGCGCGCCGGCTGCGGCGGCCATTGGAGGGTGAACCAATGGCAAAAGGAAGACCTCTCTGTCTCTCTCTCTCACTGTCCACTCTGCCTGTCAAAAAAAAAAAAAAAAAAAAAAAAGACATACTGCAAGGCAATTATAATAAAAGCAACCTAGTGCTTGCACATAAGTAGACATGTAGATCAACAGAATGAAATAGAAACCTAGAAATTTATCTATGCAGCTACAACCAACTACTCCTCCATATAAATGAGCTAAATCAATCCCTGGAGAAAGGATTGCTTCTTCAGCAAATGGTATTGGGTAAGCTGGATCTATGTGTGCAGAAGTATGAAATAAGACCCCTACCTTATACTTCATACAAAAATAAATTCCAAATAGATCAAGGATCTGAATCTAAGACCTGATAACATCACATCACTAAAGAAGAACAGCGGGAAACTCTGCAAGACATTGGCATAGGCAAACACTTCTTGGAAAGACCCCTCTATTGCACAGGCATTAAAGACAAAAACAGACAAATGGGATTACATCCAGCTAAGAAGTTTATACACTGCAAAGCAAACACTCAACAAAGTAATGAGGCAACCAACAGAATGGGAGAAAATATTTGCAAGCTCTGTAACTGATAAGGGATTAATATCCAAAATCTATAAAGAGCTCAAGGAGTTCAACAACAATAACAAAACAAACAATCCAGTTAAAAAATGGGCAAAGGGCACAAACAGGCATTTTTCAAAGGGTGAAATACAAATGGCCAACAGACACATGAAAACATGCTCAGGATCACTAGCCATCAAGGAAATGCAAATCAAAACCACAATGAGGTTTCACCTCACCCCAATTAGAATGGCTATCATCCAAAAATAAAAAAAAATACTAAGTGGCAGTGAGGATATGGGAAAAAGTTACCCTCTTCTGCTGTTGTTGGAAATGTAAGCTAGTACAACCATTATGGAAAATTCCTTTGAAATCTGAATATTGATCTGCCATATGACCTAGTCATCCCTCTCCTGGGAATTTACCTAAATCAAATGAAATCAGCATATGAAAGAGTAATTTATACCCTTGTGTTTATTGCAACTCAATTCACAATAGCTCAGATATGGAGTCAACCCAGATAACCATCAAGTGAAGACTGGATAAAGAAATTGTGGCATATATACACTATGGAGTACTATTCAGCCATAAAAAGGAATGAAATAATTGTCTTTTCTAACAAAATAGATAAAACTGAAAACCAATATACTTAGTGAAGTCAGTCCCCAAAAGATAAATACCATGTTTTGTCTGATATGTGGTAATTAAATAGAACACAAAGTGTATAGGAATGAAATCAGTATCTTGTGGCTTGATTATGGTTTTCAGCCATTGTTTACACTGTTGTAGAACTGTGATCTTTCTACTTTTCACTTGTTGACTATTATGGCTAGTGGTGCAGTGAGTCTGTGATTATAGAGTGGACTGAAATTATTTTTGCAAAAAATTAAAAAAAGAAATGAAGGAAGGAGAAGCATTGAGGGAGAGAACCAGGGAGGCAGTGAAGTATGGCTATCTTCTTAGAACTGTACCTATTAAAGACATGAAATATGTTCAGTGTTATTAATAAAGATAAAATTAAAAAAAAAACTATGCATGATTTTTGAAAATTTCTGGCACCAAAATAAACTCTTTTCATTCTATTTTCTGTGAATCTTTAAAGTCCCTGTATACATATGGACACAGAGAAGACAAAATGACATGGTACAGCAATTAGTGAATCTGTAGAAAGGATGCATGGAATTCCTCTTAGAATTCCTTTAATATCTTGGTAAACTTGAATTGATATAAAAATGAGGTTTTAAAAACCTTATTACCCAAAAAGCTTCTATGATGCCAAAGGGCAACTTGCAGAAAAATATGTAAAGGTTATGGACAACTGACAAAAGAAATTGAAATTGTCAATAAAAATATAATATATGTCTGGTTTTCAGGAAACATAAGTGACTTTCATTGAATAATTTTTTCTGTTTATTCACTTTTACTGACTTATTTTGAAAGCTGTGGTAAGTTATTTGTAACATAATTGATCATTTCAAAATGTATAGTGTGGTGGGTAGGGCTGTTCACCTTGTAGTGCAACCAGCACCACCATGTATCTCCAGAACTCTTTTTAGTCTTACAGAACCAAAGCTTTGTGCTCCTTAAACAGGAGTCTCCCAGTCTCCAGTGTGTGAAGATTCCAGTTACTCCATGCCCTCACCAACACTTGTCCTTTCTCCCTTTTTCTTCCTTCTTCTCTCTCCCCCACCATCATTCCTTCTTTTTGATAACAGGTCCCGTAATGGGTAAGAAATCAGATCTCATTATGGTTTTGATGTGCATTTCCATAATAATATCAATCAATCTAATGCTGAGTGTTTTTAAACTATCTTTTTAGGAGGAGTGTCTTTTAAAGTCCTTTGCCTGTTAGGCTGGTGCTGAGGCTCACTAGGCTAATCCTCTGCCTGAGGCACTGGCACACCGGGTTCTAGTCTCAGTTGGGGCACCAGATTCTGTCCCGGTTGCCCCTCTTCCAGTCCAGCTCTCTGCTGTGGCCCAGGAGTGCAGTGGAGGATGGCCCAAGTCCTTGGCCCCTGCACCCGCATGGGAGACCAGGAGGAAGCACCTGGCTCCTGGCTTCGGATCGGCGCAGTGCGCCGGCAATAGAGGCCATTTGGGGGGTGAACCAATGGAAGAAAGACCTTTCTGTCTCTGTCTGTCTAACTCTGCCTGTCAAAAAAAAAAGTCCTTTGCCTGCTTTTTAATTGAGTTTTTTTTTTAAACTTTTATTTAATGCATATAAATTTCCAAAGTACGACTTATGGATTACAATGGCTTTCCCCCCATACCGTCCCTCCCACCCACAACCCTCCCCCTTTTTTTTTTTTGCTGTTGAGTTTTAGGATACCTCTACTAGTATTTCTCTTAATCTCTTATGAGACATATTATTTGAAAATATTTTTCTCTAATTCTGTGTATTGCTGTTTATTCTGTTGATATTTTCCTTTGGTGCATAAATTATTTTTAATTTTTGAGGAAATCTATGTTTTCTATATTTTTCTTTTTTGACTATGCCTTTGGTGTCATATCCAAATCAATGCCAAGTCCAATGTCATGAAGGTTTTCCACTAAGACTTTAACAATTATTTATTTTTACTTTACTTGAAAGTTTGTGTGTGTGTGTGTGTGTGTGTGAGAGAGAGAGAGAGAGAGAGAGAGAGAGAGAGTTATATATTGATTTCCCATCTACTGATTCACTCCCTAAATGCCTACAAAATCCAGGGTTGGGCCAGGCTAAAGCCAAGAGGCTGGAACTTAATCCAGGTCTCCTATGTGGGTGGCAGGGACCCAAGTACTTGGACCATCACTGCTGCCTGCCAGGGTGTACATGAGCAGGATGCTGGATCAGAAGCAGAGCAGCCTGTACCTGAATGAGACACTCTGATGTGGGATATAGAGACCCCAAGTGGTGTCTTAACCACTGCCAAGTGCCTGCCTCTCTTCTAAGATTTTTGTATTTTAGTTCTTAATTTTAGCTCCTTGATCCACTTTTAGCTAATCTTTGCATATGGTATAAGGTAAAGGCACAGCCTTGCTCTTTTGCTGCCGCTGCCCAGCCTTCCTGGCATCATACCTGGTGGAACCCATTCTTTCGTCCTGGGTGGTCTGGCCATCAGTGTCAAAATCATTGGACCACACATGGCGGGTTTGCTTCTGAGATCTCTGTCTCATCTAACTGGCCTATGTGTCTATGAAAGCGCTGCATTCTATTAATTACTGTGGCTTTTTTTGAAATTGTGAAATGTGACTCTCATAACTTTGTTCTTTTTCAAGAGTATTTTGACTACTGCTGTCCCTTTAGATTCCAAATGAATTTTAGGGCAGACTTTTCCTTTTCTGAAAAAACATAGTCTTTGGAATTTTGATGGGGATTCTACTGACTCTTTCAAACACTTTGCATAGTATTGACATCGTATCAATATGACTCAGTACTGTGAATATTTCCAAACTATGAGAGGTCTGGTGTGGGTAGGACGCTGGGAAACAGGCTCTTCATGCCTTTCTAAGCAGAAATATTAACTATGGTCATTTTGGAAAGCACTTGGCAATACCTATAACAATCAAAAGCCCCGTTACCCCATTACAACAGTCGCACTTATACCACCACACATCAATATCCATGCACAGTGATACTGCTTGCAAGAGTGGTTGCTGTGAAAAACAATGACAGAAGATGTAGTTGTCTTTTATGGAGGAATTATTGTACAATTATAATGTGCTTACATTTTAGAAATTTCATACAGCAAGTTTGTGTGAGAAGTAAAAGACATGTGTATCAATTTAGCTCAGTAAAGAGGGCCGGTGCCCATGATCCTGGTTTTACACAGCACCATGCAAAGCCTGTGCACATACACGTCTGTACGAAGGCAGGTTTGGGAAACGTGGTTGGCTGTAACATTGCTATTTGGTGGAGGGGCCAAAGCTTGGAGGAAGCTGGTGAACAGAGAGACCTGGAGTGCAGCACAACTTCTGTTTCCTATCTCAGACCTGCAGTGACTCTCTCACCTTTAGGGTTGGGCTTCTTAGCTGCAGAGTTCACAACAGGCAGAATATGTGCAAATCCAACAATCTTCGGGCTTAATTTTTTCTTTTTAGATCGCCCTAAAAATGAGAACAATGTTACTAAATTCTACCAAGAATTATCTAATTTCAACATTTAAAAAAGTTAAATCGTTTCCACTTCTAAAGGACAGCTTCTTTAGTTTTCTCAGCAATTTAGATAGAGCAGCCTAAGTAACACAAACATTTCGTATCTGACATCTGCTTGCCTGGTGTTCGGGGGCCGAAATCACACACATAAAAATGTCAGCCCCCTGGGATTTCTGGGAAGTTCCTGTCTCTTCAGTTCCTGTGAACAGCATCCCAGCAACATTTTTTTATTCCTTCCATGGCACCCTATAGTTTATGTTCTTATTTATATTTACAGGACCTGTTTTGCCACCCCCCTCACATGAGCAGCAGATGGGCAGGGCCCCCTCTCCTGCAGAATCAGGGACCTGCCACCAGGCTCCTCGTTTCAGGCGTGGCAGCTCTTTCCAAACTCCTTCTTCCACATAAACAGAATTCTTTGTACACTTTCATTTACCTAGTTAACACATTATGCTTGGTTATCTAGGGTGTATATTCTTGCTCTCTTTTCGAAATTAGTCAAGTTTCTTTTATTTATTTTTTTATTTATTTGACAGGTAGAGTTGCAGACAGTGAGAGACAGAGAGACAGAGAGAAAGGTCTTCCTTCCATTGGTTCACTCCCCAAATGGCTGCCACGGTCAGCGCTACGCTGATCCGAAGCCAGGAGCCAGGCGCTTCCTCCCGGTCTCCTATGTGGGTGCAGGGACCCAAGCACTTGGGCCATCCTCCACTGCCTTCCCGGGCCACAGCAGAGAGCTGGACTGGAAGAGGAGCAACTGGGACTAGAACCTGGCGCCCATATGGGATGCTGGCGCCGCAGGTGGAGGATTAACCAAGTGAGCCATGGTGCCGGCCCCCAAGTTTCTATTTCTTAAATGAACCTCAATTATCTGCTGCCTCATCCCAAACAATAGCCACCCAATTGCTGGGCACGGGAATGAAACCCTGACAGAAGCTCCAAAGTGCATCAGACTGACAGCCCCTGCTTGTGAGCTATAAACGAGGCCCCTGCTTTATTGTTCAGCGTTTTAGGGGAGCTATGCAGTAACATCACACTAACAGTGTTAGTGAATGGTTTGTCTGAACTATTGAAACAAACACTTTTGCCAGCAACCTGGGGAGAAAATGCTTTTCTCTGCACAACCATCTGCAATACAGGTTACTCATTTTTCATTTATGTTCTTCTGCATTATTAAATGACAAACTGATTTAATAGCCCTTTAGGAAAGCAATCTGGTAGCACCTTTTAACATTAAAAACCCATATATATTTTAACAAGAAATACCAATCCTAGGACAATACACCAAAGAAATAAAGTACAAATATGAAAGAGGATATGTACATGGATATACCTGGTAGTATAGAAAATTCAGAAAGTCAATACTCTAATGCAATAACAGTTGAATAAATATCCTCTCCTGTGAAATGTAATGTTACCCATAGAAGTGATAAACCAGAGTCATTTCACCTTAAGACTTGAAGGATTTCTCTGAGATATTAATGAACCAAAAATAGGAGGCAGAGTTACCAAAAGGCACAAGACTACTCTGACGATTAGCTGCTGCTTCCTGTCTTCATGCCTCATTTCTTACCATGAGTTTCAAAGGGAGATAAGTTGATCACTTTCATGGGGAATTTACTTGGTGTAGTGCGCCTGGATGACATACTGTCCCGATACTCTGTGGAACCATCATATTTAAATAAACTTGTACCTCAAATAAGAATTTAAAGAGAAAAGCACATTAGTACTATGGCCATTCTCAAGCTGCTCCTCAGCCTCAATGGGTTAGCTTTGATTTCTACATTCGTAATATTCTTTCTGTGTTTTATCGAGTGAGCTACTACCCTAATTTCTGTAAGGGTTTGGGCATTTTCTTCAGAAGGTGTGAGTGCTCCTTCAGTGTGCGCACCTTATTCTGGAGCTGTGCCCCAACACAATACACTTTAAGCCAATTTCTGCATTTGGCCTGTAGTCTGTGTCTAAAATGATGGTTTCAGAGGGCAAAGCTTTGTACATAAACCACTGGATCTCCCATGCCTCAGTTCAACCACTGTTGGTTAGATTTACTTTTCAAAAATTGTATTTGTTATAAAAGTAATGCTATTATAGAAGACTTATATTTATACAAAATATACCTCATATTCTTTACTCATACTGCAGCTAAGAATTTAGAAGAGGCTGTAAATGACTATCATCAAGAGAACAAATTTTTGTTGGTACAATTTATTTCAGAAATCATGGCTCCAGATAGGGCAAAAGCAGGGGAGCATTTATAAACCACTAAAATACTTATGCTTGAGTGATGGCCCTGTGATCTCAAAATTTTATGTATTCTCAATATTATTTTCATGAGAGTGTCCTTGCCAAGATTAATTGCATGACACTCTTCTGATGTATCCTCACAGTGTGAGCTGAATGTAATTCTAGGTACAGGTAGTTTAGAAAACTAAGTATCCCAAGTGACCTCTCTTATTCCAGTGAGTAACATCCTCAATTAAAATATTTTGAAGAGGCCAGCGCTGCGGCTCACTAGGCTAATCCTCCGCCTTGCGGCGCCGGCACACCGGGTTCTAGTCCCGGTTGGGGCGCCGGATTCTGTCCCAGTTGCCCCTCTTCCAGTCCAGCTCTCTGCTGTGGCCAGGGAAGGCAGTGGAGGATGGCCCAAGTGCTTGGGTCCTGCACCCGCATGGGAGACCAGGAGAAGTACCTGGCTCCTGCCATCGGATCAGCAAGGTGCGCCGGCCGCGGCGGCCATTGGAGGGTGAACCAACGGCAAAAGGAAGACCTTTCTCTCTCTCTCTCTCTCTCACTGTCCACTCTGCCTGTCAAAAAAAAATATTTTGAAGAAATAGTGCTGAGATGTGAAAAATGCATGCTAGATATAAGGAGTTAAAGCATTTGGCTTTGGAGATTAGTGTGTGTCTTTTTTTTTTTTTCTCAAATATGATTGACATGGAGCAATATGGGTAGAGGGGGAGAAGAGGATGTGTAGAATCCTACAGTAAAGAAGATAAGCACTGAACAGTTTTGGGAAATACACAGAACATCATCAACTCTGTTTATAAGAAAGCAGAGGATGAGATTAATGGCAGTGAGAAATGGGTTGGTAGTTCTCCTGGATTTTTATATCCTCCTTTTCAGTGGCTTCAACATTTGTGTCCCCCTAAGCATCACAGGGGTGGTATAGGAAGTGGGATCCTTAGAAGATGACCAGGGCCCCAGGGCCAGCCCCAAGAATGGGAGCAGAGCTGCCTGTTCCTTGGGCCACAGGAGGACTACAGAACAGAAGGGGCACTCACCAGATTTTGAGTCCTCCAGGTCGTTGGTTTTAGACTCCACCACTTCCTGGACTGTAGGAGAAAACAATGCATTGTTTGTCACCCTGCAAGTCCAAGTGTTTTTGGTATAGTGCTTCAGCTGAGATGGTCTTCATATATTTTATGAATATTCAAAATATTTCACCAGGAGTAAAACTGAAAAGCATGCCAGAAGAACTATTCTAGGTTTATTTCATACCAGTACCTACTAACTTTTACCTTCACTGTCAAAAGATGATTTTCTTGACTTAATTGGTGCAATATGCTTGATAAAAATATCTTCTTGTGTGAGCATGTCTTTGTTTCTAAGTAAATTCACACCTAAAATGAAATGAAAGAGGAAAGTCATATAGAGATACCATGGTGACTCACGCACTCTCCCTGTATGCCTGCCTCAGTCCTTATTTCCATATTTGCAACTTTTCTTCCCAAATTTTATTAAGTGAATACTTCTCTATAACTCCAGTTTATACAAAATGTTTCATCACTATCTCTTCTTTCTTTGAAAGTGTCTTCCTTAATTTTTATATTTGTCACAAACCGATTTTATTTTGAACAAGCTTATTTATGTGTTTGATCTGTAGTCTCTTTTCAACCCCTTTCCTCTTAACAATTTCCATTTTGAAATTTCATTTAAAGTAATTTTACTCTTGCCATTAACAAATAAGCACAAGTGAATTAACACAGTGATTCTTAAAAGGCTGATATTTTAAGTGGACTAGCCTCAAAGGAAAGCTTTTACTGCTGTGTCTGTGGTTGTTCAAGAGTGACAAGGATCTAATTATTAAGAAACACTGAATCCAAAGTAATTTAAAGAGATCCAAAATGGCTGAACAGGGTATAGCTACACTAACTTAAGCTGTTCTGAGATATGAAAAGGACAAACATTACATTTCCAGGGGTCTAACTGATGGACATTTTTAGCAAAGAAGAAAAAAAAATGAAGATTTCACAGGACAAGAGGAGAGAGGACAGAGACACCATTGCAGCCAGCCACATAGCACAGCCAGCTGCTGGCTTGAGCTACCATCTTACCACATCAAAGTAGGAAGAAATTGCTGTGCACCTGCCACTCACAGTTTTAAGCTGAGAGAGAATTCCAGAGTCACCTGCTGATTGTTACTTAAGCCTGCAGAGTTGAGTGGAGTCCAAGCAACTGCTGGGTGGGGAGCCAGGAAGCTGTATTGTTTCCTTCTCCTCCCCCACCCACAGAGAGCACCATACTTGGCAGCAAAAACTCATGCAGCATGCCTCTTCTCTCCCACCAGAATCATAGTCAGGGAAGCTGACTATGTAACACATGGGGCAAAGGACAAATCTCCTGAAACCGTGGTTTTTTTTTTTTTTTTTTGGCATCAGTCCCAGGGACACTCACACACTCACCCACTCACACACTCACCTGAGCCAGGGGGATGCACCTCAGCTTCTGGAGAATAACACCAGAAACAGCCCAGAAACAAATTCACTCCCACTCTGGGAGATTTGGGTAATGTACCCACTATATCCACAACACCAGTACTGTACCGATTTGCTCTAAATGTCTTGGTGCCACTGGAATCTACCCTGTGGACACAGGGAAAAACAGAACGGTATGCCACCCCTCTGAACTCATACCCTACAAAGTAAAATTTCCTGTATACCTTGTAATAGTCACCCTGTAGGACGGAACAGGGTTCAGTACACATGTCCTAGTCCCAGGACTAGGGCTGTTGGTATTATAAGCCACAGCACCAGTTGGACTCTCTTGGCAGGACCCGAGAAAGAGTCCATCTGTATCACACAGTCCTAGAGTCACAGCTATTGGTGCCACAAGCCCAGGCATCACTAAGGCTTGCCAGCAGGATAAAGGGGTAGCCACCCTTGTCTTCTTCAGCACCAAGAACAAGGCCCTGACTATTATACTTGCCAGGGCGACAGACACCAAACTCTCTGTAGGCTAAAGATATACACCCAAGGAAGTCCTTATTCATCTTGTATCCCTATGAACTGCAGCAGACTAGACCAATGTGTCACTTACAGACACAGTTGACATTAAGACAAAAGAAATCACTCAGAGACTACACTCCTGGGTTCACCTAGAACCAAAGCCAAAGCAACAAGCCAAGTGACACCCTGCATTCCAGCTAAACTATAAACTCTTTTCTAATAAAGCCTACTCCATAAAGAAGAAAGAATGAGTATACAGATAGGCAGATATCAACATAGGGATACAGCAGATATGAAGAAGTAAGGTAGCATGATGCCCTGAAAAGAACACATTAATTCCCCATGATCCCCCACAGTTGAACCCTGAAATGAAGGAAATCTAAATAACAGACATATAGATACAGAATTCAAAATGATGATTGTAAGGAAACTCAATAAGATAAAAGAGAGTACAGATTAAAGAAATGAGGAAATCAATTAGTGACATGAATGAAAACATTACTAAGTAGGTAGAATTCATCAAGAAGAACCAAACAGAAATCTTTTAGATGGAATCTACAATCACTAAAATAAAAAAAAAAATCTGAGAGCTTTAACTGCAGAATAGACCAAATGGAGGAAAAAATTTCTGACCTTGAGGATAAGAATTCTGAAATAATCCAATCAGACCAGACCAAAATAAAGAGAAAAGAATTAAAAAGAATGAAAGGAGTCTACATGAAATATCATCCGGATCTGGTTAAAGGTCCATGAGAGTCTCACAGGCATGGGAAGCCATGACACGGTGGCAAAAAACAATCTAAATGAAAGATCCTGGTGAACAAGACCCCAGCAGAAGGAACAGGCCATCAAGGAGAGAGGCGCCTTTCTCTGAAGGGAGGAAGGAACCTCCACTGTGATATGGCCTTGACTAAACAAGTTCAGAGTTGGTGAACTCAAGGAGCTTCCATAGCCTAGACAGCTCATAGCAAGAGTCTCGGGTGATTGCTGACATCATAAATAAAAGTGTCAATTGTTAAATCAACAACAGGAGTCACTGGGTACATGCTCCCCACGTAGGATCTCTGTCCTTAATGTGTTTTACTATGAAACTTAAAAACAACACTACTAGTCGAACAATGCCCTATACCTTGTGCGGTTGTGTGAGTGCAGCCTGTTGAAATCCTTGCTTAGTGTATACTAAGTTTATCTTCTGTATATGAAGGTGACTGAAAATGAAACTTGATGAAGGGCTGGATGGGAGAGGGAGTGGGAAAGGGGAGGGCCGCGGGAGGGAGGGAGGGAGGTTGGGGGGGGAGCCACAACAATACAAAAGTTGCACTTTGTAAATTCACATTTATTAAATAAAAAAAGAACTTATGGGGGGAAAAGCCATTGTAATTCATAAACTGTACTTTGGAAATTTTTATTTATTAAATAAAAGTTAAAAAAAGAAAGGAGTCTACATGAAATATGGGATACTACTAAGTGACAAAATATTCATATTATAGGTATTCCTGAAAGAGAAGAAAAGGCAAAAGCCATTGAGAGCCAGGTAAATGAAATAATAGTTGGACATTTCCAAGGTCATTTTTCCTGATGTGTAGTATTCCATAGAGTACATATCCCATAATTTCTTTATCCAGTCTTCAGTTGATGGGCATTTTAGGTTGACTCTATGTCTTAGCTATTGTGAATTGAGCTGCAATAAACATGGGGGTGCAGACAACTCTTTAATTTGATCATTTCATTTCCCTTGGGTAAATTCCCAGGAGTGGGATGGCTGGGTCATATGGTAGGTCTATATTCAGATTTCTGAGGTATCTCCAAGCTGATTTCCATAGTGGTTTTACCAGTTTACATTCCCACCAACAGTGGATTACGCTGCTTTTCCCCAATATCATCGCCAGCATTTGTTGTTTTTTTATTTCTGTATGAAAGCCATTTTAGCTGGGGGGAGGTGAAGCCTCATTGTGGTTTCAATTTTCATTTCCCTGATTGCTAGTGATCCTGAGCATTTTTTCATTTGTCTGTTGGCCATTTGGATTTCCTCTTTGGAAAAATGTCTGTTTAAGTCATTTGCCCATTTCATAACTGGGTTGTCTGTTTTGCTGTTGAGTTTCTTGATCTCTTTATATATCCTGGATATTAATCATTTTTTCAGTTAAAGAGTTACAGAGAGAGGTAAAGACAGAGAGAGAGGTCTTCCATCACTGGTTCACTCCGCAGATGGCAGCAATGGCTGGAGCTGTGCTGACCCGAAGCCAGGAGCCAGGAGCTTCTTCTGGGTCTCCCATGTGGGTGCAGGGGTCCAAGGACTTGGACCATCTTTTTATTTATTTATTTATTTATTTTCTGACAGGCAGAGTGGACAGTGTGAGAGAGAGACAGAGAGAAAGGCCTTCCTTTTCCATTGGTTCACCCCCCAGTGGCCGCTGTGGCCGGTGCACCACACTGGTCCGAAGCCAGAAGCCAGGTCTCTTGGTCTCCTATGCGGGTGCAGGGTCCAAGCACCTGGGCCATCCTCCACAGCACTCCTGGGCCACAGCAGAGAGCTGGCCTGGAAGAGGAGCAACCGGGACAGAATCTGGTGCCCCGACCAGGACTAGAACCTGGTGTGCTGGCACTACAGGCAGAGGATTAGCCTTTTGAGCCACAGTGCTGGCTGCACTTGGACCATCTTCTACTGCTATCCCAGGCAATAGCAGAGAGCTGGATTGGAAGAGGAGCAGCTGGGTCTTGAACCGGCACCCATAGGGGATGCCGGCGCTTCAGGCTAGGTCTTTAACCTGTTGCGCCACAGTGCAGACCCCTGCTGACTATTTCTTTTGCAGTATAGAAGCTTCTCAATTTGATGTAATCCTATTTGTTGATTTTGGTTTTGATTGCCAGTGCCTCTGGGGTCTTTTCCAACAGTTCTTTGCCTATACCAATGTATTGCAGGGTTTCCCCATTGTTCTCTAGTAATTTGATGGGATTGGGCTATAGATTTAGGTCTTTAATCCATTTTGAATGGATTTTTGTGTAAGGAAGGGGTCTTGCTTCATACTTCTGCATGTGGAAATCCAGTTTTCCCAGCACCATTAGTTGAAGAAACTGTCCTTGCTCTAGGGATTGGTTTTAGCTCCTTGGTCAAATATAAGTTGGTTGTGGATGCTTGGATTGATTTCTGGTATTTCTATTCTGTTCCATTGGTCTATCCACCTGTTTCTTTACCAGTACCAGGCTGTATTGATTATAATTGTCCTGTAGTATGTCTTTAAATCTGGTATTATGATGCCTCCAGCTTTGTTTTTGTTGTATAAGATTGCTTTAGCTGTTCGATGTCTCTTGTGTTTCCATATGAATTTAAGCATCATTTTTTCTAGATCTGAGAAGAATATCTTTGGTATTTTGATTGGTGTTGCATTGAATCTGTAAATTGTTTTCGGAAACATAGACATTTTGATGATATTGATTCTGCCAATCCATGAACATGGAAGGTTTTTCAATTTTTTTGTATCTTCTTCTATTTCTTTAATGTTTTCTAATTTTCATCATAGAGATATTTGACATCCTTGATTAAATTTACTCCAAGGTATTTGATTTTTTTTTGTAGCTATTGTGAATGGGATATATCTTAGAAGTTCTTTTTCAGCCATGGCATTGTCTGTGTATACAAAGGCTGTTGATTTTTGTGTACTGACTTTATATCCTGCTTCTTTGCCAAACTCTTATAAGAGTTCCAACAGTCTCTTGGTGGAGTCCCCTATATATAGAATCATGTCATCTGCAAATAGGGCTAGTTTGATTTCCTCTTTCCTATTGAGGTGGATTTGTTCTGAGAGGAGGAGCACTGAGGGGGCAAGAGGTGTGGAGTCACCACACAGACCCCGGGAGTCGGATGAAAGCAGACCAGAGGCGAGCAGCCCACAGACTCATTTATTTCAGTGGTACAACAGCTTATATAGCCAAGGAAGCCAATCTGGCCAAGGGACGGTTTATGCCCTAATCAATCACAGCCCATTGCCAGGCAGGCTCTGTTGCCAGGTGGTTTCCCAGGGGGTTTCCAAAGCTACTCCTGAGTAACTGATGCTCGCTTGCCAGTGGCCATCTTGGCATGACCTTCTCATTCCACCACACTTTCCCAATTTGAATCCTTTTATTTCTTTGTCTTGTCTAATGGCACTGGATAAAACTTCCAGGACTATATTGAATAGCAATGGTGAGAGTGGTTATCTTTGTCTGGTTCTGGATGTCCGTGTGAATGCTTCCAACTTTTCCGCATTCAATAGGACACTGGCTGTGGGTTTGTCATAAATTGCCTTTATTGTGTTGAGGAATGTTCCTTCTATACCCAATTTGATTAGAATTTTCATCATAAAAGGGTGTTGTATTTTATAAAATGGTTTCTCTGCATCTACTGAGATGATCATATGGTTTTGGTTCTTCAGTTTGTTAATCTGATGTATCACATTGATTGATTTGCAAATGTTGAACCATCCTTGCATATCACGGATAAATTCCACTTAGTCTGGGTGAATGATCTTTCTTTTTTTTTATTTATTTGACAGGTAGAGTTATAGACAGTGAGAGAGAGACAGAGAGAAAGGTCTTCCGTCCCTTGGTTCACTCCCCTAATGGCCACCAGGAGTGGCCATTTAGCTTTGATTTAGCTTTTGATTTCTTTTATGACTCACTGTTCATTTAGGAGCATGTTGTTCAGTCTCCAAGTGTTTGCATATGCTCTAGAGATTCCTGAGTTGCCGATTTCCAGTTCATTCCATTATCGTCCAAGAAGATGAATGGTATGATTTTGATTTTTTTGAATTTGCTGATACTTGTTTTTTAGCCTAGCATGTGGTCACTCCTAGACAAAGTTCCATACACTGTTGAGAAGAATGTGTATTCTGCAACTGTAGGATGAAAAGTTCCATAGATATCTGTTAGTTCCATTTGATCTATAGTGTCAATTAACTCGGCTGTTTCCTTGCTGATCTTCTGTCTGGTTGATCTGTCCATTGCTGAAAGTGGGGTACTAAAATCATCCACTACTATTGTATTTGAATCTATGTCTCCCTTTAGATTCCTTACGTTTCTTTTAAATAGCCAGATGCCCTGTAATTAGATGCATATACGTTTATAACAGTCACATCTTCCTGTTGAATTGATACCTTAATCATTACAGTGTCCTTCTTCATCTCTTTTAACAGTTTTTGTGTTAAAGTCTATTTTTTTCTGATGTTAGGTCCAAGGTTTTAAAAGAGACATGGGCATCCAGATCAAGAAGCTCAAAAGACCCTAAGCAGACTCAATCAAAAAATGTCATCTCTAAGTCCTATTGTTGTCAAACTGTCAAAAGTTAAGAGACAAGGAGTGAATCCTAAAGATAGTAAGAGAATAACATTCAGCTACATATGAAGAAAAACCAATTAGATTAACAGCAGACTTCTCACACCTTCTGGCTGGAAGAGAGTGAGATGATATATTCAAAGTCTTAAAAGAAAAAAAACTTCATACCAATTATATTATATCCAGTGAAATCACCCTTTAAAAGTGAAGGAGAAACAAATTATTTCCAGATAAGCAAAAAATTGGAGAATTCACCACCACCAGACAAGCCTTACAGGAAATCTGGAGGGCATCCTGCACTAGAATAAGCATAATGAGAACACACGACACCACCAAATCCACCAACAGAGTGGGCAGAATCACTGGCACCACCAAACCCACTAACAGAGCGGGCAGAATCATTATTTGATCAATAGAATGACAGGCCTTAGTTCTTATAAATACTAACCTTGACTGTAAATGGATTAAATTCACCAACCAAAAGAATTAGATTGACTGAATAGATAAAACAAACCACAGCCTGACTATACGCTGCCATAAAAGAAACTCATTTCACAGGCAAAGACACACAGACTGAAAGTGAAGTGTCAGAAAAAGATATACCAGGCAAATGGAAACCAAAAGCGAGCAGGTGAAGCTATACTGGAATCAGATCAAACAGTCTTTAAATAAAACATTGTAAAAGGAGTTAAAGAAGGACATTATATTTTGAAAAAAGGTTCAATTTAGCATAAAGACCTAACAATCACAAATATATATGTATTGGGCACTGCCTAAAATAGTCCCTAACAACATGGTGCCTGGTGGATGTTTGGGGGGCGTGTTTGCAGCCATTGCGGTTAAGCCACGTGAGATAAGAATACCTGCAGGGATAGGTCTGCTTTAGTTCCAGACACGTGGACAGTGCGTGATCCCTTTATCTCACTTAAGGTGCCCCTGTGCATGGTCCACCCTTGCCTGCATGACCTTTTCCCTACTGCGCATGTCTTTCGTAAGCTTTAAAAAGCCTGTACACTTTCTCAATAAAGTAGTTCTTGCTTTGACAGAACTCACGGGTGCTTGCTGCGGTGTGCTTGACCTGTCGACCTTACCTCTCCCATTTGCCTTGTCGGGGAGTGCTTGTACTGTCCCCTGCTGGTCAGGAGCCAGCCTCAGGCTTAAGACCCCAACATATATGCACTCCAAGCATGACCACATCTTAATATATACAGTGAATACTATTAGACCTAAAGTAAGAGATAGACTCCAATATAACAGTGACTTCAACACTGCACTCTCATCAATGGGCAGATCATCCAGACAGAACGTCAATAAAGATACATCAGAGTTGAAACATATTAAGCAAATGGGCATAACAGACATTTACAGGTCATTTTACCCAACAGCTACATATATCTCATCAGCACATGGAATCACATATTAGGCCAGAAATCAAGTCTCAGCATTTTAAATGACTGTAATCATATCATGTATCTTCTCAGATGATAAAGGAATAAAACTAGAAATCAACAAGAGCAATAGAACTCTAACAAATACTTGGAAACTAAACAAAATGCTACTGAATGATCAATGGGTCACTGAAGTAATTAAAAAGGTAATCAAAAACTTCCTTAAGCGAGATACACAGCAGACTCATAGAATGGCAGATGTCCTAAACAGCACTCTGGCCTCAGAATCAGCCCTTAAGGCATGCGGATCTGGCTGAAAAGCCCATGAGAGTATTTCAGGCATGGAAAGCCAAGACACTCTGGCAAAAACAAACAAACAAACAAAACAAAACAAAACAAAAAAACACAAAACCTAAATGAAAGATCTCTGTGAGTGAGATCCCAGTGGAAAGAACAGATCATCAAAGAAGGAGGTACCTTTCTCTGAAGGGAGGAGAGAACTTCCACTTTGACTACGACCTTGTCTAAATATGATCAGAGTCGGTGAACTCGAGAGGCTTCCATAGCCTTGGCAACTCATGACAACAGCCTAGGATGATTACTGATGCCATAAACAAGAGTGTCAATTTGTTAAGTCAATAGCAGGAGTCACTGTGCACTTACTCCTCATGTGTGATCTCTGTCCTTAATGTGCTGTACATTGTGATTTAATGCTATAACTAGTACTCAAACAGTATTTTTCATTTTGTGTTTCTATGTGGGTGCAAACTGTTGAAATCTTTACTTAATATATGCTAAACTGATCTTCTGTATATAAAGGGAATTGAAAATGAATCTTGATGTGAATGGAAGGGGAGAGGGAGCGGGAAAGGGGAGGGTTGCAGGTGGGAGGGAAGTTAGGGGGGGAAGCCAATGTAATCCATAAGCTGTACTTTGGAAATTTATATTCATTAAATAAAAGTTAAAAAAAACTTCCTTAAAATAAATGAAAATGAAATCACAAGGTATCAAAACCTGTGGGATACAGCACATGCAGTATTAAAAGGGAAGTTTATAGCATTAAGTACTTACATAAAAAAGAAATGTCTAAAATTAAAGATTTAATGTTTTACTGAAGATTTAGACAATCAAGAGAAAAACCAAACTCCAAATCTGCAGGAGGCAAGAAATATGAAGGATCAGAGCAGAAAAAACTCAAACTGAAACTAAAAAATGCAACAGAACAAAAAACAAAGGTTAGTTTTTGATAAAATTAACAAAACAGATATGCCTCTAGCCTGGCTAACAAAGAAATAAGGGAAAAACTGAAATAAATAAAGTTAGAGATGAAAAAAGGGATATTACAATTGACACCACTTAAATACAAAGGATCATAAACAACTACTATGAACAACTATATGCTAATAAACTGGAAAACCTTGAGGAAGTGGATAAATTTGTGGATTCACATAACATACCAAGATTAACTCAAGAAGACCGAGGCAACCTAAGCAGACCCCTAATAAGCAATGAGACTGAAGCAGTAATCAGAAGTCTTCCATTAAGGAAAAGTCTGGACATGATGGCTTTACTACTGAATTTTACACATCATTCAAAGAGGACTTAACTCCAACACTATTCAAAGTATCCCAAAATATTGGACAGGTTGGAACTCTAACAAACTCTTTTTATGAGATCAGCATATGTTTGTACCAAAACCAAAGAGATGACATGAAAAGGAAATTACAGATTTATATGCTTAATGAATGCAGATGCAAAGATTCTCAATAAAATATTAGCAAACGGAATCCAAAACCACAACAAAAAGATCATACATCACGATAAGGGGGGATTTATCCCAGAAATGCAAGACTAGTTTAACATTTGCAAATCAATAAGCATCATAAATCATATCTACAGAATGAACAATAAAAACTGTATGGTCATCTCAATAGCTGCACAGAAAGCATTCAATAAGATTCAACACTCTCTCATGACAAAAACCCTCCACAAATTATGTATAGAAGGAACGCTCCTGAAAATCATAAAAGCTGCATATGACAAACCAATAGTCATTATCATACTGAATGGGGGAAAGTTGATAGCATTTCCCCTCAGATATGAAATAACACAAGGATGTCCACTTTCACCACACTTATTCAATACAATACTAGAAGTTTCAATGAGAGCAATTAGGGAGGGAAAAGAAGTAAAGGAAATCAAAATTGGAAAAGAGGAAGTCTAATTATCCTTGTGTGAGATGCATGATTTTGTACAGGAAAAAACCTAAGCACTGCAGCAAAAGGCTGTTAGACTTGATAAACCAATTCAGTAAAGTGCAAACAGTAGCTTTTTTGTGTGATAATATTGAACTCACAGAAAGGGAAATCAAGAAAGAAATCCCCTTCACAATAGTCACAAAAATCAAATATTCAGGAATAAATGTAACCAAATAAATGAAATATCACTACAACGAAAATTATCAAACATGGATGAATTCATCAAGGACACAAAAATGGAAAGACTCTTTGCTCTTGGATCAGAAGAATCAATATCATCAAAATGTCTATATTATCTAAAGCAATCTACAGATTCAATGTAATCTCTATCAACATATCAATGACATTCTTTACAGAATTAGAAAAATAAATCCTAAAATTCATATGGATTCACAAAAGACCCATAATAGCCAAAGCAGTCTTGAACAAGAAAAATCAAGTTGGAGGAATCACAATACATGACTTCAAAGCATACAATAAAGCTGCAGTAATTAAAACAACACAGTACTGGCATAAAAACTGATACATAGACCAATGAACAGAATAGAGAACCCAGAAATTAGTCCACATACATACATACAATTTTTATTTGACAAAAGTACTCAGAGCATACAGTGCCGTAAGGATAGTTTCTTCAACAAATGGTGCTAGCAAAACTGGATGTATATATGCAGAAGAATGAAATTAGATCCATACTTCTCACCATACACAAAAAAATCTACTCAAGATGGATCAAAGACCTCAGTTTAAGACCCAAGACTATGAAGTTGATGGAAGAAAACATAGGGGAAACACCCCAAGACCTTGGTGTAGGAGACAACTTCTTAGACAAGGCCCCCAAAGCACAGGCCCAAAAAGCGAAACTGAACCAATGGAATTACATCAGATGCCAAAGCTTTCGCACAGCAAATGAAACAATAAAGAAAGTGAAGAGACATCCAACAGAATGGGAAAAATTTTTGTAAACCACCTGAAAAAGGATTAATAGTGTGACTATATCAGCAACTTAAAAATTGGTAGAAAAAAACTACCAATCCAGTTGAGAAATGGGCAAAGGACTTTAATAGTTCTTAAAAAGAAGAAATATAAATGGCTAAAAATATATGAAAAAATGCTCAACATCACTAGGTATCAGAGAAATGCAACTCAAAACCACAATATCACCTCACCTCTGTCATAATGGTTAAAATCCAAAACACAGAGTAACAAGTGCTGGCAAGGATGTGGAGAAGGAGGAACACTTACACAGTGTCGGTGGGAATGTAACTTAAAGCAGCCACTCTGGAAAACAATGTGGAGATTTCTTAAAAAACTAGAAACAGAGTTGCCATATGATCCATCAATCCTGCTACTGGGTGTATACCCCAAAGATTTGAACACCATGTATCAAAGAGATACCTGCACCACCATGTTTACAGCAGCACTGCTCAGGATAGACAGAATTTGCAATCAGCCACGGTGTCAATCATCTGATTAACAGATTAAGAAAATGTGGTAATGCATACACAATGGAATATTATTCAGGTATAAAAACCGAACAAAACTTTACCATTTGCAGAGAAATGGATGCAACTGGAAGACATTATGTTGAATGAAATAAGCCAGACTCAGAGAGACAAATACCATATGTTTTCCCTTATAGGTGGGAATTAAAAAAATTTTTTTTTAAAATCATCAAAAAGAAAGAAATGTCTGTGTATCAGTATTGTTGCAAATATAGTTTTATAAAAATTTATCTTTGTAAAATCAATTTTTTAAAAGATTTATTTACTTATTTGGAAGTCAGAGTTATACAGAGAGGAGAGGCAGAGAGAGAGAGGTTTTCCATCTGCTGGTTCACTCCCCAGTTGGGTGCAACAGCCGGAGCTGGGCTGATCTGAAGCCAGGAGCTTCCTCCAGCTCTCCCACATGGGTGCAGGGGCCAGACTTGGGCCATCCTCCACAGCTTTCTCAGGCCATAGCAGAGAGCTGGATAAGAAGAAGAGCAGCCGGGACTCGAACCGGCATGCATATGGGATGCTGGCACAGCAGGTGGCAGCCTCACCAGCTATGCCACAGTGCTGGCCCCAGAAATCAGTTGTTAAGAATGTTATACATATGTTATATATACATATGTTATATATATTATAGTTTTAATGATCTATGTTTACTTTAAAATGTACTGTTTATGGGTGAAATGGTCATTTTTCCATTTAATTATTGTTTATAGCCACTGTCTATATTCCCACTGAGCTATAAATTTTTTTTTGATTTTTACTTTTTAGATTTCTTATTTGGTGAAGTATTAAGCCTTTTTACTGCACTGTAAATTTAATGTTAATCTGTTCAAACTAACTAAAAATTGAAATTAAAAATTTTAAAAGTACTTTAATAGTGTGACTATTATACCCTGAAAACTAAAACATACTTTATCATCATACTCTATCCCATAGTTTAGGGTAAAAAACACAAAGCAGGGAGCCTGCATCCCACATGGAAGTGTTTTCACGCCCTCACATCTCTGGGTCCTCACTTAGCTCCTGCGTGGTAGGCAGTAGAAGATGGGAAGTATCTGGGTCCCTGTCATGTGGGACACCTGGATGGAGCTCCTGACTCCTGGTTTTGGCCTGATCCAGCTAAACTCTTGTGGGCATGTGGAAAGTGAACCAGTGGATATGAGATCTCTGCCTCCTAACAATCCAGTTAAAAAATGGGCAAAGGACTTGAATAGGCACTTTCCACAGAGGAAATTCAAAAGGCCAACAGGCACATGAAGAAATACTCAGGATCACTAGCCATCAGGGAAATGCAAATCAAAACCACAATGAGGTTTCACCTCACTCCACTTAGAGTGGCCCTCATGAAGAAATGAACAAACAGTAAATGCTGGCAGGGATGCAGAGGAAAAGGTTCCCTAATCCACTGTTGCTGGGGATGTAAAATACTACAGCTATTGTGGAAGACAGCATGGAAATCCCAAAATCAGAAAATTAGGAATCTGAAAATAGATCTACCACAGGATCCAGCAATCCCGCTCCTGGGAAATGACTGAAACAAAATTAAATCAGCATATGAAAGAGTTATCTGTACCCCCATGTTTACTGCAGCTCAGTTGACAATAGCTAAGACATGGAATCAACCCAGATGTCAATCAACTGTGGTATATACATATAGTATAGAATACTACTCAGCTGTAAAAAAAAAAAAAAAAAAAAAAAGAATGAAGTTCTGTCATTCACAACAAAATGGGCACAACTGGAAATCATTAAACTTGGTGAAACAAGCCAGTCTCAGAGATAAAAATAGCATATGTTTTCCCTGATCTGTGGTAACTAACAAAGTACCAAAAAACATGGATTGTATATGATCAAAATTGGCATTCTGAGATTTGTTGATTATTTACAGCCCTTGCTTCTACTGTTGATGATCAGTGTTATTTTCTGCTATTTGTTGAACTCTTTATATAGTGTAGGGTTAATCTTATGAGTATAAAATAAAATGAAAGTAGATCACTGTAAAAATTAAAACAGAATAAGAAAGGAAGGATTGCTCCTCAATCTGTATATATGACATACATGGAATTTGTTCACCTTAAAAACTAAATAACTTAATTATTAAAAAAGAAACCAAGTTTCCTAGGTAAGCCAGAAAGACAAAGTAAGAAGTGGGGACTGCGTTGTTGTACAGTGGGTTAAGCCCCTGCCTGTAATATTGTCATCCATGTGGGTGCCAGTTCTCATCCTGGCTGTTCCATTTCTGATTGAGCACCTTCTCTCTTTTTCTCCATTGCTCTGAAACTCTTTCAAATTAATTAATTAAAAAAAGAAAGCTAGTAGACTAGCATTAGAAAGATACTCATCATGTTGTTTTTTAAAAAATTGCTTTATTTGAAAGGCAGAGTTACTGAGAGAGAGAGACAGAGAGAGACAGAGAGAGATCTTCTATCCACTGGTTCACTCCCCAGATGGTCACAATGGCCAACGCCAGGCCAAACCCAGGAGCTTCCTCAGGTCTCCCATGTGTGTAGCAGAAGCCTAAACACGTGGGCCATCTCCCACTGCTTTTCCCAGGCCATTAACAGGGAGCTTGATTGGAAATGGAGCAGCTGAAACATGAACTGGCACCCATATGAGATGCTGGTCTAACAGTCATGGGCTTTAGCTGCTACTCCATAGTGCCGACCTGCATCATGCAATTATAACATCAGTACAACACTGCATTTTTATGAATTTCTTTCTAAATGCATGAGTGTCCTTTCTTCCTTCCTTCCTTCCTTCCTTCCTTCCTTCCTTCCTTCCTTCCTTTCTTGACAGGCAGAGTAGACAGTGAGAGAGGAAGATAGAGAGAAAGGTCTTCCTTTGCCGCTGGTTCACCCTCCAATGGCCACCGCGCTGCTCTGATGGCAGGAGCCAGGTATTTATCCTGGTCTCCCATGAGGTGCAGGGCCCAAGGACTTGAGTCATCCTCCACTGTACTCCCTGGCCACAGCAGAGAGCTGGCCTGGAAGAGGGGCAACCGGGACAGAATCCGGCGCCCCAACCGGGACTAGAACCCGACCGCAAGGAGGAGGATTAGCCTAGTGAGCCACGGCGCCGGCCTTCCTTTGTCCTTGAAGAGTCACTGCAGCTCTAAGAACATAACTGAGTAACAGCCACGTTGCTGGCCAAGTCTAGCATTTGCACTCTCACAAGATTTGTTTCATAAGCTTTTTATTGGCATAACCATACTTATTGTTTCTTTGCAGGCCAATTATTTTTGCTCAAGACTTGAATGTTCAGACAACACACTGCAGTATCTCCAGACACTGATTTCTTCCTCCTCTATGTGGAAGTACTTGCTGTTTTCTCTTCCTTGTTTACTGATGTGACTGGGATTTTGCTGAAGCCTCAGCCACTGCACTCAGCACCCCTGGAGTAGGGGTTCCTGGGCCCCCACTGAGCACCACCCCTTACTTTTCCTTCTGTCTCTTTTGGTATCATACCTAAAATAACAAGAAACTATTCCCAACACTGTTACTTCAGGATGAAAGGCAGTGGTATAGTTTCTGAAACAACATAAATAAGGGACTCTCAGTGAGACATTATAAAGAAGCTTGACTTTTCATCAATTAGAGACAGCCTTATCAAAGAGTCACTCTTTTCCTTGCTTTGTTTCTTTGCACACCACGACTACTCTCTCACGTGACACATCTCTTTACCTGCGATACCTCTCACATGTGACACCCCACTTTCCATGTGTGACAGCCTTCTCATGTGACACCTCACTCTCTGTCTGAAATCTCTTTGTCACGTGACTCCTCTCTTCAGGAGACACTCTGTCCACCTGACACCTCTATTCCCATGTGACACCTCTCTTACCATGGGGCACTTTTCTCTCCCTGTGACACATTTCTCACTGTGGGACACCTCTGACCAGAAGACGTATCTCTCTCACAGGCTCCCACTTTGTGATGCCACCTGTCATGTTGTGACGTGGCCAGGAAGCCCTCACCAGAGTCTCACTGGAAGGAAGCACCCATTGTTGGACTTTCAGCCTCCAAAACTGTGAGCTAAATCAACCTCTTCTTGATAAGGTTCCTAGCCTCAGGTAGGGCAACATAAAATGGACCTAGACAGTCACCAGTGAAATAATTATCCATGGCATTCCTTTCATCATCAGCTAGCCTTTCTGCTTTTGCCAATTCGATATAACTTTCTGGAAATAAAAACTGAGTACAATATCAACTCAAAAGGGACCAAATACTTGAATGGAAGAGGTGAAACTGTGATACTACTATTATAAAATAGGGAAAAAATGTCAAGACTTCTTATAGGAAACTTATTTTTTGGAGAAGACCACAAAAGCACAGGCAACGAAAACAAAACTAGGCAGACAGAACTATATCAATGAAGATTCTACACCTTACTGGAAATACCTAAGCCAAGTCTATTTTAAGATAAGTAAAACATGGATCTTAAATAAATGCTTTCTAAATTGATGAGCTTTAAAACTAATAATACCTGGCTAATGTTTGATGTACCACAGTGTAGTTATAGGAGCATATTAATGAATAACTTTATCTATATAACACAATATATATGTGTATATATACAAATTACACACAAACACACATACACAAATACACAATACTGCTGTCATTAAGGTCTTCATGTAATTTAACTCCAGGAATATAAAGAAAATATAAATATTAACTAGAAAAAGTCTTGTTCTCACCAGGATGACTCTTTAATTGTGTTTTGTTGGGCCCTTTTATCATACTTCTTCCAACGAGATTTGTCATGGGATCTGTATCAGGCTCTGTAGAATTAAGACAGATTTCAAAATGCTTTATAAGGTAGATATCACCAGCTGTCTGTAAGTGTGTGCAGTGATAACTTTACTAGCACTTGTCACCAAAGAAGAAGAGTTCTGATATAATGTCTGGATTGCAGAATGACAACACTTTAGGATCAAGTTCTGTTCACATTCATAAAGCCTCATCACACTGAGGTCTAGACTATTTAGTGAATGTACCAAGACCTGATGTTGAGATGAAAACATTGTGTACAAACCTCATAATTCTTAAGGAGTGCTAGTTTCATAAAATGCTATCTTTCAAGCAAGCTAGTCACCCTCAATAGTTTGCAATAATAACTTTCCAGTTGACATTCACAGCACATTCATATTGCAGGATTATAGCTGGTGAATTGGAATATCACATTTCCTGACAAATCAAGTTGCAAAACATGGTTTCCACAGTCACAGAAAGCTACTGTAAGCCAGAAATTCTTCCACGAGTCTCTAAATATTTTCATGCTCCCTTTAAGGTTATTTAACTATAAGTCAAATGGGCATCACACAATGGAAAATTATAACAACAGAAGACAGAGCAAGATAGAAGCTAAAATGCCCCAGAAACCATCTCCCCACAGAGAAATGAATTTGAATAGCTGTGAATGCACCAAACCACTTCACAAGGGCTACATAAGCCAGGTGAGAGATCAGAAGACCCGGTTTTAGTGTGACAATTTCAGAAGAGATGAATCGAGGGAAGGCAGGAAGGAAAGCATTTTCTCCATCACAGCTGCCCAACCCTAAGCAGCAGCACAGAGAGACCTCCTGCTCGGGGAACTGAATTAAGGCCATGCCTTCGACTCATGAGAGCCAGCACTGGAGAGGGCCCTATGCCCCTGACCATAGGCCACAGCCAGGCATCTGAGTCTCTGGACATGCTTAGCCAGGTGACTAACAGACCACCTCTACCACCCCTCCCTATACCTCAAGCAGGCAGAGAGAATTAAAACTCCAATGGTTTAGGAACAGGGCAGGAAAGTAAGCACAGGAATTAAATACTGGCTGAATTAAGTTAAATGCTGGGCTGGCAAAACCTAACATGAGAAATCTTGATTCCTGTCTCTAGGCCATTGCCTGTGGATGGAGCCTCTGGATTCACCCAAGTGATAAGTGGAGACCTGTGGCCCAGCTAATTGGCTACATCCTGGCCAACATCATATGTGGCTCATTGTAGAAGTCTCAGGATGCAAGTCTTCCCCATCAGCAGGGAGCCCACAGAATACGCTGGACCTGAAGTCTGTGGGCCCTGGGTATGACCTAGTATTGTGCACTGGTGGCTGTGAGACTACCTAAGCCCTTAGTCCTCCAAGCCCAGGTGGCACAATAACCGAGAGAGTAACTGTCCACTTGGCCAAAGCAAAGCGTGTTGTGCTCACGTCACCCTGGGGGAGCTAAGGCTGGTCCCTCCACAGCGAGGTCCAGAGACATAGGATGGTGACTGTGTATGAGGCACCAAGGAGAGACACTGGTTCAGTTCACTCTGAACAAGAAACTATTACAAATTTGGGACAAATCTGGGGTTTCAGTGCCCTCTACTGCTAAAATAGTCAGAATATGCCACCAGCAGACCAGAGGGAAATTTGGACTTAGGGCAGCACCTAGTGCTGAATTAGCAGAAGTCTCCACAGGCTCAGAGAAAAGGAACTGCATAGAATTCATAGATGGGCAGGCACAAACAAAGCTGGACTACAAGTTCTGGGAATAAATACTCAATGCTTCAATACGCAGGTGACAGCAAGCATAAGAACTTTCAGGGAACCACGGCCTCACCTAATGAACAAGAGAAAGTCCCAAAAACTGAAAATATGGAAGCTGTTATCTGCTAACCATGGGAAACATCATTCGATATAACTGTTTTAAAGAAATCAACAAGCTTTAAGAAAACACAGGTAAATGATTTAATACTGTAACAGAGCCCATCAGAAAGATGTGAATGATGACTGGACAGTGAAAAAAAGACCCGACTATGTGGTGCTTACATGAAATTCATATCCCTTCTAAGGATATAGGTAGATTGAATGTGAGGGGATGAAACAAGGTACTCCATGAAAATTCAGTCCAAAAGAAAGCAAGAGTAGCTATACTTACATCATAAAGCAAACTTTATGTTAAAAACAGTAAAAAAAGACAGAGAAGGTCTTGATAAAGGGGACACTTTAGTAAGAAGAAATAGCACTTATATGTATGCACTTAATACCAAATTATCAAAATATACAACTAAATATTAATAGAACTAAGGGAGAGATAGATTTTTTAAAAATTATTTGACAGGTAGAGTTATAGACAGTAAGAGAGAGATAGAGGAAGGTCTTCTTTCTGTTGGTTCATTCCCCAAATGGTTGCTACGGCCAGCGCTGTGCCGATCCGAAGCCAGGAGCCAGGTGCTTCTTCCTGGTCTCCCATGCAGGTGCAGGGGCCCTAGCACTTGGGCCATCCTCTGTTGCCCTCCTGGGCCACAGCAGAGAGATGGACTGGAAGAGGAGTAACCAGGACTAGAACCCAGTGCCCATACGGGATGCTGGCACCGCAGGCGGAGGATTACCCAAGTGAGCCATGGCGCTGGCCCCGAGATAGATTTTTTAATACAATAATAGTAGTGGGACTCTAATGCCTCATTTTCAGCAGTAAACAGATAACCTAAACAGAAAATCAGCAAAGAGGCATCAGAATCAGAGCCAAATTTCAACTTAGACTCAGCAAATCTAATAGACCTCTACGGGACATTCTATTCAATAGCTTCGGAATATACGTTCTGCACAACAGCATGTGGGACTTTCTCCAGGATAGATACAAATGGTAGGTCACAAAACAAGATCAATACATTTGTAAGCATTGAAATAAATAATATTAAGTGTTGGGGTCGGCGCTATGGCACAGTGGGGTAACGCCCTGGCCTGAAGTGCTGGCATCCCATATGGGCACCGGTTCTAGTCCTGGCTGCTCCTCTTCCAATCCAAATCTCTTTTATGGACTGGGATAGCAGTAGAAGATGGCTCAAGTCCTTGGGCCCCTGCACCCACGTGAGAGACCCAGAAGGAGCTCCTGGCTCTTGGCTTCAGATCGGTGCAGCTCCGGCCGTTGCAGCCACCTGGAGAGTGAACCATCAGATGGAAGACCTCTCTCTCTCTCTACCTCTCTCTGTAACTCTGTCTTTCAAATAAATAAAATAAATCTTTTTAAAAAATACTAAGTGTAACACTGTAAAGGAAAAATCATTAATAAGGAAAATTTTCAAAACTATAAAAATATGAGCACATGGAAATCAAATAACTTACTCTTGAAAAACCAATGGATTGAGAGAGAAATTCAGAAGAAAATTTAAAAGTTCTTGAAATGAATAAAAGTGGAAACACAACATACCCAAATCTATGGTATGCAGGAAATAATAAGGGAAGTTTATGGTAATCAATGCCTACATTCAAAAACCAGAAATATCAGGGCCAGTGCTGTGGTACAGTGGGTTAAACTACTACCTCCAGTGCCAGAATCCAATATGTGTGCCGGTTCAAGTCCCAGCTGCTCCACTTATGATCCAGCTTCCTGCTAATGTGCCTGGGAAAGTAGTGGAAAATGGCCCAAGTTCTTGGGCCCCTACACCCAGGTGGGAGACCTGGAAGAAGCTCCTGTCCCCTGGCTTTCAGATCTGCCCAGCTCTGGCCATTGCAGCTATTTGCAGAGTGAATCAGCAGAAGGCAAGTCTCTCAATCCTTCTCTCTCTCCCTCCCTCCCTCGCTCCTTCTGTCTACCATTCATATAAATAAATAAATCTAAAAAAATCCAGAAATATCTCAAATAACAACCCATCATCACATGGAACTAGAAAAAGAGTAAATTAATTAAAAATAGAAGAAGAAATATAATAAAGACCAGGGAAGAAACAGAGACTTAAAAATATAAAAGTTCAGTGAAAAAAAGAGGTGATTCTTAGAAAAAGCAACATCCATAAATCCCTAATAAGATTAAGGAAAAAATAGAGAATACTAATACAAATGAAATCAGAGATGAAAATGGAGGCATGAAAACATATCCTCAATGAATACAGATGCTTAATTCTCAACAGAATACTAGAAAATCAAATCCAAGAACAACATCAAGCACAACCAGAAATTCAAGACTGGCTCAACATTTGCAAATCAATAAACATCATAAATCATATCAATAGAATGAAGAACAAAAGCCATATGATCATCTCAATAGAGAAAACATTTGATAAGTTTCAATATCCCTTCATGATAAAAACCCTCCACAAATTAGGTATAGAAGGAATGCTCCTCAAAGTCATAAAAGCTACATATGACAAGCCAAGAGTCAATATTATACTGAATGGGAGAAAGCTGATAACATTTCCCCTCAGATCTGGAACAACACAGGATGTCCACTTTCACCACTCTTATTCAATACAGTACTGGAAGTTTTAGGGAGAGCAATTAGGGAGGGAAAAGAAGTATAGGAAATAAAAACTGGAAAAGAGGAAGTCTAATTATCCATGTGTGAGATGCATGATTTTGTACAGGGAAACACCTAAGCACTGCAGCAAAAGGCTGTTAGACTTGATAAAACAATTCAGTAAAGATGCAGGTTACAAAATAAAAATACAAAAACAGTAGCTTTTTTTTTAAGCCGGCGCCGTGGCTCAATAGGCTAATCCTCCACCTTGCGGCGCCGGCACACCGGGTTCTAGTCCCGGTTGGGGCGCCGGATTCTGTCCCGGTTGCCCCTCTTCCAGGCCAGCTCTCTGCTATGGCCAGGGAGTGCAGTGGAGGATGGCCCAGGTGCTTGGGCCCTGCACCCCATGGGAGACCAGGAAAAGCACCTGGCTCCTGGCTCCTGCCAGGATCAGCGCGGTGCGCCGGCTGCAGCGGCGGCCATTGGAGGGTGAACCAACGGCAAAAGGAAGACCTTTCTCTCTCTGTCTCTCTCTCTCACTGTCCACTCTGCCTGTCAAAAAAAAAAAAAAAAAACAGTAGCTTTTTTTGTAGGCTAATGATGAACTCAGAGAGAAATCAAGAACAAAATCACCTTCACAAGAGTCACAAAAATTAAATATTTAGGAATAAATGTAACCAAAGAAATGAAATGTCTCTACAAGGAAAATAATCAGACATGAATGAAACAAATCATCAAGAAAACACACAACAAAATGGAAAGATATTCTTTGCTCACGGATTAGAAGAATCAATATCATTAAAATACCTGTACTACTTAAAGCAATCTACAGATTCAGTGTAATCTCTCTCAAAATACCAATGACATTCCTTACAGAATTATAAAAACCAATCCTAAATTTCATATAGAATTACAAAAGACCCAGAACAGTCAAAGCAATCCTGAACAAGAAAATCTATATAGAAGCATCACATTATCTGACTTCAAAGCATACTTCAAAGCCATGGTAATAAAAACATTATGGTACTGGCACGGTAGCTAAGATATGGAATCAACCCAGATGTCCATCAACTGTTGACTGTACAAAGAAATTATGGTATATATTTACTATGGAATACTACTCAGTGTTAAAAAAAATGAAATCCTGTCTTTTGCCCCAAAATGGATGCAACTGGAAGCCATTATACTTAGTGAAATAAGCCAGTCCCCAAAAGACAGATACCATATGTTTCCCCTGATCTTGGGTAACTAGTAGAGTATCTAAAATGTAATGTAAGGCCGGCACTGTGGCTCAATAGGCTAATCCTCTGCCTGCGGCACCAGCACACCAGGTTCTAGTCCCAGTTGGGGCGCCAGACTCTGTCCTGGTTGCCTGGCTTCAGACTGGAGCAGCACCGGCCGTAGCAGCCATTTGGGGAGTGAACCAACAGAAGGAAGACCGTTCTCTCTGTCTCTCTCACTGCTAACTCTGTCAAATTAAAAAAAAGATGCATAAATTTCATGTATTTAATATGTACTTATGTACACTGTTCCTCAACAGAAGCAAGTTTAGAGCAATTTACAGTAGTTTATAGTAGAGACAATGGATGTAAATGATCATTGAATCTTAAAATGTCCATTTCACTCCAAAAGTTTACATTACATTTTTTTTTGACAGGCAGAGTGGACAGTGAGTGAGAGAGAGAGAGAGGTCTTCCTTTACTGTTGGTTCACCCTCCAATGGCTGCTGCGGCCAGTGTGCTGTGGCTGGCGCACTGCGCCGATCCGAAGCCAGGAGCCAGGTGCTTCCTCCTGGTCTCCCATGTGGGTGCAGGGCCCAAGGACTTGGGCCATCCTCCACTGCACTCCCGGGCCACAGAAGAGAGCTGGACTGGAAGAGGAGCAGCCAGGACACCAGGTTCCCATGTGGGATGTCAGCGCTGCAGGCGGAGGATTAACCAAGTGAGCCACAGCACTGGCCCCAAATTTAAATAATTTTTTTTTTCACAGGCAGAGTTAGACAGTGAGAGAGAGAGAAAGGTTTTCCTTTCTGTTGGTTCACCTCCCAAATGGCTGCTACAGCCGGTGCACTGCGCCGATCCAAAGCCAGGAGCCAGGTGCCTCCTCCTGGTCTCCAACACGGGTGCAGGGCCCAATGACTTGGGCCATCCTCCACTACTTTCCCGGGCCACACCAGAGAGCTGGACTGGAAGAGGAGCAACCAGGACAGAATCTGGCACCCCAACCAGGACTAGAACCCAGGGTGCCGGCACCGCAGGTGGAAGATTAGCCAAGTGAGCCACAGTGCCGGCCTTAAATAAAATCTTAAAAATCACTGTTCCCCAACTGTAGACATAAGGGCTGTCGATTTTATTTCTATATATTACATTTTTGGTACTCTGTTAGTTACCACAGATCAGGGAAAACACATGGTATTTGTCTTTTGGGGACTGGCTTATCCCACTGAATGGTTTGCAGCTGCACACGTTTTGTTGCAAAAGACAAAAATGTGGTATTTTGATGCCCCTGGCTTTGTTTCTGTTGTTTTATATTGTATTAGCTGTTCAGGGTCTCTTGGCTTTTCATATGAATTTATCCTCATTTTTTTCTACATCTGAGAAAAATGTCCTTGGTATTTTGATTTGCATCACTTTGAATCTGTAAATTGCTTTTGGTAGTGTTGAAATTTTGATGATATTAATTCTTTCAATCCACAAACATGGAAGATTTTTTCCATTTCTTGTGTCTTCTATTTTTTTCTTTAGTATTTTATAACTTCATTGTAGAGATCTTTCCCTTCCTTGGTTAAATTTATTCCAAAAGATTTAATTTTTTTGGTAGCTATTGTGAATGGTATTTATCTCAGAATTTCTTTCTGAGCCATGGCATTTGTCTTTGTGTAAAAAAGCTATTGATTTTTGTGTGTAGATTTTATATTCTGTCACTTTACCAAACAACTTTTGAGTTCCAATAATCTCAGTGGAGTGTCTTTTGGTTCCCCTATATATAGAATCATGTTATCTGCAGACAGGGATAATTTACTTGCTCCTTTCCAATCTGTATCCCTTTGGTTTCTTTTTCTTGCCTAATGGCTCTGGCTAAAACTTTCAAGACTATATTGAATAGTAATGGTGAAAGTGAGAATCCTCTTCTGATTACAGATCGTAGGAGAAATGCTTGCGACTTTTCCTCATTCAACATGATGCTGGATGTAGGTTTCTTCTATACCCAATTTGCTTGAAGTTTTTTTTTTTCAAAGATTGATTTATTTGAAAGAGTTACAGAGAGAGGTAGAGACAGAGACAGAGACAGAGAGACAGAGAGAGAGAGAGAGAGAGAGAGTCTTCCATCTGCTGGTTCACTCCTCAAATGACTGAAATGGTCAAAACTGAGCTGATCTGAAGCCAGGAGCCAGGAGCTTCTTCCAGTTCTCCCTTGTGGGTGCAGGGGCCCAAGCACTTGGGCCATCTTCTACTGCCTTCCCAGGCCATAGCAGAGAGCTGGATCTGAAGTGGAGCATCCAAGACTTGAACCAGCATCCATATAAGATGCAGGCACTGCATGCCAAAGCTATAACCCACTGCATCACAGTACAGGCTCCTGCTAAAGTAGTTATGACTCAAACATGTGAACAAACGGGATGTCGGTGCTGCAGGTGGTGATGTAACCCACTATGTTTTAATGCCAGCCCCTACCATAAGCTTTGATGTGATGTTTTTTCATCTTCACTTGTTTCTTGGAATTTTTAAATTTCCCTTTTGATTTCTTCTATGTCCCACTGTTCATTCAGGAGCATGTAGTTCTGTCTCCATGTGTTTGCATATTTTCTAGAGTTTCTTAAGTTGACAATTTTAAGCTTCATTCCATCGCAATCCAAAAAGATAATGGCATTTCAATATTTTTGAATTTGCTGAGACTCGCTTTATGACCTATCACATGCTCGATCTTAGAGAAATTTCCGAGCACTGATGAAAAGAACATGTTCTTTACCCATGAGATGAAATGTTCTATAGATAGCAATTAGGTCCATTTGGTCAACAGCTTGGGTTATCTTTGTTTCCTTGTTGATTTTTCATCTAGTTCATCTGTCCATTGGTAAAAATGTTGAAGTCCCCAATTATTATTGTATTGGAGCCTCTGTCTCTCTTAAATCCATTAACATTTGTTTTAAATAGCCACACACCCTATCTTTTGGTGCACATACATTTATTATAGTCATATCTTCCTGTACAATTGGTCCCTTAATCATCACATAATGCCACTCTTTGTCAGTTTTGACAGTTTTTGTCTTAAAGTCTATTTTGTCTGACTTCTGCTCGTTTTTGTTTTCCATTAGCATGGAGTTTTCCATCATTTCACTTTGTTGATAAGGTGTATTTCTTGTGGGTAGCAAATAGATGCATCTTCCTTTTTTTTTTTTTTAATACATCCTGCCAGTCTATATGTTTTAATTGGAGAATTTAGGCAATTTACACTCAAGGTTATTGATAAGAAATGACTTAGTCCTGCTATTTTTTCATTAAAACTATTGTTCATTTTGAATTTCCTTTGTACTTTTACCAAGAGATTTTTTGCCTTCACATCTTTTCTCAATGCTGACTATCATTCTGTTTCTAAGTGTAGTAATCTGTAAGTATCATTTGTAATGCTGTACTAGTGGTGACACACTCTTTCACTTTGTTTTGGAAGGTCTTTTTCCCCTTTATCTATAAATTAGAGATTTGCTGAGCATACTATTCTGAGTTCACAGGTTCTTTTGTTTTAGGACTTGAACTCCCTGTTCTCTCCTACCCTGTAGGGTTTCTGTTGAGAACTCTCCTGTTAATCTAATTGGAAATACTTTTAAGATAATCAGGCACTTCTCTCATTCCCATTTCAGGATCTTTCCTTTATGATTCACTTTTGGAAATTTGACTACACTGTGTCATAGTGAAGGTCTTTCCTGATCGTGTATATTATCAGTTCTATGTGTTTCCTGGACATGAATATGCCTATCTTTCTCCATATTAGCGAAATTTTCTGCTATGATTTCACTGAATAGATCTCTTTCCATAGCTTCAGGAATTCCTGATGTGTAGTGTGGTCATTTGACAATATCCCATAAGTCTCAAACACTATTTTCAGGTTTTCTTTCTTTTTTTCTTTTTAATTTTAAAACATTTTTTTATTTTAAATTTTTTTAAATTTTATTTTATTTTTTTTGACAGGCAGAGTGGACAATGAGAGAGAGAGAAACAGAAAGAAAGGTCTTCCTTTTGCTGTTGGTTCACCCTCCAATGGCCACCGTGCTGCGGCTGGCACAGCACACTGATCCGAAGCCAGGAGCCAGGTGCTTCTCCTGGTCTCCCATGCGGGTGTAGGGCCCAAGGACTTGGGCCATCCTCCACTGTACTCCTGGGCCATAGCAGAGAGCTGGCCTGGAAGAGGAGCAACCGGGACAGAGTCCGGCACTCCGACCGGGACTAGAACCTGGTGTGCCAGCGCCACAGGTGGAGGATTAGCCTATTGAGCCGTGGCGCCAGCCTATTTTCAGGTTTTCTATTTTTTTCTCTATTGTCTGACCGTTTCCAAAGATTTTTCTTCTAGCATGGATAATCTTTCTTGTGCTTCACCATGTCTGTTATGCTTTCCATTGTATTTTTCATTTGACATATTGAACTCCCCATTTTTACTCTTTCAGTTTGATTTCTCTTCAATATTTGTCTCCTGGGAAAATTTTTCATCCATGATGTGTATGGATTTCTTAACTCATTAGTTTTCTTCTCATTGTTTTTGAGTAATCTTATGATAATTCTTGTTGAATTTCTTCTCAGGCATTTCATCTGTGTATTCAGCTTCACATTCTAATGTTGAAGTGTTTCTGTGTTCCTTTTTGGGAATCATATTGTGTTTCTGCTAATGCTTGTCATACTTATATATTTAAGTTTAGACGTTTATGGAAACCCTGGTTGCTTTTTTCCTCTGATGCTTTTTTTTATATGCATCTGTGGCTTATTGGTATGTCTGCTCCTTCAGGGGTGTGTGCTGGGTGTGGCAAGTGAGCTCTGGTCATTGTGTGGGTGTGGTGCTAGAATCCAGGGAGTCACTTAAGTTGGATATGGTAGATATTCTCCATTACCAGCAGAGGGGAGGGTATGATGTCATGGGCTGGTGTGATCACATTCTCACCACCTCTCTGCCAAAGTGATCAATGCCTGTGTGTGAGCCCACAGAGATTTCACACTCCATCCACACAAGCACATGAACTACACAAAGGATCTGTGCATTCCTCAGTGTTAGCATGGAACCCTCTGCCATGACCCACCCAGGCACTCAGGGAACTCTGAGGGCCCAAGGACCCAGCCACACCCCATGCCCTCTTGCCTAATCACAGAATTCCCATAGTCACAGCATGAAGCTCTCCTAGTCACAGGGAATGGGATCCACTCTCAGCCTCATGAGCCTCCTCCATCCACAGAGAGAGAGCTGCAGCACTCCCAGGGGCAGCTGCTTGCCTAATAGATGTTGGTCGGTACTGTGCCTTGGAAAAGTTGATTCTGGGCACCTTGACAGTTAGGGGACTGGAGCACTTCACAGGTCTGAATGGGCTTCTTTCCCTATTGCCAACCCTCCAGGCCAGGCTCAAAGTCAGCAGGGACCTGTTATTTATCTCTCTGATAACATTTTCCAGTCACTCAGGCTGTAACAGACTCTAACTGCCTTATTAAGATGGCACCTCCTTCTGCTAGTTTCTAGGCACCTTTGAAATTTTCTTCTTTGTTAGTATCTCTTTCTTTCAGTTTGAAGAATTCCTTTTACATTTGTAGGATGAGGGCTTGGTGGTTTCCAATTTTATAAACTCTTGTTTGCTTGGGAATGTCTTTATTTCTCTCTTACATCTGAAGTATAGCTCTGCTGGGTACAGTATTCCTGGCTAGCAATTATTCCTTTAATACTATGAAAGTCTTATCTCACTCTGTTCTGCACTGTTAGGTTTCTTCTGAGAAGTCTGAAGTCAGACTACTGAGACTCATTTACATGTTACATACTTCTGCTTCTCTTGAAGCTTTGAGAATTCCCTCTTTATATTTGACCTTGGAGAGCTTGATTATTGTATGCCTTGTGGTTGATTTGTTTGGGTTGAATCTGGTGACTCTGATCTCCTTGTGCATGAAGTATCTTTCTCTTGGTTTGAGAAGTCATCTATTATTATATCTTTGAATATATTTTTATATCTTTGGCATTCTCAAGTAACTCTTGAACACAGTAACTTGGGTACTTGATTTTCTTTGTTTTTAAAACATATACTTATTTATTTGAAAGACAGAATGAGAGAGCGAGATGGAGAGAGACGGAGAGAGTTCATCATCCATTGTTTCACTCCCCAAATGGTGACAACAGCTAGGTCTGGGCCAGGATCAACCCAGGACTCAGGATTTCCATCCTGGTCTTCCACATTGTTATCAGGGGCCTACATGCTTGGACCATCTTCTGCTGCCTTCCCAGGTACATTAGCAGCAAGTGGGTAGGAAGTGCTATAACTGGAATCCAAATTAGTGCTCTGAGATGGAATGCTGGCATTGCAATTGGCAGCTTAACCTGCTGCACCATCACACGGCTACATGAAGTACTGTGGGTGCATGCCAGCTGGTCTGAGGATAGAGGTGACACATCAGAACATGTCTCTCCCACCAGAACATGAGCCTTTTCCCAATGTCAGGCAAGTCCCAAGGCTCCATGATTGAGTACCAGCCCAGGGTTAAAGTCTCATGATGGTGGGCCAGGCTTTGGTCTCCAAGGCAAAGACCTAAGTCTCCTATTCTGTCCTCTATGGCAGATGGGATCTTGCTCTGACTCCTGGTGGACATTGTGGGCAGGGTGGCGGAGGCCACCTGGCTACGTAGGGCTCAAACACTCATTCTGCACATAGGTCCCAGGGAGCAGTGGCTGTGGGGCTGTGACTCCGAAAGCTATCACAGAGGACTTGGCATTGGGATTCAAGTCTAGGGACTAACTCTCGCTCCTGCAAGGAGCAGTTGTCTCTAGGCTTACACCATTATTAGGGGAAGGGTGATGCAGGCAACTCTGTCCTTTCTACTTTCTTTAATGAGATTTTTCTTATCATTATACTAAAATAAGACAGTAATTTCTTACCTAACTTCTGTAGTTCTTCTTAAAGTGACTTAGTACATGAACAGCTGCTCAAATTGATATCCCTGTGTTGAGGTATGTGCTGAAGTATCTAATTCAGCTGTTGTCTTGCTCCTACTCTCCAGAGAGGTTTACTTAGCTCATGGTTTTGAAGGTTCAAAGGTCCACACCTGGTGATGGCCATGTTGCTGGCACAGGTCCAAGGCATCATAGGTAATCACATGGCAAGAGACTGGGATAACATGCATTTCCATGTACTTGTCTCTGTCTGTCTTTATATAAAGTCACTGGTGCTCAATCACGAGGCCCCACTCTGATGATCTTATATAACCCTAATCACCTCCAAGGTGATTAGTCACATTGAGTTTCCATCCTCTTCATATTTTACAAAGGAGATTAAACTTCGACATGAGTACTGGATGGACAGTCATGTTAAACCATGGCAGGCAGGGCAGTAACTATAGTGTATTAGAGCTATCTTTGACTCTCTTCTTAGTAGGGTTTTCTTTGAACATATACTTTCCTTACTTCTCTGTTAATGTGTTTGCCTCTTTTTGTGAATACTTCCCAAGTTCTACATTTCAAGGTTTGGTCCCCAGAGTGTTAGTGCTGGGGACCTGTAAGAGGTGGAGCTTAGGGGGAAGACCTTAGGTCACTGGCTGGTGTAATGAATGCATTTTAATTGTGACATAGACACAGGTCCTTTGAGATAAATGGGAGAATGCTATAGCTTCGATGAGTGTCTCCTAAAGTTTCATGTATAAAGGTGTGGTTGCCAGGGTGGTGGCATGAGGTTCTTTGGACATTTATGAGGTAGGGCCCAGAGAAAGGTCCTCAGGTCATGGGGGGATTTGCTCTCCCTCAAAAGGGATTGTGAGTTTCCAGTCAGGCTCTCCCCTCCCACCCCCCTTATTCCTGGCTTTCCATGTGATCCTTTCTTCTTCTCTGTGCTCTGTCATCTACATGGGGCTTTACAAAGCCTGCAAAAATGCCATTTGGACATTCAGTCACCCAAAGCATGAGCTAAATAAACCTGTTTCCTTTGTAAGTAGCTTGTCCCAGGTATTTCATCATAATAATGAGAATCTGACTAATACAATGCCAGAGATCAAAGTGTGATATGTCTAATACTATTGCTCTCGGACTAAAGATATTAGTATTATAACTGAAATAAATACATCTAAAGCATAAATACATTTATGATATTATGAATTTGCATGATATTTTATTTTTATAGAGGGAACCAGCAACCATGAAATAATTATTATGTTCCTTTTTATAATATTCATCAATTAACACTTATACATTTTCAAATTAAAAACACATTTTATAAGCCAGATATATAAAGTAAGCAGATAACATTGGAAATGCTTACACCAAGATTTTTAAGTGTCACTACAACACAGTATATTGTATGTATGTCTTTCTAAATGGAGCATTCATAAACTTATATTTCTAGAATTCCAATGGTATTAAATATGAGGCTATAGGAGGTTAATCATGGAGTTTACCTATGTAGTACTAAATATAGTTACTCTTAACTCTTAACATTTAAAATCCTCATGTAATTTAACTTCAGGAATATAAAGAAAACATAAATACTATACTTGAAGAATTTCTGTACTTACCAGGCTGATTCTTTGGTTGTGTCTTAAAGGATCCCTTCATTACACTTCTTTCAACAAGTTCTGCCAAGGTTTCTGTATCATTCTCTAAAGAATTCAGATATTTCAAGTAGATTTTAAGGTAGAATTCAAAGATATTTCAAGTACATTTTAAGGTGAGTATGTGTGTACAGTGCTAACTTTACTAACACTTGCCATCATAGAAGAATTGCAATATAATGTTCAGATGGCAGAATGACTAAGCCTTAGGATTAGAAGGTTTGTTAGAGATCACATAGTCCTCATAGTATTGAGGTCTAGAATATGTTGTGACTTACTTGAGATCACACATCAAGATAATGATGAAATGGATGCCCAAGGTAACACCTTATGATCCCTCAACCAGTGCTTTTTCTATACAATGCTGCCTATTGTGCAAGCTAAAATAAACCTGGAGTTTATGATGCGAGTATAGTTATCCTACCGTGGGGATGTAACTGGTGAGGTAAGATATCATTTCTTTCTTTCTTTTTTTTTTTTTTTTTTTTTTTTTTTTTGACAGGCAGAGTGGATAGTGAGAGAGAGAGAGACAGAGAGAAAGGTCTTCCTTTTGCCATTGGTTCACCCTCCAATGGCTGCCACGGCTGGCGCGCTGCGGCTGGCACACCACGCTGATCCAATGGCAGGAGCCAGGTGCTTATTCTAGTCTCCCATGGGGTGCAGGGCCCAAGGACTTGGGCCATCCTCCACTGCACTCCCGGGCCACAGCAGAGAACTGGCCTGGAAGAGGGGCAACCGGGATAGAATCCAGCGCCCCGACCGGGACTAGAACCCGGTGTGCCAGCGCCGCAAGGCAGAGGATTAGCCTATTGAGCCGCGGCGCTGGCCTAAGACATCATTTCTAACAAGTGAGTTTGCAAACTATGGTCTCTAAGAATTACTCTGAGGCAAAAATTATTTAATTACTTTAGGAATGTTTTATATTATCTTTAAGTCTATAAACTGTGAATGAAGTAAAGATCAATGATACAGAAGAATAATATAGTCTGTGCAGTAAAAAAAAAAAAATCACCTCCCAGCTCTTCTGAGTTTGTAAATGTTGTAGCTGAGGAAAATGAAGTGGGTAAATGCACTAGGACTCAGCTACTTTTCATTTGAGTTATTGTGTGATTTGAACATTTTGCTTGATTTGAGGACTATTAGTAGGTCCAATCATGAGAAAAATACATGAAAGATATTAAAGTGGAATTCATATTAAGAAATGAACAATTAGGTTGGGGAACTGGGACAACCAATGGACCTAACATTTTGAGACTTAAAATTGGTTATAGTACAGCACATACCTGAAGTTAGGGGCCTGTAATGACCCAGATACCATAGAGTAGAAGCTTTACTCCAAACAAGTATCTAAACTTCTGAAAAAAATGCTAAAGCTTTCATTGTAATATTCATAGTCCAAATATACCGCTACTGAAATCTAAAGCACAAACTAGCTGGGGACATCAACACCAAACTGAATTAAGACAATTGGATAGAACGTCCTTTCCATGAATACATGATTATGTATTACGAAAGTAAGTAGAGCTACGACAATACAAAGTGGGCAATATTAGCACACGTGTTTTAGGATCTCTGGTTCTTTCTCCAGCTGGTATATGGAAGAATGATCCATGTAAAATGTGAATGTAAAGATCTCTAGATAAGCACAGAAGCAAGAGAAAAGCATTTTAGGGGAGATGGGATAAGCACTAGGAATATAATTCGTTGTCTCACAGAAGGTGTGAGAAGAAAGGACCTAGCATTTATTTATAGTGTTTGTCATAACAACATTCATATTCAGCATATCTGGCTCTTCGCATTTATTCCAGTGGATCTGAGTTACCATCTAGTGTTATTTCTTACTAAAATTCATGACCGTTTCTGCCTTCATCCTTTGTTTTGCATTGTAATATATTTCTATATTTTATAGGCCTAAAGGTATTTATTACTTAATATATTGCCTTTTAAATTATAAAGAGGGGGCTAGTGCTGTGGCATAGCATGTAAAAACTGCTGCCTGCAGAGCTGGCATCCCATATGGATGCCAGTTTGAGTCCTGGGTGCTCTACTTCGCATCCAGCTCTCTGCTATAACCTGAGAAAGCAGTGGAAGACGGCCCAAGTCCTTGGCCTCTGCACCCACTTGGGAGACCTGGAAGAAGTTCCTGGCTCCTGGCTTTGGATCAGCATAGCTCCAGCAGTTGTGGCAATCTGGGGAGTGAACCAGTAGATAGAAGACTTCTCTCTGTCTCTGCCTCTCTGTAACTCTGCCTTTCAAATAAAATAAATATATCTTCAAAAAATTAAGAGAAAAATGATAATAATATGCATTAATTTACTATATTGTAATTATATTTATATTCTCTTTGTGTGTAGATTCTAGTTATTCTGCAGAAACTTAAATTTCAGAGAACTTTCTTAGAATTTCTACTAAAGTGAGTTTCCTAAGGACAGATTTTCTGAAGTTTTATTTAGTTGAGGTTCTTATTTCACTTTAATTTTTAAAGGATAGTCCTACTTGGGGCCAGCGACGTGGCTCACTTGGTTAATCCTCCGCCTGCGGCGTCAGCATCCCATATGGGCATTGGGTTCTAGTCTCGCTTGCTTCTCTTCCAGTCCAGCTCTCTGCTGTGGCCCGGGAGTGCAGTGGAGGACGGCCCAAGTGCGTGGGCCCTGCAACCTCATGGGCGACCAGGAGGAAGCACCTGGCTCCTGGCTTCGGATCGGTGCAGCTCCGGTCGGGGCGGCCATTTGGGGAGTGAACCAACGGAAGGAAGACCTTTCTCTCTTCCTCTCTCTCACTGTCTATAACTCTACCTGTCAAATAAATAAAAATAAAAAAAGATAGTCCTACTCAGCACAACATTTTTGGTTCGCTGTGTTTTCTTCTGACACTTTTGCATATGCTCTCCCACTGCCCTCTCTGGACCGCACAGACAGTGTTGTGTCAGCTGTCAGTCTCAATGGAATTCCCTTTACACAATGAGCTATACTGAGCTTCCTGCTTTCAAGATATTTTCTTTCAGCATTTTTAATATGGTGGGTATGGCTGTGGATTTCTCTGTGTTTATTTTAACTGTATAAAATAAAACAAATATATAGATTAGTAGGAAAAAAGTATCTTCAGATATTAAAGTATTATTTGCGCAAATACTTTTTCCTGTTCTTTTTTCATACTTTCTGGTATTGCCATTACTAAAACTGTCATAATTCCTTCTTCTATAGTTCAAGCCTAATATCAAGACACTCTGGAGAATTTTTCCTTTGCAGTTACACTTTTTAAAAATATTTATTTATTTATTTTAAAGATTAATTTATTTATTTGAGAGGTAGAATTACAGAGAGAGGGAGGGACAAAAAGTTTTTCTATCCTTTGGCTCACTCCCCAAATGGCCTCAATGGCAGGAGCTGGGCTGATATGAAGCCAGGAGGCAAGATCTTATTCTGGGTCTCCCACATGGGTGCAGGGGCCCAAGCATTTGGGCCATCTTTGCTAAAATGGAAGAGAAGCAGGTCATACACAAACTGGTGCCCATGTGGGATGCCGACACCGCAAGCAAAGGCTTACCCTACTACAGCACAATGCTGGTCCCCCAAATATTTAATTACTTTTTTATTTGAAAGGCAGAGTTAGAAAGATAGAGAGGCAGAGACAGAGACAGAATCTTCCACCCACTGGTTCTCTCCTCAAATGGCCACAACAACCAGGGCTGGGCCAGCCTGAAGCCAGGAGCCACAAACTTCATCTGGGTCTCCCATAGCAGATGGCAGCTAAACCTACAATGCCACGACACCACCCCAGAAACCAACTTTGACAGCGCTTTGATCATGAACTTCTAGTCTTCAGAATGGTGATAAAATAAATTTCTTTAGTTTTAAAGTATTTTCTTTTGGAAACCTGAACAGCTAATACAGATATTTTCATCATACCTTCACTTAATGCCTTAAGCATGTTTTTAAAACAATTGCTTTGAGTGTTTTTAAAATTATTTTGTGGTCTGGGACTTTCACAAGCATTCCCTTTTTCCTTTTATACAGATTACACCTCATTGCTTCTTTTAATGATCCATTACTTCAAGTTGAAAATTGGATAGCTTAGATTATACATTAGAGAAAAAATAGATAATGACTCATGCATCTCCTTTCAGGGCTTGTTGCTGTTGGTTTATTTGTTTAGGGATCTGTGCGACCTTTTGCTTAAGTCCCCTTCCTTCTGCTATGGGAAGCCTCTGATGTTGCTTCTCCAAGAGCACAGCGTGTGTGTGCACACTGGCCACTTCAGTGGTTAGAACAGTCCTCTCTTCAAGTGCCTCTCTCCCTTATGTATATGTTAAGCTCTCTGTCTGTTTTGATATCTCACCAAGGGTCCATGAAAAGTCTTTCTGTGATTTCAGAAGTAAATTTAATTATATAACCATTGAGTTCTATGGATAAGTTTTAAACTAATAATATAGGAAATATTCCATTGGTAGTATACCAGAGTTCTACTAATTATAAAAAGAATTCATGAAGATACTTGTCCATGTAATATTAACTTAAAGATAGAGTTTCCATCAAAGATCCTTATTTAATTCCAGAGAAGTGAAGTAAACATAAATCCTTACTGGTCTGAGTCTTGAATTGTGTCTTGACTGGTCCCTTTCTTAGACCTTTTCCAACCGCCTCTGTCACACGTTCTACAGTAGTCTCTATAAAAATTATACACATATCAAGTGCTTTGAAAGGTTAAATTGTGCTCTCTCTGTTGGCTGCAGCATACAAGTAGTGGTAACTTAATTCATAATTGTTATTAAAGGAGGAGAATGATTTAAAAGGTTTGGGTTGCAGAATCACAAAACCTTTGAGTCAGAAGCATTCTAAGCAATCACATAAGCCTCATTTTACTGAGTAATTTCAAAATTACTACTAAATCCAAAAACATACAAAAAATATAAGTTAATAAGTCACCATCTCAGCCTAAAATTTTATCATTAAGCTTGGTTTTAACAAAGTATAACAGTAGTTGGAAACCTGTAATGACTTAAACCCCACAGTCAGAGACCCATGGAGTCAGAGTTTTGCATTGGAGAAGTGGCTGAGATATTGAATAACTGTTAAGGCTGCGCAGTGATCCTGACATCCCACGTGTATGCTACAGCAATCTGTGTAAATCCAGGGATGAGTTACAGCATCACCACCAAAATGAAAAAAGATACACTCAAATCAGCAGAACAGTAATTAATAATCAACAGGTGATAAGTTATGTCATTTGGGGGACCCTTTGGTGTTACTGAAGTATTTCCTCCACTCCTTACGATGGGAAGCTTTCACGCACACAGTTACCTGCGGATGAGCACTGTTTTAATAGGGATCTTCATCTTTCCCAGATGGCTTTGATAAGTTCTCTATTTTGGTATCACACCAAAAGTCAAGGACAAATGTGAAACTACATCAAGAATAAGGCAGTAACGTAATCTCTGAAATAAGTAACAAGACTGAAGAACTATTACAAATTCTCCTGATACTGCAGCAACACAGAGAAACTGTACAGCTGATTTTCCATGGAGAGTAAGTTTTACAGTCAACTAATTATTACAGTCAACTAATTATAGGAGGGAATTCAAAAAGACTTTTTCTCATGTAGTGATATACAGGTACTGGGTACTGTTAACATTAAAGAATCATACTTAAGAGAAATCCATAGAAGGTAAATAAATCAAAAGTAGATTTTAAAAGTTATGCTTCTTACCAGGGTGACTCTTCGATTGTGTTTTATTTTCACCCTTTAGTATGTATCTTCCAATTACATCACTCAATTGTTCTGTATCAGTCTCTAAAAAAGTAAACATATTTCAGTATTAATGTGTGCTTGCAGCTCTGTCATAATTAGCATTTCTGATTGGAGTAGAATTATAATAACATGCACACTGCAGTATCATAACAACTTAAAATTGGAAGAACTAGTATAAATCATATAAAACTCATTATTCTAAGGCTTAGATATGTTCAGTGATTTGATCAATAAGACATCAGTAATAACAAAATTTGTGCACAACTACAGCTGCTGAATACCTCAAATAGTGCCTTTCCACAGAACACAAACTCATATGCAAACCCGAATCACCCTGGATAGCTTATGGCAACTAATTATTAACTTCCAGTTATGTATCACAAAACTATTCTTTCTGTAGGCAGATATCTGTTGAGGCAGAAAAGGACATGGTCATCATAACTTACTGAACATTTCATAAAGTAAATATCCATGAATACCTCAATGGCATTTTTTGGGTTGTAAAACTGTAAGTCAAACAGACATCAGTTATGGAAAAGAATAAAAAGCTTCCTCTCAGTTCCTCTTAGTATGTAGACAGTACAGCTAGTAAGAAGAAATTAGAATATTTAAATTAGTACCAAATTTTGGATTTCATTCTTTTCTATTTGTGTTTTTCTGTGATTTTTACTTTTTTTTTTAGTTAGAATAAGAAATATCTAGGTATAATAACTGAAAATTTAAGATGAAATCTATGAAACACACTTCCTTTATAAGAAGGAATAATTAGAATTGGTAACTCTGGAATTAAAGTTTTTTTAAGATTTATTTGAGGGGCAGAGTTAGAGGGAAAGATAGAGGGGGAGAGGGCAGGGAGAGGGGAGGGAGTGAGGAGTGAGATAGGGAAGGGGGAGAGAGAGAGGGAAAGGAGGGGGAGCAGGAAAGGAGGAGGGGGAGAAGGAAAGAAGGGGGAGAGGGAGAGGGAAAGGGGAGGCAGGAAGAGGGGGAGAGGGAGGGAGAGGGGAGAGGGAAAGGGAGAAGGAGAGGGAGAGGGACAGGGAGAGGGAAAGGGAGAGGGACAGGGGAGAGGGACAGGGAGAGGGAGAGGGGAGAGGGAGAAGGAGAGGGAGAGGGACAGGGAGAGGGAAAGGGAGAGGGACAGGGGAGAGGGACAGGGAGAGGGAGAGGGGAGAGGGAGAAGGAGAGGGAGAGGGACAGGGAGAGGGAAAGGGAGAGGGACAGGGGAGAGGGACAGGGAGAGGGAGAGGGACAAGGAGAGGGAAAGAGGAGAGGGAAAGGGGAGAGGGACAGGGAGAGGGAAAGGGAGAGGGGCAGGGGAGAGGGACAGGGAGAGGGAGAGGGAGAGGGACAGGGAGAGGGAAAGGGAGAGGGACAGGGACAGGGACAAGAAGAGGGAAAAAAAGAGGGAAAGGGGAGAGGGAAAGGGGAGAGGGAAAGGGGAGAGGGACAAGGAGAAGGAAAGAGGAGAGGGACAGGGGAGAGGGAAAGGGGAGAGGGACAGGGAGAGGGAAAGGGGAGAGGGACAGGGAGAGGGAAAGGGGAGAGGGACAGGGAGAGGGACAGGGAAAGGGGAGGTAGGAGGAGGGGGAGAGGAAGGGAGGGGGAGAGGGACAGGGAGCGGGAAAGGGGGAGAGGGAGCGGGAAAGGGGGAGAGGGAGAGAGATGGAGGTGTCCTCTATCCTGTGGCTTGCCCCTCAAAAGGCCACAGAAGCCAGGGTTGGATCAGGTTGAAGCCAGGAGCCACAAGCTACATCTGAGTCTCCCACATTGGTGTAGGGACCAACCACTTGGGCCATCTTCTGTTGCTTTCCCAGGAGCATTAGCAGGAAGAAAGATCACAAGTAGAGCACCTGGGACTCAAACCATCACCCATATGGGATGGTGGCATTACAGGCAGTGGCTTAACCTGTTAGACCACAATCCCAGCCCTTGGTTTAAAGTGTTTTTTTGACACAGCATGTTACTGAAGCTGTAATCCTGTTATGTTATGATACTGGCATCAGAGAGTGGGGAAGTCTTGCTTTGGGGAACTGGATGAATTTTGTACTATGGTTATTGAGGCCCAGATATACCATCAATGCAATGTAAATAGAGTGAAAAATTAGAGGAAGTATTATTAACAAAAGATGGATCAGATTTAACAAGTTATAAATCAATAGATAATATTTTGTGAAAGTAATGAGCTTTTTTTTACCAACATAAACTGGGGACATTAGCAGACACACTAATTTATGGTCTCTGGTCTTTATCTAGAAGAAATAAGAGAGACTGATTTGAAACAAGAAAGGAAAGGAATCCCAAATTTGAAAGGAGACAATGAAGAAAGCCTGTTAGTGCAGATAGGAGCAAACACTTGGAATGCAGGTTTATGCTGCAGACACTGAAAACCTAGTGAGAGTCACACATTTCCTCCCCCACATTATCATTATTCAAATTTTTTAAAAAATGTTATTCTTCTTGGAGTTTCTCAGAAATTTTTAGTTTAATTTATTTTTGATTAAAACATCTCACAGATGTACATAATTATACCGAGGCACTATGTGATAGCATTGATATGTATATACACCATGTGATGTACAATCAGAGTAAATATATTTATCTCCTCAAACACTCATTTCTTTATGGTAAAAACCTCCCAAGTACTTTATTCTTTTTTTAAAAATAAAACTTTTATTTAATGAGTACAAATTTCATACAAATTTCATAAGTATAACTTTAGGAATATAGTAATTCTTCCCCCCATACCCACCCTCCCACCCCCACTCCCACCTTACCTCCTCCTCCCTCTCCCATTCCCAGTCCCATTCCCCATTAAGATTCCTTTTCAATTAAGTGTTAAAGTGATAATATTAAGTTTCAAATTGATCATATAGAAAGGATTAAATGTGAAAGGGATCATATAATTAGAGCAAGTGTCTGGTGATAACAATAGATAGAATTAAATAGGAGACAATGTTCCTACATGGGAAGCAGTCCACAAAGCAGACTCATGGAATAACAGTAGCTCCAAAGAGCACTCTGACCTCAGAATCTGCCCTTAAGGCATTTTGGTCTGGCTCAAAAGCACATGAGACCATTTCAGACACAGGAAGCCAAGACATGTGGCAAAAAATATCCTACATGAAAGATCTCTGTAAGACCCCACCGGAAAGAAGTAGCCATCAAAGAAGGATGTACTTTTCTCTGAAGGGAGGAGATAACTTCCACTTTGCTTATGGCCTTGCCTAAATATTGACAGAGATTGTAAACTCAAAAGGCTTCCATAGCATTGGTGGCTCATTTCAAGAGCTTCATCAGGTGATTGCTGACATCATACATAAGAGCGCTAATTGTTAAATTAACAGGAGTCATTGTTGATAGCGATATACAGAGTATACTAGCCTTATCCATAGTAATTACACTATCCAATAGAATATCAGAACTTCTTGATCCTATCCAGCCATAATTTAGAATGCATTGATTAACCCTTCTCTTCACTTACGTCTCATTTGCCTCCCAGCTTCTGGTAACCACCACTATACTTTTAACTTGTGAAATCACTCTTCTTAGACTCCATGTAAATGAGATCATGTGATGCTTATCTTCATGTACTTGGCTTATTCCACTTACCATATGACCTTTAGATGCATCTGTGTTGTTGCAGATGGCAAGATCTCATTCCTTCTCATGACTGAATACTATCCCAATGTGTATATACCATATTTTCTGTATCCATGCAACAGTGGACACTTTGGTTGTTTCCATTGCTTGGCTACTGTGAATAGTGCTGCAGTGTAAATGGGAATGCAGATGTCTCTTTAACAGACTGGTTTCATTTCCCTTGGGGATTTCCCTTCCTTCCTTCTTCCTCCTCTCCTCTCCTTTCCTCTCCTTTCCTCTCCCTTTCCCTCTCCATCTGCTCTTCAGTGGTTCATCTCTTCAACTTCTTAACTAGTTGTTTCCTCAGGTACTTACATCTTGGACCTTTTATCTTCAAAGTCAGTACTTATCTTCTTGGTGATCTTATATCATTTCATGGCAATACAACTGTGGTAAAAATTTCCAAATATATGATCTTTTCCCTTGAACTTCATGCTCATATTTCTTATTGTCTACATGGTATCTTCACAAATTTTTCATACTTTATATGTCTAAAGCCCAAATTCCAATCTTGCCCTTCATTCATTTTCCTATAGTCTTCCTCATCTCAGTAAATGACAATTCTGTCCTCTGCTCAAATCAAAAAATATGTAGCCGCCTTTGACTTCTTCTAATACCATGCATCTAATCTGTTAGAAAATCTTGTTGGCTCTACCTTCAGAATATACATATATCTATATCTATATCCATATATATCTATATCCCCAGTAGTGAAATTGCTGCATCATACAGTAGTTATATTTGGGGGGGGGTTCAGTTTTTGTTTCTATAATGGCTGTGGTAATTTACAGTGCCACCAACAGTATGCAAGGGTTCCTCTTTGTGCAAATCCTCAGCAACATTTATTAAACTGTTTTTTTTTTCGGCCATAGCCAATTTCAATGGAGTGAAGAGATAGCTTGTTTTTATTTGATTTTATGAAAGAGCAGAAGAATTGGGCACTTTCCCCCTTGTATCAGTTGACCATCTGTATGTCTTCCTTTGAGAAATGTCTGTCAAGCTGTACTGCTCATTTTCAAAATGGATTGTTCATATTTGTTTTCTTTTGAGTTGTCCGAGTTCGTTATGTACCCTGGATATTAACCCCTTGCCTTATGCACAGCTTGTCAACATTTTCTCCTGTTCTGTTGGTCATTTACTCACTCTTGATAGTTTCCTTTGCTGTGCAGAAACTGTTGACTTTAATGAAATCCCACTTGTCCACTTCTGGTTTTGTTTCTTGTGCTTTGGGGATTTAATTTAAAATATCCTTGCCTACTACAATGTATGGAAGTGTTTCCTCCTTATTTTATGGAAGTAGTTTCAAAGATTCAGGGATTACCATTTTTGGTTTAAAGAGCGAGGTCTAATTTCATTATTTTACATGTGGATAGAAATTTCCTCAGGATCACTTATTGAAAAGACTGTCTTTCCCCATGCATGTTCTTAGCACCTTTGTCAAAGGCCAATTGGCTGTAGATGCATGGTTCAAGGATCTGTTTTTATCTGTTTATAGCTAAAACAATCTTATACAACAAAAATAAAGCTGGCAGTGAACACAATACCAGATTTCAAAATAGCCTGGGATTAGCCGGCGCCGTGGCTCAATAGGCTAATCCTCCACCTTGCGGCGCCGGCACACCGGGTTCGAGTCCCGGTTGGGGCGCCGGATTCTGTCCCGGTTGCCCCTCTTCCAGGCCAGCTCTCTGCTATGGCCAGGGAGTGCAGTGGAGGATGGCCCAGGTGCTTGGGCCCTGCACCCCATGGGAGACCAGGAAAAGCACCTGGCTCCTGGCTCCTGCCAGGATCAGCGCGGTGCGCCGGCTGCAGCGGCGTCCATTGGAGGGTGAACCAACGGCAAAAAGGAAGACCTTTCTCTCTCTGTCTCTCTCACTGTCCACTCTGCCTGTCAAAAAAAAAAAAAATAGCCTGGGATTGGCACAAAAACAGATGTGTAGAACAATGGAAAAGAACAGGAACTCCAGAAATTAGCCCATGCATCTACAACCAACTTATCTTTGACAAAGGAGCTAAAATCAATCCCTGGAGAAAGCACAGTCTCTTCAACAAATGGTGCTGGGAAAACTGGATCTCCACATGCAGAAGTATGAAACTAGATCCATACTTTACACCTTACACAAAAAATCACACAAAATGGATCAAAGACCTAAATATACAACCTGATACCATCAGATTATTAGAGAACATTGGGGCAACTCTGAAAGACAATTGTCATAGGCAAAGAGTTCTTGGAAAAGACCCCAGAAGCACAGGTAATCAAAACTGAAATGGACAAATGAGATTACACCAAGCTGACAAGCTTCTGTGCTACAAAACAAATACCTGATCAGCAAAGTGAAGAGGCAATCAACAGACTAGGAGAAAATATTTGCAAACTACATAACTGATGAAGGATTAATATCCAGAATTATGAGAATGTAAACTGGTACAGCCACTGTGGAAGACAATATGCAGATACCTTAGAAATCTGAAAATACATCTACCATATGACCCAGCCATCCCACTGCTGAGAATTTACTCAAAGGATCCAAAATCAGCATATGAAAGAGTTATCTGTACCCCATGTTCACTGCAGTTCAATTCACAGTAGCTAAGATATGGAATCAGGTCAGATGTCTGTTAACTGAAGACTGAATGAAGAAATTATGGTCTGTGTACACTATGGAATACTACATAGTGGTAAAAAATGAAATCCTGTCTTTTGCCACAAAAGGAATGCAAATGGAAAACATTATACTTACTGAAATGAGCCAGTCCCCCAAAGCAAAAGACAAATACCATATGTTCTCTCTGTCCTGTGGTAACCAGTACAGTACCTAAAAGGTAATCTATAGAAGTGAAATTGACACTTTGTGATGCGATGACTTTGAACAGCCCCTTGTTGTGACTGTTGAGCAACATTTTTTTCCTTCGTACTATTTTTTACATATTTTATTTATTTATTTGAGAAGTAGAGTTACAGATAGTGAGAGAAAGAGAGAGAGAGAAAGGTCTTCCTTCCATTGGTTCATTCCTCAGATGGCTGCAACGGCCAGAGCTGTGCCGATCTGAAGCCAGGAGCCAGGAGCTTCCTCCAGGTCTCCCACGCAGGTACAGGGGCCCAAGGACTTGGGCCATTTTCTACTGCTTCCCAAGGCCTTAGCAGAGAGCTATATTGGAAGAGGAGCAGCCGGAACTAGAATCGGTGCCCATATGGGATGCTGGCAAGGCAGGTGGAGGATTAACCTACTGTGCCATGGCGCCGGCACCTCCTTCATATTATTTTTTGAACTCTTTTCTTAGTGTAGGGTTAATCTTATGCATATAAAGTTAACTGAAAATAGATCTTAGTAAAAAATAAGATATGGGAATAGGAGAGAGAGGAGGAAGAAGGGTGAGAGGGAAGGAAGGATGGGAAGAATCATCATGTTCCTAAATTTGTAAATATGAAATACGTGAAGGTTGTATGCCTTAAATAAAAGGAATAATAATAATAGTAATAAAAAGAACTATTGATGTTCTTTGCCCATTTCTCAACTAGATTGGTTGTTTTTATTGTTGAGTTTTTGAAGTTACTGTCAGATAGGTGGTTTGCAAATATTTTTCTCATTCTGTTGGATGTCCCTTCATTCTATTGATCTTTTTGTTTTCTGTGCAAAAGCATCTGAGTTTGATACAGTCCCACTAGTTAAGTTTTGCATTTGTTGCCTGTGCTTTGGGAGTCTTATCCTAGAAGTCAACTCCTACGCTAATGTCTTGGAGTGTTATCCCTACATTTTCTTCAAGCAGCTTCATCATCTCAGTTCTTCAATTAAGGTCTCTGAACCATCTAGAGTTGATTTTTGTGTATGGTGAGAGGTATTGATATAATTTCATTCTTCTACATACACAGATCCAGTTTTGCCGGCATTATTTTTGAAGAGACTGTCCGTACTCCATTGTATGGTCTGAGCACTTTTGTTAAAAATCAGTTGGCTGTATGTATATGAATTAATTTCTGTAACTTTTCTTTTCCATTGGTCTATGTATCAGTTTATATGCTAGCACCATGCTGATTTAATTACTGAAACTATGTAGTGTGTTTTCAAGTGAGGTATTATGATGCCTTCAGCTTGATTTTTCTTGTTCAGGATCACTTTGGTTATTCAGGGTCTTCTGTGATTCCATATGAATTTTGGGATTGGTTTTCCTAATTCTGTAAAGAATGTCATTGGTATTTTGACAGGGATTGCATTGAATCTGTAAATTGCATTAGGTACTACAGACTTTTTGATGATATTGATTCCTCCAATGCATGAGCAAGGGATATCTATCCATTTTTGTGTGTGCCCTTGATTTTTTCAACAGTATTACATAATTTTCATTGAAGAGATCTTTCACTTCTTTGGTTAAATTTATTCCTAAATGTTTGATTTTTCTGTAGCTATTTTGAATGTGATTTTTCTTGATTTCTATTTCTGTGAATTCATCATTAGTATTTTGTAAATCTGCAAATTTACTGAATTGCTTTATCAATTCTAACAGCTTTTTGGTGCAGTGTTTAGATTTTTCTATGTACAGCATCACGTCATCTGCACACATAGACAATTTAACTTCTTTTCCCATTTTGTTGCCCTTTTTCTTTCATCTTGGTAACTGCTCTTTCTAAAACATCCAGTACCACACCATATTGAATGAGAGTGGTGAAAGTGAACATCCTTGTCTTGTTCCAGATCTGAGAGGAAATACTTTCATCTTTTCCCTATTCAATATGACAATAACTATCAGTTAGTAATATCCAGCCCTTATAATTTTGAGGAATGTCCTTCATATACCTAATTTGTGGAGAGTTTCTATCATGAAGGCTTGTTGAATCTTATCTGTGCATCTATGGAAATGACTATATGGTTTTTGCTCTTCATGCTGTTATAAGATTTAAGATGTCCATTGATTTGCAAATATGAAACACCCTGGCATTTCTGGGATAAATCCAACCTGATCCTGATGTATGATCTTTTTTATGGAGTTTTGTATTCAATTTACTATTATCTGGTTGAGAATCTTTGTGTCTATGTTCATTAAAGATACAGGTCTATAGTTTTCTTTTTTTTATTTGACGGGTCGAGTTTACAGATGGTGAGAGAGAGACAGAGAGATACAGAGACAGAGACAGAGAGAGACAGAGAGAAAGGTCTTCCTTCCATTGGTTCACTTTCCAAATGGCCACAATGGCTGGAGCTATGCCGATCTGAAGCCAGAAGCCAGAATTTTCTTCCTGGTCTCCCAAGTGGGTGCAAGGGCCCAAGGACTTGGGCCTCTTCTACTACTATCCCAGGCCATAGCAGAGTGCTGGACTAGAAGAGGAGCAACCGGGACTAGAACCCGGTGCCCATATGGGATGCCGGCATCACAGGCCAAGGATTAACCGAGTGAGCCATGGCGCTGGCCCCTATAGTTTTCTTCTCATGACGTGTCTTTTGTTTTCCAGTACAATAATAGTGGGTGACTTTAACACCCCCCACTCTCATCAAAGGACAAATTATCCAGACAAAAAATCAATAGATACATTAGAGTTGAAACATACAATTGAGCAAATGGACCTAACATATATTTACAGTACATTCCCCCAGCAACTACATAATACACATTCTTCCCATCAGAACACGGAACATTTCCTAGGATAGATCATCTATTAGGACACAAATCAAGCCTCAGCAAATTTAAAAAGATCAACATCATATCATATGTATCTCCTCAAACTGCAAAGGAATAAAACTAGAAATCAAGAACAAGATGAATAATAGAACATTCATAAATACTTGGAAATTAAACAACATGTTACTGAGTCATCAATCGGTCATTAAAGAAATTAAAAAGGAAATAAAAATCTTTCATGAAATAAATGAAAACACAACACAACATATCAAAGCCTGTGGGATACAGCAAATACAATATTAAAAGAGAAATGTATAGCCTGAAGTGCTTTCACTTTAAAAATAGAAATGTCTCAAATTAAAGATCAAATGATACTCTTGAAGACTTACAAAAACAAGAACAAAACAAACCCCAAATTAGGAGGAGGTAAGGAATAATAAGGAGCAGAGTAGAAATTAATGAAATTGAAACAAGAAATATATCTTCCGATTTTTTTTCAGAAGATAAACAAAATAGACCTCTAGAGACGAAAAAGGAGACAGTGCAATCAACACCAATGCAATAAAAAGGATCATAGGAAGAATCTATGTTAATAAACTGGAAAACCTTGAAGAAATGGATAAATTCCAGGATTTGTATAACTTACAAAGATTAAATCAAGAAGATAGGAGCCCCTAACAAGCAATGAGTCTTCCACCAAGGTAAAGTCCAGAAACTAATGGCTTTACTGCTAAATTCTATAAATCATTCAAAGAGGAAGTAACTGCAAAACTCTTCAAACTATTGGACAGGATGGAATTCTGCCAAACTCTTCTTATGAGGCCCAGAGTAATGTTTCTAAATCTCACTGAACTTCAATTGAAATAAATGTGGCAAACTTTCCAAGATTGACTAGATAGTGATTATGCATAAAGGTGACCATACAGTCATCCCACAGGAGCCCTCATGGGTACAAGAATTCCCAAAGACTCAATACATATAGTGTTTGTATTTAAATCATACATTTCATCCCAAGAACATTTATAATATGTGATGCAATGTAAACACTGTGTAAGTACTTACTACACTCAATTCTTTAGAGCTTAATAAGGAGAAAAAAATCTATACATGTTCAGTACAGACATATTTTTCCTTGAATACAGAAGGTCAACTACACGAATACCTACTGATTTGGATGCATCAAATGGGAAACTTTTATGATGTACTACATATGTTTTAGCATATATAAGTTTATATACAGAGTTTAACGTATATAACACATATAGCTGTGAGCAGGATAAAATTTGTAAAATTTGAAACAAATAAAAATTAGAAATCATGCTGAGTATCTGTTCTGAAATAATGAAATAAAGCTAGAAATCAATAACAAAAAATTTAGAAACTAGATAAATACATGTCTATTACATAAATTGCTGCTATTAAACCAATGGATCAAGGAAACAGTTAAAGAGGTTGCTTAAAAAATCTAGAAATGAATAAAAATGGAAATATGGCATATCACAACCTAGAAGATACAGCAAAAGGAGTATTAAGATGAAAGTTTATAGTAAAAAATGCTTGTTTGAAAGAATGAGGAGCATCTCAAGTAAGCAACAGTGCATTTCATGGAACTTAAAAAAAAGAATAAATAAAATCCAAAAGTAGAAGAAAATAAATAACAAAACTTGGAGCACAAATGCCACAGATGCTAAAAAATCAGTTAAAGGACTGATTCTTTGAAAACATTAAGCAAAATAGATAAATCTTTAGCTTGATTATGAAAAAACAGGACTCAAATTCATAAAATCAGACATGAAAGTAGACAGTATGATTAACAACACAGAACTACACAAGACTTTTAGAGATTTTGATAAATAATATATAGCTACAAATAAGATAACCTAAAAGAAATGGACAAATTCTTGGACATATATGCCCTACCATGATTGAATCATGAGGAAGGAATAAAAATCGTGACGCAGCAGGTAAAGCCTCTGCCTGCAATGCCAGCATCCCACATAGGCATGTGTCTTGGCTGCTCCACTTATGATCCAACTTCTTGCTAATAGCCTGGGAAAAGCAGCAGCAGATGGCCCAAGTGCTTGGGTCCCTGCCACCCACATGGGAGATGTGGAAGAAGATCCTGGCTCCTGGCTTTAGTCTGGCCCACTTTGGCCATCTAGGGAATGAACCAGCAGGTGGATTCATTCAATCATATTCTCTCTCTCTCTCTCTCTCTCTCTCTCTGTGTGTGTGTGTGTATCTTTCCCTATTGCTCTTTCAAAAATTAAATTTTTGATAAAGAGATTGAATCATAAAGAAAAAGAAGACCCAACCAAAACAACAATGAACAGCAACAGTGGATCAGTAAAGAAAAGTAAGAAGAGGAGGCAGAAGAGTGGGAGTGAGTGATGGAAGGTAGGTTGGGAAGTATCATTATGCTTTTAAAAGTGTGTAGTTACCCCAATTGAGGGAAAACAGATATCAGGGACTGGCTATAATGGTTGACAGTTGCATCCTTGCTGCAATAGACAGGATTTCCTTTTTTTAAACCACTGTGTTGTACTCCACAGTACATATATAACATAACTTTATCCAGTCTTCAGTTTGTGGACATCTGAGTTGATTCCATATTTTAGCTATTGTGAATGGAGCTGCAATGAACATGGGGGTACAGATAACTCTTTCACATGCTGATTTCCTTTCATTTGTATAAATACCCAGGAGTGAGATGGCTGAGTCATATAGAAGGTGTATATTCAGATTTCTGAGGTATCTCTACACTATCTTCCACAGCAGCTGCATCAGTTTGCATTCCCATGAATGGTGGCTTAGGGTACCTTTAACCCTACATCCTCACCAGCATTTGTTGTTTATTGATTTCTGTACGAGAGCCATTCTAATCGGGGTGAGGTGAAACCTCATTGTGGTTTTGATTTGCATTTCCCTGATGGCTAGTGATCCTGAGCATTTTTTCATGTGTCTGTTGGCCATTTGGATTTCCTCTCTAGAAAAATGCCTATTTGAGTCCTTTGCCCATTTCTTTACTGCATTGTTTGTTTTGCTGTTGAGTTTCTTGAGCTCTTTATAGGTTTTGGATATTAATCCTTTATCACTTGTATAATTGGCAAATATTTTTCCCATTCTGACGGTTGCCTCTTCACTTTGCTGAGTGTTTCTTTTGTAGTCCCAAAGCTTCTTAGCTTGATGTAATAACATTTATCCATTTTAACTTTGACTGCCTGTGCTTCTGGAGTCTTTTCCAAGAATTCTTGCCTATGCCAGTGTCCTGCAGAGTTTCCTCAATGTTCTCTAGTAATTTGATGGTATTGGGTCATAGATTTAGGTCTTTGATCCCTTTTGAGTGGATTTTCATGTAAGGTACCAGGTGGGGATCTTGTTTCATACTCCTATGCACGGAGATCCAGTTTTCTCAGTACCACTTGTTGAAGAGACTGCCCTTGCTCCAGGGACTGATTTTAGCTCCTCTGTCAAAGATTAGTTGGTTGTAGATGCATGGATGATTTCTAGAGTCTATTCTGTTCCATGTCTATTTTTGCACCAGTACCATGCTATTCTGATAACTGCACTGTAGTATGTTTTGAAGTCTGGTATTATGATGCCTTTGGCTTTGTTTTTGTTATGTAAAACTGCTTAAGCTATTCGGGTCTCCTGTGTTTCCATATGAATTTTTAGCATCATTTTTTCTAGTTTTGATAAGGTGTAGCTGATATGTTGATTGGGATTGCACTGAATGTGCAAATTGCTTTTAGCAGTATAGATATTTTGATGATACCGTTCTTCTGATCCATGAACAATGAAGATTTTTCAATTTTTCATACCTCATTCTATTTCTTTCTATAATGGTTTGCAATTTTCATCGTAGAGATCTTTGACATCTTTGGTTAAATTCATTTCAGGGCATTATATTTTGTGTAGCTATTGTGAATGGGATTGATTTTTTCAGAGTTATTTATTTGAAAGATACAGTTACAGAGGTAGAGAGGTAGAGAGAGAGAGAATTTTCCATCCAATGGAAAATTTGGTTCAGTCCCAAAAGGCCAAGGTCAGAGCTGAGCTGATCTGCAGCTGGAAGCCAGGTGTCTCCGACGTGAGTTCAGGGGCTCAATCTTGTGTCATCCTTTGCTGCTCTCCCAGGCAATTAGAAGGGAGCTGGATCAGAAGTGGAAAAGTGCACTTGAACCAGCACCCATATGGAATATTGGTGCTGCAGGCAAGGACCTTAACTCACTGTGCCACAGTGCAGCCCTATGGGATTGATCTTGGAAGTTCTTTCTCAGCCATGGAATTGTCTGTGTTTACAAAGGCTATTGATTTTTGTGTATTAATTTTATATCCTACCATTTTATCAAACTCTTTTATGAGTTCCAATACTCTTAATGGAATCTTTTGGTTCCCCTATATAGAATATCATCTGCAAATAGGGATATTTTTACTTTTTAACTTCTATCCCTTTGATTTTTCTTTCTTGCCTAATTTCTGGCTAAAACTTCCAGGACTAATTGAATAACAATGGTGAGAGTGGGCACCCTTGTCTGCTTTCAGATTTTAGTGGGAATGATTCCAATTTTTTCCCTATCCTATAGGATGCTGGCTATGCATTTCTCATAGTCTTGATTGTGTTGAGGAATGTTCATTCTATACCCCATTTGCTTAGGGTTTTCATCATGAAAGGATGTTGTATTTTATCAAATGCTTTCTCTGCCTCTGTTGAGATAATCATATGGTTTTTGTTCTTTAGATTGTTAATGTGATGTATCACATTTACTGACTTGTGAATGTTGAACCGTTTTGGGTTTGGTTTTTTTTTTCTAGGTCCTTGAGATACATTGATATCTCATTTATTTGATACCCTTCCAATTTCTTGATGTAGGCACCAATTGCTATACACTTCCCTGCTAACCTGCATTTGCTGTATAACTTAAGTTTTTTAAAAAAATTTTTTTTTGACAGGCAGAGTTAGACAGTGAGAGAGAGAGACAGAGAGAAAGGTCTTCCTTTTCCATTGGTTCACCCCGCAAAGTGGCCACTATAGCTGGAGCTTTGTGGCTGGCATGCTGCACCGATCCAAACCCAGGAGCCAGGTGCTTCCTCCTGGTCTCCCAAGGGGTGCAGGGCCCAAGCACTTGGGCCATCCTCCACTGCACTCCAGGGCCACATCAGAGAGCTGGACTAGAAGAGGAGCAACCGGGACAGAATCTGGTGCCCTGACCGGGACTAGAACCCGGGGTGCTGATGCCACAGGCGGAGGATTAGCCTAGTGAGCCGTGGCACCAGCCCATAACTTAAGTTTTGATATGATGTATTGTCTTCTTCATTTCCAGAAATTTTTTGATTTAGCTTTTGATTTCTTCTATGACCTACTGTTCATTTAGAAGGATGTTGTTCAGTCTCCATGTGTTTGCATATGATCTAGAGATTCCTGAGTTGTCAATTTCTAGCTTCATTCCATTGTGGTCAGAGAAGATGCATGGTATGACTTAGATTTTTTTGAATTTGTTGAGTCTTGCTTTATGGCCTAGCATATGGTCTATCCTAAATAAAGTTCCATGCATTGGTAAGAATAGTGTGCATTCTGCAACTGTAGGATGAAAATTTCTGTAAATATCCATTAGGTCCATTTGGTCTATAGTGTCTATTAACTCTGTTGTTTCCTTGCTGATTTTCTGTCTGGTTGATCTGTCCATTGTTGAAAGTGGGTACTGAAGTCCCTGATTGCTATTGTACTGGAATTTACATCTCTCTTTAGATCAATTAACATTTGTTTTAAACATCCAGGTGCCCTTTAATTTGTTGCATATATATTTATTATAGTCATATCTTCCTGCTAAATTGATCCCTTAATCATTATCTAGTGTTTTTCTTTGTATCTTTTAACAGTTTCTGTTAAAAGTTTATTTATGTGTTAAAGTCTATTTTGTCTGATATTAGGATGGCTACACCTGCTCTTTTTTGCGTTCTGTTAGTATGGACTCTCTTTCTCCATCCTTTGACTTTCAGTCTGCATGTATCTTTGTTGGTGAGATGTGTGTCATGTAGGCAGCAAATAGAGGGGGTCTTGTTTTTCTTATTTACTTTTTTTTTTTGGGGGGGGGTCTTGTTTATTAATCCATTCAGCCACTCTGTACCTTTTAACTGGAGAACTGCAGCCATTTATATTCAAGGTGACATTTGATAAGTATCTTGACCCTGCCATTTCCCAATAAATATTCCTATCATTTACTTTGGATTTCCTTTGTACTTTTACTGGGAGGTTTTCTGCCTTCACATTCCTTCATAGAGATGACCATGTTTCTTTGTGTAGCACATCCTTAAGCAACTTTTGTAGGCTGGATGAGTGGTGACAAATTTTTCAATTTCTGTTTGTTAAAGAAGGTCTTTATTTCATCTTCATTCATAAAAGAGAGCATTGCAGGGTACAATATTCTGGGTTAACAGTTTTTCTCTCTTAAGAGTTAGACTATGTCTCTCCATTCTCTCATAGCATGTAGAGTTTTTAATGAGAATTCAGCTGCGAGTCTAATTGGAGACCCTCTGAAAGTAATCTGGTGTTTCTCCTGTGCACATTTTAGAATACTTCCCTTATGTTTTACTGTGTAAAGTTTGACTACAATGTGTTGTGGCAAAGAAATTTTCTGGTCATGTCTATTGGGAGTTTTATGTGCTTCCTATATTTGGATGTCTTTTTCTCAAATTGGGGAAATTTTCTGTAATTATTTCACTAAATAGGTCTTCTAATCCATTCTCTCTTTCCTTGCTTTCAGGCCACTACAGCCGGTGCTACACCGATCAGAAGCCAGGATCCAGGTGCTTCCTCCGGGTCTCACATATGGGTGCAGGCACCCAAGCACTTGGGCCATCCTCCATTGCCTTCCTGGACCACAGCAGAGAGCTGGACTGGAAGAGGAGCAACCAGGACTAGAATCCAGCGCCCATATGGGATGCCGGTGCCACAGGCAGAGGATCAACCTAGTGAGCCATGGCACCGGCCCCTAATTTCTTCATTTTAAATAATTTTTTGCTCTGTCAAATTTTGAGAGATTTGTATTCTATCCTGAGTAGCCTTTTTTTCTGCCTCACTGAATCTGTTGTTAAGGCTTTCCACCACATTTTTAAAATTTGATCTATTGAATTCTTCATTCTAATATTTTGTTTTGATTTCTCTTTAAAAACCTAAATTTCATGGGAAAGCATTTTTATTCATGTCATGTATGAGTTTTTTTAATTTGTGGATTTGCTTGGTTACTTCTGAGTAATTCTATTTTTATTTTTTTGAATTTTATTTCCAGTATTTCATCAATCTCTTCACTTCACATTTTAGTATTGAAGTGTTGTGTTCCTTTGGGGGTGGTCATGTTGTCTTTTATTCTTGCTTTTTGAATTTGTTTATTTTATGCATTTGTGGGGATACTTTATTTATTTATTTATCTTTGGACTATGCCTCTTGGCCTGGTGGAGTGTTTATTCTTTCAGTGAATACCCAGAAGTATGTATTGGGTGTGGCCAGGGAGCTCTGTTCAGTGCTCCAGGGTGAGGAGAGCATCCAAGGCAACACTCAAGTTGGGAGTGGTAAATCTTTTTTTTTTTTTTATCAGATGGAGAGTTGAACCAGATCTGTTGGCATTGTCTCACACTGACCTCCTCTCTTCCAAGGAGACCAATTCCCTGGGTACTAGCCCCAATGAATGCAATATTCATCTGTGCTGTCACAAGGACCACAGAAAAGATCTGTGAAGTCCTCAGTGTGAGCACAGATCCCATAGCAATGATCCTCTGAAGGCAATCAAGAGCCCTGAGTGTGCGGAGCTTCCCATAAGACTGCCCAGAAACCCAGCGATACCCTGAACCCTCTCACATCAGGTTTAGTGAAATAAGCTGGACACAGAAGGACAAATACCACGGGTTCTCCCTTATATGGAGGAACCAAAATTAAAAATAAATAAAAAAGAAAAAATAAATTTCTGTATGTATCAGTATTGTTGCAAACACAGTTTTGTAAAACCCTGCTTTATACCTTTGTCAAATCGATGATTATGAATGTTATACTACTATAATTTTAATGATCTATGACTACTTTAAAATTTACTCTATATGAGTGAAATGGTCATTTTCCATTGTTTGCCTGTTCACATGTTAATCATTTTGGCTGTATTATTTTACTGAAGTCTCCTGGAGTGAGAAGGCTCCAAAGCAGTTCCTCTGTTGAGGAGCCTTGGGTGTACACACAATCAGCTCTGAATGGCAGTGACTTCAGAATGTCTCTCAAGTGTCTCTTCCTCTAACTTCTTCATTTAGCTTCTTCTATTATACCAGAGATCAAAGAGTGTTCTAACTTTGCTACTCCAAGACTGAAACAGTGATATAATCTCGTAACTATATGACACATCTAAAAGACTCTTCTACAGTTCAGATATTATTACTATGCCTGACATTTAAAGTATAGTGGGAACAGGTCTAATGAAATAACTATTTTTCCTTTTTTCGTATCTGTCAGCCTGCCTGTGCTTTTGCAAACAAAGTAACTTTCTCTCTAATCTCAAAACAGAAGGGACTAGAATAGCACTGGACATACATGCCCCAGAGTATGTTCTAGGCTCACTCTACCATTTTATTTTATGAATTACTTTCCAAATAGATGAGTTTTAAGAGCAATGATATGTAGCCAACTTTCTATTTCAAGAAAATACCACATCTCAGGGTCTCCAACCTACAACCTACTGTTGATGGTCTTTGACTGTGTCAAAATAGCACACAGATAGTGTTGTTATTAAAGATACATGTATAATTAAACTCCAAATTAGATTTCAAAATGAGAAATATTAGACTTGCAATTTCTTTCTTACCTGGGAGAAGTTTGGGTTGAGCCTTGAATTCACTCTTTAATAGTTGCTTTCCAAAAACATTTCTCAATTGTTCTGGATCAGTCTCTGTAGAAACAAATATGTTTCAAAACACTTTTTAAGGTAACCCTAACATAGGAATTTGAGAGGTATGCATGTGTTAACACATGTGCATGTGTGACCTAACTTAATTACCTTTTGTTATTAATTAAAAATAATATGAATATTATAGTTATTAAATCACTAAACATCAGAATTTAAAGATCTTTTAGTAATCACATGAGACTCAGTGAACTGAACCTTAGAGATATTTAGTGCTTTGACTAAGACATCCAGGTAATAATAAAATTATTGCACATACTGATGCCTCAGGATTCCTTAGCCATTGCTCTGCCCATACAATGCTATCTCTTTTGCAAAATAAAAATATCTTATATAGTTTATGATAACATGAATTTTAAGTTTACATTAAAATTACATTTATACTGTGCATATGTACCTGGTAATGTACAATATAGAATTTTATCAAAGGCCAACTTGAAAACCATGGTCTCCACAGTTAAATAAAGCACACAAATTCTTTAACTAATCCAGGAATATTTATATCTCATTTTAGGTTATATAACTTTAAATAAAGAAGGTTTCAATGGAAAATAACAACAAGTTACCTGGTCTATTTGTTTGAAAATTATTTTAATTTTTTAATAACATAGTATTTATACATTTTAGGGGTACAGTATAATATTTCAACACACATATACGGCATAGCAAAATAAAACTAAGCAACTAGCCTTTCCATTTCTTATCTTTTAGCATCTGTGGAGCCTTCAGTTCCTCAGACATCATATATATTATTGTGAAATATAGTAACTTCTTTTTTTATTTATTTATTTATTTATTTTTTATTTTTGACAGGCAGAGTGGACAGTGAGAGAGAGACAGAGAGAAAGGTCTTCCTTTCGCCGATGGTTCACCCTCCAATGGCCGCTGCGGCCGGCGCACCGCGCTGATCCAAAGGCAGGAGCCAGGTGCTTCTCCTGGTCTCCATGCGGGTGCAGGGCCCAAAGACTTGGGCCATCCTCCACTGCACTCCCTGGCCATAGCAGAGAGCTGGCCTGGAAGAGGGGCAACGGGGACAGATTCCAGCGCCCCAACCAGGACTAGAACCCGGTGTGCCGGCGCCGCAAGGCAGAGGATTAGCCTATCGAGCCACGGCGCCGACCAATGAAATATAGTAACTTCACCATGCTGTGGGTCACTAAAGCTTACCTGCCTGTGCTTTGGTACCTGGTATCTAAGTTCCCTCTGTTCCTTCTCCTTCACCCTTCCCAGCCTCTAGTTATCACTATCCTAACCTCACATTGACTATTTTGTTAAACTTCCACAAATGAGAGCAAGCAGGTATGTTGTATTTGTCTATGTCTGGCTTATTTCACATACATAAAAGTTTCTGGTCCCATCCATTGTGCAGCAAATATCAGGATTTCATTCACTTTTATTGCTAAGGAATATTCCATTGTGTTCATATGCTACATTTTCCTTATCTGTTCACCCATCAATGAACATCATTGAGGTATCATCTCACTTTAGTTACTGTGGTTATTATAAAAATACAAAAATAATGCCAGTGTAGATATGAGAAAAGGATCCCCTTAAACACACTTGGTGGGAATACAAATTAGTACAGCTCCTATGGAGAACAAGATGGAGGCTCCTCAGAAAACTAATAGATCTACCATATGACCCAATGTTCTCACTTCTGGGTATGTCTAAAGGCAATGAAATCAGCATATGAAGGAGATGCTTGTACTCCCAGGTTCACTGTAGCCCTATTCACTAAGATCAAGATATGAACCCCACCTAGCAAGATATCTTTGGACTGAGAATAAAGTGCCCTCTTAGGTCCACTTAATATGTAGATCTCGTAACTGTCAGAAGGATGTCCTGAAATTTAAGAGTATCAGGAGTGAGACTGAGGCCGGAGCCGCAGCTCACTAGGCTAATCCTCCGCCTAGCGGCGCCGGCACACTGGGTTCTAGTCCCGGTCGGGGTGCCGGATTCTATCCCGGTTGCCTCTCTTCCAGGCCAGCCCTCTGCTGTGGCCAGGGAGTGCAGTGGAGGATGGCCCAAGTCCTTGGGCCGTGCACCCCATGGGAGACCAGGAGAAGCACGTGGCTCCTGCCTTCGGATAAGTGCGGTGCACCGGCCACAGTGCACCAGCCATGGCAGCCATTGGAGGGTGAACCAACGGCAAAAGGAAGACCTTTCTCTCTGTCTCTCTCTCTCTCACTATCTACTCTGTCAAAAAAAAAAAAAAAAAAAAAAAAAGGAGTGAGACTGAGATCCTGTATCTGCTAGAATCTGTTGGAGCTGGAAATCTGTTGTGACAGGATTGTAGACAGTGTAGACTGAAATCTGGTTTGTTGGAGAAATGGCTGACTCTGAGTAAATGTGAAGGGTTGCTCTACAGCCATGGCAGCAAATATGCACCACTACTTTGGTCTCTAGCGAGGCAGGGACCTGCTGAGCACCAATCCAAAGTGAACAAAGATGCATCTGATTGGGCAGAACACATTTTTGATATGAAAGAAACAGCATTTTCTGAACACAGTAAACACAGTAAGATCTTAGCAACAAAAATGTAGGTAACATTACTAAACATATTTTAGCCTCTCTGCTACCTTTGTCAATTGGTATATATAAGAAAGACTGATTCACTTGAAATAAGCATTTAAATATTCTTATTTGTATATGCTTATTTTATATTTAAGCATATTCCTTAAGGAGTTCTAGAATAAATCCCTTACATATATGAAGGATTACTGTATTTATATTTCTCTATTCTTGGAAACATACCCCCGATACACATAGCGCATGGCCCATGGGGATTTCAAATTCATGAGGAATTGAATTAAATGATAATGTGTATTTTTCATGAACTTCTAGAAGACACCTTACATATAGATATTTAATTGTGATACTTCTGGTCATTTACTGAGGAAAGAGCTAGAAGAAGTAAGGGGTAAAGGCAGAGACCACTACTCAGAAAATAGGAATTATCACACTTTTGTTCTTAATTTGAATTTTATAGGTTCTTAATTCATGAATATAGTGAATGATTCCACCTTCTATTCTTCTAGGAAGAATTACATGACCCATAAGGAAGTGAAAAATTTGAAAATTTGTACATGAATTTTTTTAGCAGGATTATACATAAGAACCAAAAAATGGAAGTGATCCAAATGAACATCAATATAGTATTATCAACACAATGGGATAAATATAGCAATAAAATTATTGATAGTTGCTACAGCATGGATGGCCTTAAAAAAACATTACACTAAGTGAAAGAAGCCAGGCATAAAAGACAGTATGGGCAACCTAGAGACACAAAATACATTAGTGGTTGCCTGGAGGTGCAGATCTGGAGAGCTAGTGGCTCCTCTACAGGCAAGGTCCCTGGAATGGTTGGTGGCAAGGTAGTGAACACTTGGGTATAAAGACCATGGTTGGCCTGTTGGCCTCAGGGTACAGGGGTTCAGAGCAGCTCAGCTCAGGGTATTTAGGCCATTTACATTTAATGTTGTTATCAACATAGTTGTGTTGATAGCTACTGTATTGCTATCATTTGTCTCATCTGCCCTTTGTTTCCTTTTTTCTCCATGATAGCTTTTTTTTTTAACTTTTATTTAATGAATATAAATTTCCAAAGTACAGCTTATGGATTACAATGGCTTCCCCCCCATAACTTCCCTCCCACCCACAACCCTCCCCTCTCCTGCTCCCTCTCCCCTTCTGTTCACATCAAGATTCATTTTCAATTATCTTTATATACAGAAGATCAATTTAGCATATATTAAGTAAAGCTTTTAACAGTTTGCACCCACACAGAAACACAAAGTGTAACATACTGTTTGAGTTCTAGTTATAGCATTAAATCACAAAATACAGCACATTAAGGACAGAGATCCTACCTGAGGAATAAATGCACAGTGACTGCTGTTGTTGACTTAACAAATTGACACTCTTGTTTATGGCGTCATTTTTTACTTTTAGTTTTTAATTTTTTAACAGACTCAATATAGTTCATAGTTACAATTTTAAGAATAAAATTATTTGCCAACTTCTCCTCTCCCACCCCTACCCTCCTTTCCTTTCTTTCTCTTCCTTCCTTCCTTCCTCCCTCCCTCCCTCCTTCCTTCTACCCCTCCCTCCTGCCCTCCTTCCCCCTTCTCCCCTTCCCTCCTTTCCTCTCCCCTCCCCTCCCCTTCCCTTTCCTTCCATTCCCTAACTTCCCTCCCTCCCTCCCTTCCTTCCTTTTTTGCCTGTTAACTCTTTATTTGGTAAAGAAAGGCAGCTTTATTTTGTATTAATTGACGATCATTTTATCTATACTATTATACTATTAGATTATTAGCTGAAACCATGTTATACTTTTAAGAGATGTACTAGGATTTATGGTATGCTTTTGTTAATCAAGACTTTCCTCAGATAATATTCCAGTTCTTCACATTTTACTATTTCTCTGTAGAATTTATAGTGATTTCCATTTTCCTTTTTAATCTGCTCCATTTTGATTAGTTTTTGTATATGGTTTGGATAATGATCCAACTTCATTCTTTTAATAGAAGCATCCATTCAACCATTCGATGAAAATAGTCTTACTATCATTGAATGGTTTCAGCATCATTGCTGAAAATTACTTGTCTATAAGACAAGGATTTATTTTTAGCCTCTACATTCTATCCTATTGGTCTGTGTATCTGTTCCTAAGATACTATATTACTATTTTGATTACTGTAACTCTGTAGTATGTTTATTGAGTCCAGGAAGTGTGAGACCCACAACTTAGTCCTACAAGATTGTTTTGAATATCCATGGTCCCTTAAAATTCCATATAAATGTTAATATGTGCTTTCCTATTTCTGAAAAGAGCTATTAGGAGTTTGATAAGAACTGCATTGAATCATGTGAATCACTTTGGGTAGTTTTCCATGTTAACAATATTAAGTCTTCTGATGCATGACTATGAATATATATATATTGAAATAATCACACTCTTCCCCAGAAACACGTACAATTACTACATGTTGATCAAAATTAGTTTTCAACAGTTAAGGGTAATGGAAATGCTAATCACTCTGAAGTGATCATTTTGCAATGAATGTATAAGTTGAAGTATTATACCCCACAAAATTATACAATGAACATAAAAGGTAACATTCATAATAAAATTATGTTCTCAACAAATTGATCAGATAGTATTTACCTTATATTGTGAAAGCTTTCAATGTATGGAAGAGCCTTTATATTTTTGCTTCATGAGTAGGTAAAGGAAAATACACGAACAATTATGTAACTAATGTTACTTGTTGGAGTGAAGAGCATGTTCCCTAAAAATGCATACTTAATGCAGGTTGAATAAAATTATTATTTTATTTTAATTTCCTGTTATATTATTGTAGATTATACAGTAGAAATATTTTACATTCTACAGTATTCAAACATAAACCTGTACTTACCAATCACTTTGTCTAAGCCTAAATGAAGTATCAGGTCACCTATGGATGCGCTGGGTGGTGGAAGATGCTTTGCTGAATCTGGAAATTCTGAGGCTGTTTCATCTTTAGCTGAAATATTGATAGATTGTCGGATTAGTTTATTTTAAGATAACATTTTGAGTTAAAATAATCTTATTTACTTTGCAGTATAACATACTAATCATTCAGTGTAATATAAATATGTAAACTAAATTTTAAAGGCTTATGAAATAGCTATTATACTATGCATTGTTTCTATTTTCTTTAATTCTTAGAAGAATTCAAATAAATACATATTTTATCCCCATTTATCAGATGAGGAGGGTAGAATTAGGGATATCACACATGTTGTGAAAGGTCTTAGGTTTTTATATGAAAATCTTGGAATAAGTTGGTTCTTCTAGATTCCAAAACCTATTCTCCAGCTAACAAATTCAAATATCTACTGGGAATGAGCACGATTACACGTGAGTGAGGAAACTAATCTGGCAATATTGGGACGGCATGAAGAGCAGAGGTAAGTGGAGAGTACCCGTTTCATATAGAGATGTTATGCTCACTGACTGATACAGATGCAGGACAGATCTTTTCAAAGAAGCTACAAATCCATATATTTATAAGACATTTCAAGTTTTTAAAATGTTTTCAAGTAATTTAAAAGCTTTAAATATTTGAAGTGCAAAACAAATAATCAGATAGTTCCACAAGAGAACTATCTTTAGGAGAGGATTAATCACAATATATGGGAAGCATATGAGATCCAGTCAGCTGTGTATTTCTTAGGAAAACATCATTACTTACCAGGCAACCAATGTATCTATTTACCCTCTAGACACAGGGAAGAGAAATGTGGCTCACATTGTGCACATACCTCTCCCTCAGCAAGTCACATTTTAAAAGATTTATTTATTTGAAAGGCTGAATTAGAGAGGGAGAGACAGATAAAAGAGATTTTCCATCCACTGTTTCACTCCCCAAATGGCCTCAACAGCCAGGACTGGGGTGGGGGCAGACCAAAGCTAGGGGTCTGGAACTCCATCTGGGTCTCCCATGTTGGGGGCAGGGGCCCAGGCACTTGGGCCATCTTCTGCTACTTTCTCAGGCACATTGGCAGAGCAGCTGGGACTGGAACTGTTGCTCATATGAGATGCTGGCATCACAGGCAGAGGTCTAATCTGCTGTGACACACACTGGCCCCATCAAGTCACTTGTGAGGTCTAGCATTATGTGTCTTCAAGACAGGTGGTTGATGTAGATATTTAAACTGTGTTCCGGGGGCTGGAGCTGTTGCATAGCAGGTAAAGTCATTGCCTGCAGTGCTAGAATCCCATATGGGCGACAGTTCGTGTCCTGGCTGCTCCACTTTTGATCTAGCTCTCTGCTATGGCATGGGAAAGCAGCAGAGGATGGTCCAAGCCCTTGGGCCCCTGCACTCACGTGGGAGACCTGGAAGAAGCTCCTAGCTCCTGGCTTCGGATCAGGCCATAGTGGACATTTGGGGAGTGAACTAGTGGGTGGAAGATCTCTCTTTCTCTGTCTCTCTGTCTTTCAAATAAATAAATAAATTAAAAAAAAAAACTGTGTTCCTAATTATTCTCCAACATAAAGTTACAGAGTCACAAAGTAAGCTTGAAAAATTCCTGGGTATTTCAATTCCATGGGAAGATGGCAGAATGTAGCCTGTCCTCCTCTTCTGTGAAACCAGGACATAAAAGAAAGGAAAGAGGAAACTTACATAACCTCCCCAACCTCAAACCACGGTTATGAACAAGAAGCCACATTTATGAACCACTTGTATCACTTGGGTTACAGATTTATAACAGAAGCTCATATTGATAGGAAAATGGATAAAAAAGAAGCAGCAAATTGTGCCAGATACAACAGAGGACATGTCTGTGAGCCACAATGACTCCTCAAACACCAAACTCCAATTCCCTCCACATCCTTGCCATGATTTGGATAACAGACATTCTGACATGGGTGAAGTGATATCTATGGTAGTGCTGATTTGCTTTTTCCCATGGATAGTGACATTGAGCACTTCTTAATGTATTTGTTGGCCATTTGTATTTCTTCTTTTGGAAACTGTCTATCCATGTCATTTCTTAACTGGATTAGTTGTTTTTGGTTGTTGTTGAATTTCTGAGTTGCTGGTATTTTATGGAAAATAGTCCTTTGTCAGATAAGTAGCTTACAAAATGTCCTCCAATTCTGTCAGAAGTCTCTTCACTCTACTGACTGCTTCTTTGCTTTGCAGAAGTTTCTGAGTTTGATATCATTCCTTTGTCTAAGTTTTGCTTTTGTTGCCTACACTTTGAGAGTTTTAGTCAAGAAGTGATCATTCACACCAAAGTCATGAAATGTTTGATACATTTTATTCTATAACTTTCATAATCTCAGGTTTTGAATTTAGGTCTTTGATCCATCCTGAGTTCATTTTTGTGTATAGTGAGAGGTAGGGAGCTAATTTCATATTTTTACATATATATATGTCAAATCTATCTATCTATCTATCTATCTATCTATCTATCTCATTTTACCAGCACAATTTGTTGAAAACACTATCGTTTCTCCAATGTATGTCCTGGGAACTTTCATCAAAAATCAGTTGACTGCCTGTATATGGATTGATTTCTTGTCTCTATTTTCCATGAATCTAGGTGCTGGTTTTTGTGCCAGTATTATATTGTTTTAATAACTTTGGCTCTGCCATATGCTTTGAAGTAGAGTTTTGTGATGCCTTTAGCTTCACTTTTTTTTTAGATCAGGATCACTTTGGCTACTCTGGGTCTTTTGTTATATCACATAAATTTAAAATTTTTTTCCTAATTCTGTGAAGAATGTCATTGATATTTTTATAGGGATTGCACAAAATTTGTAGATTACTTTAAATTGTATAGATATTTTAATGATATTAATTCTTCCAGTCCATAAGCAAGGTATACCTTTATATTTACATACTACTACACATGGGATGCTGGTGCCCCAGGCAGAGGCTTAGCCTACTGCACCACAGCACTGGCCCCAAGACTTAATTTGTTACCTAAGATGTTACTATCCTTTTCTGTGTGCACTTGAGAAGGATGTGTCTTCTCTTGTTGAGTGAATGTTCTGTAGATGTCTATTAAGTCTGCAGTGCTGCTCAAGTCCACTGTTCACTGATTTTTTACTTGGTATGATTACATTAAAAGTGGAATCCTGAAGGATGTAGCTATTATTATATTGCTATCAGTTCTCCTTTCATTTCTGTGCTTTAGATACTCAGCTGTTATGAAACTGAATGCAGATATATGTATATAATTTATCTTCTGACTGAACTGAGCCTTTTATAATTATGACTTGTTTTGACTATAGTGACTGTTTGGATTTAAATTCTACTTTCATCTGTTGGGGCCTGGTTTCTAAGGATCAAATTGAGAAACTGGGAAAAGGACAGGTGATGTAAGACATACCATTCCCTTCTTTATCAGCCCATCCAGATCCTATGTCCCCATATTGCTCTATTGTGTCCACATTGTATGCAGTACCCTGCCCTCCCTTGAAAATTCAACCTGTATAGTACTTATTTGTTCTTTATTTTTTGTGTATCTGTGATTTAATTAGGTTCTTGGAAAGACATCTAGAGAACAATTTTTTGAGGATAAATTCTATTTTAGATCACAGGTAGGCCTGGGGCTGAGGAATAGCTTTGTGTTTTGGTTTGAAAGTCCACAGTTTTCTGATCAACCTTATGCTTCTCTGTAATCTTGTATTTCTTTTTCTCCAAGTGAAAGATCTCACCTTCCTGGTGTCTGGATTTCCACAGCTTCTTGAAATATGCACCAGTGAGATTTTTTTTTTTGCCAGACAGAGTTAGACAGTGAAAGAGACAGAGACAGAGACAGAGAGAAAGGTCTTCCTTCCGTTGGTTCACCCCCAAAATGGCTGCTACGGCCAGAGCTACGCCGATCTGAAGCCAGGAGCCAGTTGCTTCTCCTGGTCTCCCATGGGGTGCAGGGCCCAAGTACTTGGGCCATCCTCCACTGCCTTCCTGGGCCACAGCAGAGAGCTGGACTGGAAGAGGAGCAACTGGGACAGAACCAGTGCCCCAACCGGGACTAGAACCCGGAGTGCTGGCCCCGATGGTCCTAGTGAGGCATGGCGCCAGCCCAGTGAGATGTTTTGAGATTTTCTTTATAAAACTGCTTAGAAGGTAGATTGATGGGAAAAGAGAAACACCTTCTATCCATTATCTCACTCTTCACATAACCACAACAGTTGGTGCTAGGCCAGGCTTGAAGCTAGGAACCAGGAATGCCATCCAAGTCTCCCATACTGTTGGCAGGAACTTAAGTACTTGAGCCATTATCCACTGCCTCCCAGGAGTTAGCAGGAAGTTGGATCAGAAAAAGTGAGTAGCTAGGTATTGAACCAGGCTCTCTGATAAGGGATGCAGCATCCCAAGAAGTGGCCTAATTTGCTGTGCCACAATGCTTCTCCTGGTTTTGGGGCTTTCACATGACTGATACCAATTGTTCTGGAGGTATTCATGATCAATTTTTGGTGTATTCCAGGTAGAATTCTTTCCCTGGAAGCCACAAATGCAAGCCACTGCTCAGCAACTCTAGGGACGCCCTCCCCACCAGGGTGACCAGAATGGTCTCAGGAGTGATGCGTGCCTCAGTTCTTCACACGCTGTCTTTTTTTTTTTTTTTTCTCACGGCTCAATTGCTTCTGAGGTACATCTTCAGTGAGATAGTATCAAGGCATTCTGCGAAGCTTGACCACTCTGAACTACCACTCTTGTTACCACTAAACGGTTTTGTGACTATTTTTCTTTTCAATTCTTGTTTTAGGAGTAAGTGCTTCCTTCTGTTCATGGCTTTTCTGGAATACACAGCAGATTAGGAATATCTTTCAGTTTCTTTCACAAGGATAGCATTTGGCTGGAGTGGAGCTAAAAGTAGTGCTACTGTTTTTAACCTTGCCACTGGCATTATCTTTCCTGACTTCATCCATCATCGTGCAAATTGAGAAAGATGTCCTTCACCTTTGCATTCCTGTTTGTGGAGAAGCACATCTGACACCTCTACCAGCCATCTTGCTTGGACTCTCTCAGGGAGAGGGAGAGAGGGAGAGAGGGAGAGAGGGAGAGAGGGAGAGAGGGAGAGAGGGAGAGGGAGAGGGAGAGGTCTGTTCTTGCTGCCATTGCAAAGTAACTTAGTCTAGATAACTCATAAACAGCAGAAATTTACTTCTTACAATCCTGGAAGCTGGGAAGTTCAAGATCAAATGCCAGCAATTTCAGCATCTAGTAATGGCTTGGTCCACATAAATGGCCCTTGCACTGGTCTTCACAGGACAGAAGAGCAAAAAGTACCAGGGCACCCCAACAGCTCTTATACAGGGCACTAATACTTTCCATTAAGGATGGTGGCCTCATGACTCATGACATAGCTATTTCCCAAAGGCCCTGCCTCTTAATATCATACTGGATATTAAGCTCCAACATACAAATTTTGGGGACATACACATTCAGATTACAGCAACAGGTAAAACAACACTTGATAAGAACTGAAATTTGAATGCTAGGTGAATGTCATGCTTTTAAAAATGAATCGATTTTTAGGAATCTAATTTTTGTAAGCTTCTTATGCCCATGTTGATTATATGATGGTTCAAAGGGTCATGCCATGCAACCTTTAATGTAATATCAGTACTAAAACCCCAGCTTTCATGAAAAATATGATATACATATAAAATTACTAGGAAATTATTTCTTAATCTTTTACTCCCTGAAATATTACTATATGAAACAAAGACAAGATTTCTCAAATACATTTAAGAAATAAAATAACTGAAATATTAAAGATTATGAAAAGTAAAATATAGTGCTAATAGCATTCTCTGGAATTCCAATTCTTAATAAAATATCTTTTAAAATTTTCAGCCTAATAAGTAAATTCAACTATAAAGCCATAAATAAACAAAAAAACACTATAAAGCTGATCCACATTTAAAACATCTTAAAATAATTGTGCTTTATGATTATTTTAAAATATTTATGTCAATAAAACACATACTTAGAAGTCTTTGTGGTTGTTTAACATCACTTCTATGAATTTGATCCAAGGGTCCTAGAGCTGATTCTAGATCTTGAAGAGAAAAACCCTCTTCTGGGAGTTTATCCATATCCTGACCTGCCAAAATGGAAAAAAAAAACTTTTAGTAAATTAAATTAGAAACACTATAGAAATATTTCCATTATGAGCTAATCTTAAGAAGATAATATTGTCTGAAAGATAAAAATGTTAATACATTATTATGTCAAGAAGAAAATAATTATTTCAATAAATGCCAGAAGTCAATCTGACAGATTCACATCTTTCATATGAAACTCCGAAAAATTAGAATTACAAATTCACTCCTTAAAGACTGAATACATTTCTACTTCAATTCTAGTAGAGCACCAAAAATTTCTATTGATATTTTGAACAAAGTAACAATGTGAATCATTATTATTTTTATCAATTACTTTCTTTTTGTAAAGTTGGTATTATGAAGCAGAAATATAATACAGTAGAAATTATGACAAAACATACATATTTGTCAGTATTGTTTTGTCATTTAGATTTTAATTATAAAATAAAAGAAAAAATTTAAAGATATCTTAACCAATGGGACTATATATTTTCAGTGTCACTGTACCACAGGCATATTTTAAGTTGATGGATCAATAATTTAATTTTTAAGATTTATTTATTTATTTGAACGAGTTACAGAGAGAGAGGAGAGAGAGAGAAAGAGAGAGAAAACGAATCCAGAACCAGTTTCTATTAATTGCTCTGATTTACTTTTTATTTTGAAGATTTATTTTTTATTTATTTGAAATCCAGAGTCACAGAGAGAGAAGGGAAGACAGAGAGATCTTCTGTCCACTGATTCACTCCCCAGATGGCCACAAGAGCCAGGGCTGTGCCAGGCTGAAACAAGGAGACAGGAGCTTCTTCTTGGTCTTCCACATGGGTGCAGAGGTCCAAGCACTTGGGCCAAATTCCACTGCTTTCCCAGGCACATTAGCAGGGAGCTGGATCAGAAATGGAGCAGCCTAGATTTGAACTGGTTCCCATATAGGGTGCCAGCATTGCAGGCAGCAGTTTTACCTGTTCTGCCACAACACCAGTCCCTGATCAATGCTTTCAACATTTATATAGCTATCTAAAAAACCCTTAACTATTATATAGTACCCACTACAGGTAACACTGAGATCTGTTTCCTCACAAGCTTCCCAATTGATATTATAAATCTTTACTATTGGATATTTTAGCAATTGTTTTAATTAAATTATTTTATTAATATAATTTATGTGATTAATAATAGTTATGCATTTTTACATTGGAAAAATTCATTTATCTAATTTTTATAACCTTTTTTATTCGGGAACCATCTGGGGGAGGATAAACATGGCCAAATAGAGAGGGCCTTCACTTGCCTCTGTCACAGAAAAATGCAAGGACCACGTTTCCAGGAGATTGAGGAAAAACTTCCATAAGGAAGTGATGAGAGGGCTGGTGCTGTGGCATAGCAGGTAAAACTGTTGCCTGCAGTGCCGCTATCCCATAAGGGCGCCGTTTTGAGTCCTGGCTGCTCCACTTCCAATCAAGCTCTCTGCTGTGGCCTGGGAAAGTAGCAGAATATGGCCCAACTCCTTGGGCCCCTGCATCCACATGGGAGACACGGAAGGAGCTCCTGGCTCCTGGCTTCAGACTGGTGCAGCTCTGGCCATTGTGGTCATTTGGGGAGTGAACCAGCAGATGGAAGACCTTCCCCCGCCCCCACCCCCTGCCGCCTCTCTGTAACTCTGCCTTTCAAATAGATAAATACATCTTTAAAAAAAAGAAGTGATGGGAATGTCAAATGGTAGAGACTCTGAAACCTAGCAGAGAGGAACAAAGCTCCTATTCCCGGCTCACCAGCAGTGGGCGTGCCATCTTGCTGAGAACAGGTAAGCAGAGAGAGCAACCCCACCATTGCTGCAGATTGGCAGCCCTGACTAGAGCAGGTTTTCACAGTCCTCATTGACTCCAAATCCAGTCTAGAAAGACGGGGTCATCACGACTACTTTGCTCCTCTAAAGGAATACATGTTACTCCTCTAGCTCCAAAGCACCAGGCCTGAGCTGCTGTGGTATGGTCCTACTTCTGATCTGCACTCTGTCTTAGACGATAGCAAGCAGCACTGTGACTGTGGCTACCCGAAACCCCGGAGCCGGCATAAGGGCATTTTCCTGGGCAGACAGCAGAACCCGCGCGTGCTGCAGCCTCAAGCTTTCTGAGCACAGGCCCTGGAGCAACACTGTTCCCTCTGTGCATTCAAGGGATGCTCCTCTCAGCCTCATGGGGCTCAGCACCAGCAGCAGCCCATAAAGAAGCCCAGAGGAGAGGCCTGAGGAGGGCAGTTCCTGCATCTCACAGAGGGTGCTGGGTAGCCAGGGCACCAGCCTCGGGGGCAGTGAGCGGGGGCAGTATCCTTGTGCCCTGCTGCTCTGGGACTGGTACTTCTGATGCCACAATCCCTGGCATAATTCACGCGCACCTGCGGGATCTGGAGGGTCCCATCTGCATTCCTATGCTCACAGAGTAAATGAAGCTTAGCGTGAGAGTCTGGGTAAGGACCTCACACATGCTGCCTGAGCTCCAGGACTGCTACTATCAGCACCGTGTTCCTGAGTCTCCAGAACCCACCCTGTGGGAATTAGCGAGGAGCCCGCCGCGTCCCATGGCTCCATGCCCCATATGCCATAGTCCACAGCATCACCTGTATTTACCGAGGACCACGGGCAACCACTCCTGCACATCATCCAGGGGTGAGATCAGGGCTTTTGGAGCCCCAGGCTCTACTATCAGTGAACAGCCCCCACCTCCCCAGGGGTCCCATCAATGTCACACAGTGCAGGAGCTGCCATATTGTACATACCAAGTGCTTCCAACTGGACAATTTGGGTTTCATTAACTTGATGATGATCTTTTGACTTTGAGTCTGCTGGAAACAGATGTTTATCCGTCTTCTGAACCACCCTCTGACCTGCAAAACAGATATTGGAAATACACTGAAGAGAGCCATCCATTTACTCTAACAACATGTTCAAACACAGTGACATATTTCTTCATTTTATTAAATGTTGGTAATTGTCAAAATGTATGTGCATTTCTATACCACCTTCAATTAAGTTCTTACAAATTTTAACAAAATTAGCATTCCTGAACAAATCACTGAACTAGAGAAAAGCTGGTATCTTCGTGCAACTCAAAAACCTTAGGTAAAAATTATATGATAACAAAAACAGGACATTAAAGACATGAGTCTGAGGCCAAAGTAGGTGTAAAAGAGCTAATTCTTAAGGGAAAAGCTAGATATTTGGATATTTCAGAGTTTATGGTTATAGATATTTAACATTTATGTTTTTGAAATAATCACTTATTATTATACACATCTACTAATAACAGAGAACCATACTCTTCTCCAATCTCTTTCTCTTTTGCATATTTTTATATTAGTTTGCTTATCCTTTCTGAGTATATCTTATATATTACTCCTTTATTTGGTACTATCTTTCAATCACAGTAAGGGGGAATCAGAAATAGAGCAGTGAAGAGAAATTCGTGCACACAGAACTCTGGGAGGAGCATCTAGGGCCCCACTGTAGGTGGAACTGGAGATAGTCTGAGGTTTAGATCTCCTTTGACTTGTGGCCAGGTGGTTACGGGCTTCTAAGAGAGAATACTGAAAAAGGATGATGAGGAAGCCATGGGAATTTTTGCTATGACTTCCTAGGAAAGGATGAGAGGGTATGAAGTTATTTATGTCCCAGGTAACTGTGCACAAGGCAACATCAACTCTGGGTAAGCTATCAACTAGATGGCCTATCTATGAATGTCAGTCACACTCTTGGACTAGCTACACTGGTGCTTATTTCATGGACATACATACTAAGAGGCCATAGCAGCAGCAGCTTCGGAATAGGTTTATGATACATATAGTTATTCTGATAGGGAATGAGCCTGGGTATTGCCACTACTGAGTGCTCAATTTGGCAAAATTTTAGGCCAAAACTGAGTCCCCAGTAGAGTATCATTTTCCTGTGGGATGAGCAAACCACCCACAGGCATATGTACTGCAGTAAACTTTATATCTTAGAAAGGGCAGTAATATGCCCTCAATGGGCTAAGTATTTATTTTGGTTACTAATTTAAATTCCCTTGTTCATAACTTCTAAGAATTTCTTTTCCACTGTCATAGTGCCAATACATTATATCCAACCACGTATTTTATATGCAAGCAATGTATCACAAGGAGCTCATGCCCATAAAATTTACTGGCATTGCTACAACCCCATAATCCTGAAGAACCAAGTCTGATGGAACAGTGAATGGCTGGGTAAAGTTTCAGTTAATTTGACATATGAAAGCCAACACCTAGAGGGACTACTATGTAGATATACACAGGATATAAAACATTCCTCAAGTCAGACGTCAGCATATGGTCCTCTCACTCGAAGCCTAACAACTCCATGTCTCCAAATACCATACATTTAATAATCGATTTACAGAATTTTTGCTTTGTTTTCCAAAGCCCTTAATTAAGTAGACTATAAAGGTATTTGTGCCCAAGGGAAGAAAAATGTACTTTCCAGAGGAGTAGTCACATTTCCAATAGATAGGTAAGAAGAGTTCATTTGCCATTTGGGGCTTCCATGCAATTAAATCAGTAGGCATAGACAGAAGTTTCAATACTGGTCACAGAATTAATCCCACTTATCAGGGGGTAACGGAATTGTTCCTAATTAATGGAGAACAAGTTGGATCCCAGGGGTTTCACTAGATCACTCTGTAATTCTTTCCTGCTCAAAAGTCATGAAATAAAAATCAGAGACAATCTAATAAGATAAAGCCACTAAGGTCTCTTTCATCAAAGGAATAAAGATTTGTGATACTTCACCAGGTGAAAAATCCTGTATTTACTAAGGAGGTGGCAAAGATCAATGAGAATGAGAACACAGAGGGGTGTTGGAGGAGGGCAGCTATAACATGCATACAAGGGCAACCGTGGTAATAATTTCTGCTCATTTTTTTTTACAACGCCTGCATCCTCTGCCACTTTATACAAAGAATACTGGTGATGAGAAGTGTTCTAGATTTCAGACAGAATTAAGACCAAATAGATACTACCATGAAATTCTATGGATTCTGAAAAGATACATCCTGATCATCAGTGAAGAACAAGGTGAGGATGCTAAGGGCATAAAGAGCTAGACTGAGAAGGTACCTTCCTTTCCCTCCAAATTGGCTAATTTCCTTCTTTTTGTAAAGAATCACTTTATAAAACTCCTTAAATACCTCAATTTCTGCTATCTCTTTTCCAGTTAGATCTTGACTTATACACCACCAGAAGCAGAATGGATAAGCAGTGGTTAATTCATAAACAAATTATTATTTAAAGCCTGGCACTCTGGTATAGTGGGTTAAGCTACCATCTGCAGTGCTGGCATCACATATGGGTGCCAGTTGGAGTTCCGGTTGCTCAATTTCCAATCCAGCTCCCTGCTAATGCACCTGGGAAAGCAGAGGAGGATGGCCCTAGTGCTTGATCCCCTACACACACGTGGCCAACTCAGATGAAGCTCCCAGCTCCTGGCTTTGGCCTGGCCCAGCACTGGCTGTTGTTGTCATTTGGGGAGTGAACCAAAGGATGGAAGATCTTTCTCTCTTCCTCTGTCTCTGTAACTCTGACATTCAAATAATAAATAAATATTTTTTAAAAAGTGTTATTTAACAATGAAAATAAATAAAATCTAGTCACATGCAAAAACATGACATTAAACTTTAAAACACAAGTTGACAAAGAATATCTAACCATTATGTATTGATAAAATTTTAAGAACTACATTGTTTATGGATACATACTAAAACTATTAGATTGAATCATATGAACCTCTCAGTTTTATAGGCTGAAATATTGATAATTTCATATGGTTTTAAGTAAAATAAAGGATAACACAGAAACTATTACCTTAACATTAATATAGTGATTGCTACTGTGGGGGTGGAAGGCAACACTGACAGATGTTGGAGACCTTAAATGAGAGCAGGACTCTGTTTTTTGACTTACACAGTGGTCACCCTATGTTAGCTTAGACAATTATTTGTCAAAGTTTACACTGAACTCTTATAAAATTTACTAAATTACATTTCAAAATAAAAGTTGTTTAAAAGTGAATTAAATGTATTTTAACAGCTTTTGCTCTTAAAAACTTTTGTTTTGGCATCTCATTTATTTTTTTTTAACTTTTATTTAATGAATATAAATTTCCAAAGTACGATTTATGGATTACAATGGCTTCCCCCACATACCGTCCCTCCCACCCACTGCCCTCCCCTTTCCCACTCCCTCTCCCTTTCCATTCACATCAAGATTCATTTTCGATTATCTTAATATACAGAAGATCAGCTTAGTATACATTAAGTAAGGATTTCAACAGTTTGCTCTCACACAGAAACATAAAGTGAGAAATAATAGATGATTTTTTTTTAAATGATGATGAAATCAGATTAGACCTATTGTCATGTTTAATCCCAGTGAGAGTCAAGTTGGGAGTTGATAATTTCTTTCTTTCTTTTTTTTTTTTTTCCAGAGGATCAGTTTAGTATGCATTAAGTAAAGATTTCAACAGTTTGCACCCCCATAAAAACACAAAGTGAAATATATTGTTTGAGTACTCGTTATAGCATTAAATCTCAATACACAGCACATCAAGGACAGAGATCCTACATGAGGAGTAAGTGCACAGTGACTCCTGTTGTTGACTTTACCAATTGACACTCCTGTCTATGGCATCAGTAGTCTCCCTATGCTCCAGTCATGAGTTTCCAAGGCTATGGAAGCCCTCTGAGTTCTCCGATTCTTATCTTGTTTAGACAAGGTCATAGTCATACCCTTCAGAGAAAGGTACCTCCTTCTTTGAAGACCTGTTCTTTCCACTGGGATCTCACTCGCAGAGATCTTTTGCCAGAGTGTCTTGGCTTTCCATGCCTGAAATACTCTCATGGGCTTTTCAGCCAGATCCGAATGCCTTTAGGGCTGATTCTGGGCATCTCATTTAATATATCATTAACTATTTCAATTTACAAGAGATATTTTAGTTCACTACAAAAGCAAAATAGTGTATACAAGCTTCACAATGGTAAAGCAATATTTTATTTACTTTTTGTAAGGCAATATGCACATGTTCAGAGTATGGTAGCAGTGAGTTATTAATATAGAGTATTCAGTTAAAATATAAAGAGAATAGAGTGGAAAGTGGGATGTGAGAAGATTGATCCATGGGTACTAGGTTATAGCCAAGTAGAGAAACAAATTCTGGTATTTAATGCATAGAGCTATGATCATAGATAGTGATTGTGTAATGCAAAAAGCTAGAAGAAAGGATTTTGACCATTTCACCACAAAGAACTGATGTCTGAAGAGACATAGCCTTATCCAGATTAAACACTGCATGATGTATAATTGGATTGAAACATCAAATGGTCTTACATAAATATGTACAATTTGTATCAAAATAAAATTTAAACATATGTAGAAAATATTACCTCAGAACAAGTGTAAGAATTTATTTCATAGATAATTTAGTTATTAAATATATTTGAATTTATTATCCAATTTTATTTTTGTTCAAGTTAAATACTTTCTTGTGTTAACATTTTTAATTTATAGTAAAAGGCTTAATATTATTTAATTCTCTTACGGTATACAAATGTTATATAAAACTTATTTATTTATTTATTTATTTATTTTTGACAGGCAGACTGGATAGTGAGAGAGACAGAGAGAAAGGTCTTCCTTTGCCGTTGGTTCACCCTCCAATGGCCGCCATGGCTGGCACGCCGCGGTCGGCGCACCGCGCTGATCCGAAGGCAGGAGCCAGGTGCTTCTCCTGGTCTCCCATGGGGTGCAGGGCCCAAGCACTTGGGCCATCCTCCACTGTACTTCCGGGCCGCAGCAGAGAGCTGGCCTGGAAGAGGGGCAACCGGGATAGAATCCGGCGCCCTGACCGGGACTAGAACCAGGTGTGCCGGCGCCACTAGGTGCTAGGTGGAGTATTAGCCTATTGGCCACGGTGCCGGCCATAAAACTTTTTTTAAAACAGAATTTTCATTTTTTAAAAAAGATTATTTGTGGTCAGCGCTGCGGCTCACTTGGCTAATCGCACCCCAGGTTCTAGTCCTGGTTGGGGTGCCGGATTCTGACCTGGTTGCTCCTCTTTCAGTACAGCTCTCTGCTGTGGCCTGGAAGTGCAGTGGAGGATGGCCCAGGTCCTTGGGCCCTGCACCTGCATGGGAGACCAGGTGGAAGCACCTGGCTTCTGGCTTTGGATCGGCGCAGCGCGCCGGCCACAACACATCGGTCATAGCAGCCACTTGGGGGGTGAACCAATGGAAAAAGGAAGACCTTTCTCTCTGTCCCTGTCTCTCTCACTGTCTAACTCTGCCTGTCAAAAAAAATTTAAAAAATTTAAAAAAAGATTATTTGAAAGGCAGAATTATAGAGAGGCAGAGAGAAAGAAAGAAAGAAGTGGGGTGGGGGGAGGGAGGGAGTTATGTATGTCTTTCACCCACTGGTTCACTTCCCAGATGGCCACAATGGCTGGAGCTAGGCTAATCCGAAGCCAGGAGCCTGGAGTTTCTTCTGGGTCTCCCATGTGGGTGCAGGGCCCAAGGACTTGGGCGATCTTCTACTGCTTTCTGGGGCCATTGCAGAGAGCTGGATCAGAAGTAGAGCCATTGGGACTCAAACTGGTATTCATATGGGATTCTGGCACTGCAGGTGGTAGCTTTACCCACTATGCCACAGCACTGGCCCCCATAAAACTTTAAACTCTTCAAATAAGATAAATGGATGAAAAAGTGAAAGAATAACAAAATTCACCAAATCAAAAGAGGACAGAAAAAGAAACCTAGAAATGTGAAAAAGAAAATTCAAGAGAAAACAAAACTTCAAATTTCCAGTCCAGCACATAGGGACCAACCTTGAAAGTTGTCAGTCCATCCTATCAACAAGTAAAATACTACACAAACTGAAAAATCAACAAATCGTAGACCCTTCAAAGAAAGTCATAGAGCAAACTACTGCCCCCTCAAATTAGAGAGAATACAGGAAGATACAGGGAACAACAACTTAGTAGGGAACAGACGATGAGCAGAGACCCCACTGGAACTAGGGTAGGAACACCTGAAATGGAATAGGTGAACTGCTGGAACCTACTTGTAGAGAACTGAGAAATAAAAGCTCATGAGGCCTAATCACAGAGCCTCCAAGAGATCCACCAAGGACTCTATCGTTACTATTTGAGAAAAATCCCCCTCGTGCTTCCAGAGAAGGGAGGGGAAAAGAACTACCATGAAATATGTAGAGGGGTATCTTCTTAACAAGGCCTGTGCTCAAGACAATGACATCTTTAGCAGAGCTGAACCTACTGGAGTTTTATTTGGGCTTAAACAAACCTGGGGGAGGAGAAATACTCAACTGCAGCCTCCTCTGCCCATCCTTCCTAATTAAGAGGGAAGAAAAAACCGAGACGCACCAGTGAGGTTCCCACCCAGGGAGAGAGAATCACCAACAGATTGGAAACCAGTCACAGACTACAGAGAGCATCCCCCTGTCTTCACACTTCTCCTCCAGAAAACTAAAGACCCACTTACCAGAGTCCCTTTCCCATTACAATACACCTGGATTTGGGTGAACTATTTAAACATACACTACAAAACAGAAAATGCAGTTTGAAGAGACAGAGCAAGCATTACCAACCAACACAGATGTTCCAGAAATGTTGACATTATCAAACTGGATATTTATGATTCCTCACTTCCACATCTTTGATTTTGCTGGGATCTTTTGATGATGCTTGTAATAAGCTTCTTCACGTTCATTGTGGACCATCTGTATTATAATGTTGGTGTCATCTGAAGACCTGGCTGCGGACTTCACCTGGGAGGAATGGCAGGACCTGAACATGCTCAGAGAATCCTGTACAAGGATGTGATACTCGAGACCGACAGCAGCCTGCTGTCTTTGGGGCACTGCATTACCAAATTTGACTTGATCTTCAAGTTGGAGCAAGGAGCAGAGCCATGGGTGCAAGAATGACTAAGCCAGAGCCTAACATTTGCCAAGAAAGGAGATGACCTGATTTGACCAACCAGGAAAATCAAGAGATAAATTTCAACAAAGATGTTATTGCCAATAATGTCACATCAACTCACAAGGGGGGTGATTTAGGAAAAACAACTTAAGGACCGGCGCTGTAGCATAGTGGGTAAAGCCGCCGCCTGCAGTACCTGCATCCCATCTGAGTGCCGGTTCGACACCCGACTGCTCCACTTCCGATCCAGCTCTCTGTTATGGCCTGGGAAAGCAGTAGAAGATGACCCAAGTCCTTGGGCACCTGAACCCATGTGGGAGACCTGGAAGAAGCTCCTGGCTCTTGGCTTCAGATCGGCGCAGCTCCGGCCGTTGCGGCCAACTGGGGAGTGAACCAGCAGATGGAAGACCTCTCTCTCTCTCTCTAACTCTCCTTCTCTATCTGTGTAACTCTTTCAGATAAATAAATAAATCTTTAAAAAAATTTAAGCTCAAGCAATATTACAAAAATTGATTACCAAAAAGGTAAATTGTTCAGGAATGAAGCTTGAGGCATGCAGTGTATTTCACGATGTGTATCTCCACACTATGTATGATGAGATGTGAGCTAGAGAAAAACTGAATGCCCCTAATGTACCCGAAAACTCTTCCCATTGCTAGGAGTCTACTAGCATCAGAAGAGTCAGACTGTACAACAGCCATTTGCACACAGTAAACAAGGGAAATCCTACCAAAGAGATAAGATATTTACACTTGAGAGGGATCAAATGGGAGACAACTGTGATAAATCAACTGTCATTGCAGGAAAGACAACTCAGATAGGGAAGAAAACATTATGTAAATGTCCTAACCTCAGTAAGTTCAACAAACCCACACAAAAGAGAAATTCTGTGAATCTATTAAGTGCGAGGAAACTATGAATTGCCTATCAGGTCTTACCATGAATTACAGAACACATGTAGGAAAGAAATCTTATGCATGTGAACTATAAATCTCGCCTCCCCATCCGTCACAGAACTCCCATAGAGGAAAAGCCCTAGGGGTGCAATGGATGTAGAAAAACCTTTCCCTGGAAGTCATACCTCGTGACACAAAGAATTCACACAGAGGAGACATCATATGAACCTAATGAATGCAAAAAATCCTTTTATCCAAAGTCACACTTCAGAGAATTTACATGGGGAGAAATCTTGTGAAAGGAATGCTAGTATTCATACCTCGTTAACACTTGAGAGAATTCACACAAGGGAGAAATCTTATGAATGTAACAATGGCAACAAAACCTTTTATGTGAAGTCAGACTTAGTTACACACCAGAGAATCTACACAGGGGAGAAATCTTATGAATCTAATAAGTGCAAAAAAAGTCTGTCACCAGAAGTCAGGCCTCATTTGTCATCAGAAAATTCACACAGGGAAGAATCCTTATGATTGTAATGAGTCTAGATAAGCCTCTCTGGAAGTCCTACCTCATAACACATTATAGAATTCACATGGAGGCTGGTGCCGAGGCTCACGTGGCTAATTCTCCGCCTGTGGTGCTGGCATCCTGTATGGGCATCGGGTTCTAGTCCCGGCTGCTCCTCTTCAAGTCCAGCTCTCTGCTGTGGCCCAGGAGGGCAGTGGAGGATGGCCCAGGTGCTTGGACCCCTGTACCCACGTGGGAGACCAGGAGGAAGCACCTGGCTCCTGGCTTCAGATCAGGGTAGCTCCGGCTGTAGCAGCCATTTGGGGGGTGAGCAAATGGAAGGAATACCTTTCTCTCTGTCTCTCACACTAACTCTGTCAAATAAAAAAATTTAAAAAATTTAAAAAATAAAATAAAAGAATTCACATGGGAGAAATCTTATGAATGCATTTCATGTGTAAAAGCCTTTTGACCAAAGTCACAACTCACAGCACAACAGAGAATTCACACAAGGTAGGAACCTTTAGATGTAATGAGTGTGGAAGGACAGTTTGCTGGAAGTCACACAATATCAAGAATCAGAAAATTCTCACAAGGGAGAAACCTTATGAATGTAAAGAGTGTGGAAAAGCAATTTCTCAGAACTTAAGCCTCAACAGCCATAGAATTAAAAAAAGGAAACTTTTGAATGCAATGAATGTGAAAAAAAAAACTTGCATTAAGTTAGACTTCAACAGACAATATAGAATACATTCAAAGAACAAAGAACAGCACTACCAATATAAAGAATATAAAAAAATCTTTTTACCAGAAGTCACTGTTCAGTATACATCATGGGACTCAAAGATGGGAAAGCATGTATGGATATAAAAATCTCTCTACCACAGTCATCTTCTCACTGATATCAGAGAACTCACATAGACGAAAAGCCTTATGAATGTAATGACATGAAAAAACCTTTACTATAAGGCAAACTTCAACACACATCAGCAGAAGTACAGAGAAAACATTGAAAATGAAATGTATGTGGAAAAACCCTTTGCTGGATCCACCCCTCAGCAGCAGGTATTAGGAAATCCACATGAAAGAGTTACCCCGTGTGACAGAGAATGACTACGTGTTTTTCATAAACTACTTTTTCTCTTTTTTGACATAAAATCTGATTCTTGGCTTCTCCTTAGTGTGAATGGAACTACATCAATAAGCCATACTTTCACATATAAATTCAGATAAACTTTTGGTATATGATAATAATTTGAAATGTCATCTTCATCAATCACAAAATTATTTGGTTTTGTTGTCTGCCCATGCTTCCTTCGCCACATTATTCTACTAAAGACCAGTGGTGTAACCACAGGTGTGTCACCTCACTTATATGCCACCAGGCATAACACTACAGCCCAGGATGATGAGTGTTTTGCCCATCTGATGACCTGTGTGAAGGTCTGGATTTGCTCACACTACCAGACATCTGATTGTTGAGTAAAGACGGGATGGGAACAGAGTGCTCCCAAGGCAGTTTTCCTGAGACTGACTCAATGTCAATATTTATTTTTGCTGTTGTCTTTTGGACTGTTTTCCTTTCACTATGTTCTAGTTTGCTTCTGTTTGTAATTAAATCCTCACATGGATCCATAAAACGTAAAAATAAGACTATGATTAACTTGTTAAAATCTCTAATGCAAAAAGTAGGCAACATGTAAGAACAGATGGGCAACGTAAGCAGGGCAATGGAAATGTTAAGAACTAAGAATCAAAAAGAAATTCTTGATAAAAACACTATAATAGAAATAATACTGCATAGGATGGATTTATTCTTAAGCAGGACATGACCAAGAAACAATATGGGAGGTTCAGGATGAGACAATAGAAAGTTTCAATAGGAAAAACGAGTAACAGGAAAAAAAGAGATTTACCATGCCCAACTTGGGTGTCACTTTGCACACTCCCCTCACACTGGAGCACTGAACAGAGCTTCCAGGCCACACCCAGCACACGCCTCTGGGAATTCACTGAAAGAGTGGACACTCCATTAACCATAGAGGCACAGTCAAAGATAAAAGCCATTACAGGGGGAAAAACCAACCAGTGTCTCTACAAATGCCTAAAAATAAATGCAGCAATTCAAGAAACAAGAATAAGGCAATATAACATCCACCAAAGAATACAACATTTCAATACTAGAATGTGAATATGAAGAGATAGAAGAAATGCCAGAAACAAAATTCAAAAAATTGATTATAGGATCACTTAGAAGTAATCAGAAGCAAATCCACGAACTAAAAAAAAAATCCATACATGACATGAATGAAAATTCTTGAGATTGAGATTTCAAATTCATGAAATTGAGATTTTAAATAGAAATCCTAACAAAATGATAGAAATGAAGAATTTAATAAATCAAATGTGGTAGAAAGCATTAATAATAGACTTGGTAAGGAAGAAGAAAGAATATCTAAGTTAGAAGACAAATCTGAAAATTTTACAGTCAAGCCACATTTTAAAAAAAGAATAAGAAATTAGAAAACTCAGAAGCAGTGTTGGAGACTTATGAAATACTATCAAATAACCCAACATATGAGTCAGAGGAGTTCTTGAAGGTGTGGAAAGATGAATGGTTTAGAGGGCCTTTTCAGTGGAATAATTACAGAAAACTTCCCTAATTTGGAGAAAGAAAGGGATATCCAAATATAGAAAGTACATATAACTCCTAACAGATAAGACCACAAAAGATCTTCACCATGACACACTGTAGTCAAACTCTCCACAGTAAAACATAAATAAAAGATTCTAAAAATGTGTATGAGAGAAAAGCCCGATTACTTTCAGATGATCTCCAATTAGACTCACAGCTGACGTCTAACCAGAAACCCTACAAGCTAGGAGAGAATGGTGAGATATATTCCAAGTCTAAAGAGAAAAAAAAACCCTGTAAATCCAGAATACTATACCCTGAAAAGCTCTCATTTATAAATGAAGGTGAAACAGACCTTCCATAACAAACAGAAATTGAAAGAATGTCAGAACCCATCGAGCCCTACAAAAGATGTTTAAGAATGCGTTACACAAAGAAACACAGAAATATGATCATCACTATGGAAGAAAGTAAAGGAAGAAAACAGCCCAGTAAAAGTACAAAGCAGATCCAAAATTAAACAACAGGAATATTTATTGAAAAATGATAGGGCTATGTCATTACTTATCAATAGTCACCTTGATTGTAAATCACCTCAACTCTCCAGTTAAAGGAAACAGACTGCCTTTATGGGTTAATAAACAAAACCCATCTATTTGCTGCCTACAAGAAACACATCTCATCAACAAAGATATATGTAGATAGAAAGTAAAAGCTTGGAAAAATATTACATGATAACAAAAATGAATAAAGAACTGGTGTAGCCATCATAATATCAGACAAAATAGACTTTAATACAAAAACTGTTAAAAGAGACAAAGAAGGTCACTATGTAATGATTAAGGGATCAACTAAACAGGAAGATGTGACTATTATAAACGTATATGCACCTTTGGAGTTGGTCCTCTGCATATAAAGTTAAACTAAAAATGAACCTTAATGAAGAATGGGATGGGAAAGGAAGTAGGAGGTTGGATAGGAGTAGGGGTGGGAGGATGGATATGGGGGAAAGAACCACTATATTCCTAAAGTTGTTCCTATGAAATTTGTATTCATTAAATAAAAACTTTTTTAAAAAGTATATGCACCTACTTACAGGGCACCTGCCTATTTAAAAGAAATGTTAATGAACCTAAAGGGACACATAGACTCCAATACAATAGTAATGGGGGATTTCAATACCCTACTTTCAGCACTGGACAGATCAACCAGACAGAAAATCGGCAAGGAAACAACAGAGTTAATTGTCACTATAGAATAAATGGACCTAATGGATATTTACAGAAATTTTCATCCCATAGCTGCAGAATACACCTTCTCACGAGTACATGGAACTTTCTTTAGGATAGATCATATGCTAGGCCATAAAGCAAGTCTCAGTACATTCAAAAAAAATTGAAATAATACCATGCAGGTTCTCTGATTTCAATGGAGTGAAACTGGAAATCAGTAACTCAAGAATCTCTAGAACATATACAAGCACATGGAAACTGAACAACCTGCTCTAATGGAACAGAACAGAAATGCCAAAACATTTAGAGGGCCTAAACAACACCTGCATCTGCAACCAACTTATCTTTGACAAAGGAGCTAAAATCAATTCCTGGAGCAAGGACAGTCCCTTCAAGAAATGGTGGGCAAACTGGATCTCCACATGCAGAAGTATGAAGCAAGACCCCCTACCTTACACCTTACGCAAAAATCCATTCAAAATGAATTAAAGACCTAAATCTACAATCTTATACCATCAAATTATTAGAGAGTATTGGGGAAATCCTCCAAGACATTGGTAGAGGCAAAGATTTTTTTGGGAAAGACTTCAGAGGCACAGGGAATCAAAGCTAAAATTGACAAATGGGTTTAAATTGATAAGCTTCTACACGGCAAAATAAACACTCAGCAAATTAAAGAGTCAATCGACAGAATGGGAGAAATTTTTTGCAAACTATGTAATTGATAAAGGATTAATAATCAGAATATATAAAGAAATCATGAAACTCAGCAACAACAAGACACACAACCCAGTTAAGAGATGGGCCAAGGACTTAAACAGACATTTTTCAAAAGAGGAAATCCAAATGGCCAACAGACACATGAAAAAATGCTCAGGATCACTAGCCATCAGGGAAATGCAAATCAAAGCTACAATGAGGTTTCACCTCAACCCAATTAGAATGGCTTTCATACAGAAATCAACAAACAACAAATGCTGGAGAGGACATGGGGAAAATGTACTCTAATCCACTGTTGGTGAGAATGTAAACTGGTACAACCACTGTGGAAGACAGTATGGAGATATCTAAGAAATCTGCATATAGACCTACTATATGACCCAGCGATCCCACTCCTGGGTATTTATTCAAGGGAAATGAAATCAGCTTATGAGTTACCTGTACTCCCATGTTCATTGTAGTTCAATTCACAATAGCTAAGATATGGAATCAACCCAAATGTTCATCAACTGAAGACTGGATAAAGAAAATATAGGATATGTATATCATGGAATATTACATGGTAGTAAAAAATGAAATCCTGTCATTTGCAACAAAATGGATGAAACTGGAAAACATTACACTTAGTGAAATAAGCCAGTCCCAAAAGGACAAATACCATATATTCTCCCTGATCTGTGATAACTAACAGAGTGCCTAAAAGGTAACCTATAGAAGTGAAATTGACACTTTGAGATGCAATGACTTTGAAAAGCCCTGTCTTGATTTATTGAGATACATTTTTTCATACTATTTATTGAACTCTTTATTTAGTATACAGTTAATTGTAATGTGTATAAAGTTAATTGAAATAAGTCTTGGTAAAAAGTAAGAATGGGAATAGGAGAGGGAGGATCAAGAGGGGTGGAAGTATGGCTGGGGGGCTTGTATGGTGGGAAGAGTCACTATGTTCCCAAAGTTATATTCATGAAGTTTGTATTATTTAAATAAAAGATTTCTGGGGGAAAATAACAAAAATTAAATTAAAAAAAAATAGACAAATTTTCTTCCGCAGTTTTCATTCCAGCCTTTGTAGAGTTGAAGCAAGTTAGAACCTTGATCCGGAATTAGGCTTTGTCTAAATGGAACATTGTATTTGGTTTGATTTTCTAACAATACTACTAAAACTTTCCTCATATCATCAATATAAGACTATTTGGCTTTCTTAGCATGCATCTTTTCATAGGAATATTTATTTTAATTTTCTTTAAGAACTCCTTTACATTTGCAACTTGGCTAACTCGAACAACAGGCCTAGCTTTTACAATGTCTTTACCCTGGATTTATCATCCTCACTGAAACATGTAACTTTCACTTAAAGAACACCACAGTATTTTTAATTAGCCTAATTTCAATGTCTTTGTGTCTCAGGAAATAGAGGCCTTAGGATTGGGAAACGACGGGAGGCTGGTAAGTCAGTGGAGTCAGACACACATTTATGAGATTTGACATATGATACATGTGCAGTTCATGGTGTTCCAAATAATTAGAATGTTACTGTCAAAGATCACAGATCACTACACAGATGTAACAACAACGAACAGTTTGAAGTCCTGTGAGGATTACCAAAATGTGACAGATACAAAGCAAGCTCATGCCTTTGGGAAAACGGTGCCAACAGACTTGCTCAACACAGAGCTGCCACAAACTTTCAGTTCATTTAAAAACTATCTGCAAAAATACAATAAAGCAAAGTTCAATAAAATAATGTGTGCCCATATAGGTTTAAATACTTTTATGCACAGGTGAAATGAGTAACACCAATGATACAAGGGACTTGAGAGAGGAATCAGGGATATTTTATTATAAAGTATTTGTACTACTTGTGGTGATTTAGTGTGTTTTTAAAGCATACTTGTATTAGCTGCAAATATGGATTAAAAAACCTAGGGCAAAGTTGAAAAGTAAAATAAAGTATAATTGAGATACTACGTTAAGAGAAAAAATGGAATCATATAAAATGCCAATTAAAACCACTGGTAGAGAAAATAGTAGAAGACATTACTAGGAAAAGTAATGGTAATAAATAGAGAACAGCAAAAATATGTCAGATATTTTTTAATTAATTCAATCACCATTTGAAGGGGCCGGCACTGTGGCATAATGGATGAAGCCACTACCTACAGTGCCGGTATCCCATATGGGCGCCAGTTTGAGTCCCGGCTGCTCCACTTCTGATCCAGCTCTCTGCTATGGCCTGAAAAAGCAGTGGAGGATGGCCCAAGTTCTTGGGCCGCTGTGCCAGTGTGAGAGACCTGGAAGAGGCTCCTGGTTTTGTATTGGCACAGCTCTGGCTGTTGCGGCCAGTTGGGGAGTGAACCAGCAGATGGAACACCTCCCTCTCTCTCTCTCTGCCTCTCCTTCTCTCTGTGTAACTCTTTCACTTGATCTTAGCCAAAAGACCAAGAAGCAATATAACTGTGACATTCAAATAAATAAATAAATCTTTAAAAAAATAACCATTTGAAATGCCGATGGTCTAAAAACACAAAAGACTGGGGCAAGTATCTGACCTAATATTAAGACAACCACATTTCAAGTTGGAATCCCTGGTTCAGTTCTCAGATTTGGCTCGTGATCCAGCTTCCTGACATGCAGATACTGGAAGGCAGCCATAGTTGGATTGTGTTCCTGGCTTTTGGCTCCAGCCTTGGCCAAGTCCCCATCATTGTGGGCAACTAGGGAATGAAAGTGAGCTCTCCCTCTGTTTGTCTCTCTGCCACTCAAATAAATAAAAAGATTCCAAAGATTGTCACAGGAGATCAAAAAATATGACAAAACATATGGCAAACATGAGATTCATTTTAAATACAAAGATGTGATAAAAAATAAAAGGATGGAGAAGCATATACTATGCTAACACTAACAATAATCAGAAGAATGCTGGGGTAGCCATTTAATTTCAGATAAAGTAGGCTTCATATAAAATAAAATGAAAATGTGTAGAGATGTGATAAACGTGGTAATTCTATGAGAAGACATAATGATTCTTAACATGCACATGTCTAAAAGCAAAACATCAATATGCATGGAGTAAAAACCCTGACAGAACTGCAATAGATTAACCAATGTTATGGTCGGAAACTTAACAGCCCTCTATCAGAAATGGGTATATCCAGAAGAAAATCAGTAAATGCACAATTTTATCAATACTATCAAAAAACCATAATTGGTCAGAGCATGGGTCAAAAATCACAATTTACCAAATGTAAAGGAAAAGAAATCATGCCATATCTTCTTCAGACCAGAATGGACATAAACTTGGAATCATTAACAAAGAAAACCTGAATAATATACGTAAATCAGGCAACACACTTCTAAGTAAAATTGGATCAAACAAATCCTAACATAAATTTAAAAATATTTATAACCAGATGAAACTGAAACTGCAACGTATCAAATGTGTGGGATGTAGCAAAAACAGTTTTTAGAAGAAAATTTATAACAGAACATACACACACATATTAGAAAAGAAGAGCACTCAAAAGTCAGTAACTTAAGTTTCCAGCTTAGGTACCTATAGAAAGTGAGGCAAACTAAGTCCAAAGTAGTCAGAAGAAAACAAGCAAAAACACAAGAGGAAATTTATGAAATTAAAAATAAGAAATCAATGGGAAAAAACCCATAGAATGCATAACATCAATGCCAAGTCCTCATGTAACCAAACATGGTTTCTACATACCCCCTTTCTCCACATGTGCACATGATCACCCACTATCAATACCCTGCACCAAAGTGGAACATGTTTTACAACTGACGAATGTACACTGATCACCCAAAATCCCTAATTCACATTAGAGTTAATACCAACCCAAGCAAAGCTGGAGAAGATACATAATTTGAAACAAAACATACTTCAGCAAAAAAGAGATTATCAGAGACAGAGTAGACAAGAGGTGTGACGGTTAAGTCACTGCTTGGGATGCCTGTATCCCGTGCCTGGATTCACATCTTGGTTCTGACCCCCATCACAGCCTTGTGCTAGTGCACATCTTGGGAGAAATCAGGTGACAGCTCAACTAGTTGAGTCCCTTTCACCACATGTGAGACCTGACTGAGTTCCTGGCTCTTGGTCTTGATCTGGACTGGCCTTGGCTGTTGCCAGAGTGAACCATTGCATGGGGAGACTTCTACCTGTCTGATTTTCAAACAAGTAAATTTTAAAATAATTATTGGAGGTAAATACCTAATGATATAGGAGTCAACATCAAAGAAAACATAATGCTAATGAGTATACACATAACAAAGCAACAAAATACATGAGGCCAAACTAAAGGAACTGAAATGTAAATAGACAAATAAATTATATTTGCTGCCTTCAGTACCATTTATTAGTAACTTCCAGGTCAAAAGTCAGTGAGGGTTAGTTGAATTTAGCACCCAATCAGTTAAACTGAATGTAATTAAGATTGATAGATCACTTCATCCAACACCAGAATTCATGCTCTTCTGAAGCTTACATGGAATGTTCACTGAGATAGAGCACAGTCTGAGCTACAAAACACAGTTTAATAACTTAAATAGAAGCCATGGGGGCCAGCACTGTGATGTAGCAGGCAAAGCTGCTGCTTGCAGCTCTGACATCCCATATGGGTGCTGGTTCGAGTCCCAGTGTTCCATTTCCAATCCAGCTCCCTGCTGATGTGCTTGGGAAAGCAGCAGAAGATGGCCCAAGTAAGTCCTTGCGCCCCTGCACCCATGTGGGAGACTCAGACGAAACTCCTGGTTCCTGGCTTCAGCCTGGCCCAGCCCCAGCCATTGCAGCCATCCGGGGATTGAACCAGCAAATGGAGTGTCTGTCTGTCTGTCTGTCTCGGCCTCTCCTTCTTTGTAACACTTTCAGGTTAATAAATAAGTATTTAAAAAAACAGAAGTCATGCAAAGGACAGTCTCCAGCCACAACAGATTTCAACTATATTATTGTAATATCAAAACCGAAGACATTATGGGAAAGGACAACAGCAAACAAATCTCTCTCAGGTGCTTGTACATAATTAATTAATAAAGGAACTATGGTACATTCTTTGTTGTTCAGGAGCATTATGAAAAAAATTACCAAGACCATTTAGAAACAATTAACCTATGCTTACACTACTTACCAAAAACTGTGCAAGTACTTATCTCAAGAAAGCATACAGAGCGGGCTAACACCAGACAAAATAGATGTTAAAAGCATTTTGAAGAACATGAACATACCTTCATATTAGCATGTATAAATTTGTACACAATGCACATCACTGTTTCTAAATATACAAACCAATATGGCGGACCTACTAAGAGACAGAAATCCACATTCACACGGAGAGAATTTAAAATGCATCTCTCAGTAACACACTATCGACAGAAAATACTTTGATGAGAAAAAGAACTAAGCAGCACAATAAAAATGTCATGTAATAGCTGTATTGGTTGATTACACATTCATGAACCTAAGAACAATGGTCTTCAGATTACTTTGCTTTTTATTTGTTGACTTCTTTATTTAGTGGAGCCAATAAACCTTTAACTATATTTAAGTTTAAAGTGTTATCTCTGGAGTCAGCAAATTGTGGCACAGTGGGTTAAGGTGCCGCCTGCAACGCAGCATCCATATGTGCTATGTATGAGCACCTGTCTAAGCCCCCAGCTGCTCCACTTTTAATCCATCTCTCTGCTAATGCACCTGGGAAAGCAGTAGAAGACAGCCCAAGTGCTTGGGCCCCTGCTGCCCATGTGGAAGATCCAGATATGGTTCGTAGCTTCTGGCTTCAGCCTGGGCACAACCTGGATGTTGCAGCCATTTGGGGAGTGAACCAGCAAATGGAAGATGCACGCTCTCTGGCCCTCACCCTCTCCTTCTCACTCTTTCTGTAACTTTGCCTTTCAGACAAACAAATCTTTTACAAGTATGTTATCTCAAAAAAGAATAAAATATTTCAAAAAACAAAAAGAAGAATCAGAAAAAAAATCCATGACGATGAAAATGATCATACTTACTACTCAGTGCTTTATCCATTTTGAAAGCTGGAAGTTTTTTAGCTTGAGAACGGCTTTTTGATGTTGCAGCTTTATCTTCAGGTATAATATTTCCATGCAATTTCTCTTCCACATTTTGAGCTAGAAGAAAGATGTTTTTATTTATCAAATAAACAAATTATTGGAAAAATTTTTTAATTTAAATAGATGTCAATCATCTGGCAAAACTTCTCTCACATTCTGAACCAATAAAATAAAATACAATATTGTTGAGACAGTGAATAAAATTGAGAATTGTAAGTATAGAAATATAAGAGTACTTTTCAAGAAAATAGTTTAGGAATTTGCATTTTATAATAAAGTTTAATACTTTTGTAACAGATATGGATAAAAAAGAAATGATAAAACACCAAAATAAAATTTAAAAGGGAATTAAAAAACAGACCATGCAATAAAGACAGCAAAAAATAGCATAATAACCCCACATCAATTGAAAATGTAATAAATGCTACATATATGTGAAGCACTCAGATTTGTCACATTGTACTCAAAATAACCAACCATAATACATTTTATTTTAAAGATAGACAGCATAAACATAATAAAAGGTTGAAAGTAAAATGCTAGAAAAGCTTAGCAATGCAAATAGACTGACAAAATAGACTAAAAGCAAAAAGAATATCACCTAGTCCATCATGAAAAGAGTTTCAGTGCACTAAGAACATAACCATTTAAAATCTGTATGGATGTAATAAAACCCTCTAGAAATAAAAAAGTACAAAACTACAGAGACTATTAGAAAAATGAGCAATCACAGAACTTAAGATACCATTCTCACAAATTATAGAATAAACAGAGAATGTCAATGAAGTTAAGAACACATGAACACGGGGTGATGTTGTGGCATAGCTGGGGGTGTGCCACCTCCAGTGCCAGCATCCTGTATGGGCACTGGTTCATGTCCGGCTGCTCCACTTTCAGTCCAGCGCTCTGATAATGGCCTAAGAAAAGTAGCAGATGATGGCCCAAGTGTTTGGATCCTTGCCACCCAAGTGGGAGACCCGGATGAAGCTCCTAGTTCCTGGCTTAAGCCTGGCCCAGTGCTGGTCACTGAAGCCACCTGGGGAGTGAACCAGTAGATAGAAGATCTCAGTCTCTCACCCTCTCTTTGTAACTCTGACTTTCAAAACACACAAATGAATCTTTTTAAAGGGAGAACATATAAACAATATAATCAGCTTGAACTAATGGAGAATGTGTGTGTTTTGCATGTGTATGCACATGTGCATTCTGTGATAATTGAAAAATTACTTATGCTTTATAGGATAAACATTTACAAACTAAGGAGGATTTTTTTTTTTTAAATTATTCTTTGAAAAAAACCAGATATGAGAATCACTGATGTGCAGGCCAGTCTGGGGCTACCATACACAGGCTTTAAAAAGATGCTGTAGTTTCCGTCTGGTATTAAGTGTGTGCTGAGATCAGGGCAAGGAAAACACATCTTTGAGACGGGATTTCCATGTTGCACAGTCACACACTTATCCTTGCCAGTGAAGGCACAGCTCCTTCAATCAGTTATGAATGACCAGCTGAGTGAGGCGAGAGGCTGGGATAAAGGATTCAGCCCAAACTCAGGCTAACAGGGATCACATACAGATCTGAGCATTTTCATAGACCTTCTGAATATTTTTTTACAGAAAATAAGAGAATTTTGTTTATTATTTCTTTCTCATTCTTGAAAGTTCTTTTTTTTCCCCATACACCCCAATACCCACATATGTCACTTGCCACCCATCCAGTCTCCTTGTTCCTAATGTCATTAGCCACAAATCCACTCTCCACGCTCACCAGTCATGAACCTGCTTTCTGATGGGTGCACAGCCACACGACACATCATCAGGAGTGGCTTCTCCAGAACACATCCGGAATAAAATATTCTTCAGGTCTGGCCAGGTCTCAGCTAAGTCAGCTTCACTTTGCTTTCTGATGATGCTGTAGACCTCTGGGTCTGGGCTGTTCTCCCGGTGAGGAGCGGGCCACAGGGTGCTAGGTTCTGGCTGCTTCCGTTTTCTCCTACAGATGCAAACCAAACATGCAACCGTGGGGACCACAAGGAGAAGAAGGGGAACGCTGGAGATTAGGTCACAGGCAAGACTCAAGGCAACTTCTTCACTTTCTTTCAATGTTTCTTTGGCATCTTTGCGTGCTTCTTCTGGAAATAAGGGCGTAGCTGGCTCTGTTGCTGCACCTCTTGGCCTTGTAGAAGGAGCTGTTGGTTTCTCTGAATTTCGGTGTGCTGCCTTCAGTCTAAAACACAGGTCTTGGCAGGCCATGCTGTTTGTTTCTCTTCATGCCTCCTGAGCCCAATCCAGAAACCACCATCAGATGCCAAGAGGTTTTCCATGACTTTGTCCATCAGTCCCTTTATCTCGACTCGACGCTGACGAGCTGGCCCCATTCCTCCTGCCCTGCAGGCTTCTTCAGCTTCCTCCAAGTGCGGTTTTCCGGAAGCGTCACGGCAGGAAATGATGATAACTCACTTCTGTGTCCCTCCCTGGCAGACCAGCTGTCCGCTCAGGAGGTGCCGGGGGCGCCTGCGGACCGGCCAGCAGCAAGCAGCGCAGCCTGCAATGCCGCCCCAGGCCGCATGGCACGGTTGGGGTGCGGGTTGGGGTGCGCCCTCCAACAGGCGCTACGACTGCGCAGCGGCAGGACGCGGGCACCGTGCGCAGCTGGAGCAGCATCTCCCGAGGACCCACCGGGGCAGGCGGGGAGAACGGCAGAGTCCGGTGGGCGCCCCTTTGCCCCCTGAGACATCACTAAGGAGACGGCAGCCCCGCCTGCTGGCCTGCCCCCACCGGCCTCCTCCAGAGCTTGGGGCCAGACGAAGAGGAATTTTTTAAAGATTTATTTTTATTTATTAGAAAGAGACGGGGTTTTTAAGGTTAAACCTTTATCTTCTGGTTAAAGTTTTCTGATACTTCAACCACTTTCTCAGTTATAAAAAGAGAGGCAAAATAAATAAATAAATAAATGGATCAGTTTTATTCTAAAGCCTCTAGATTATTTTTTTAGAAGATTTATATATTTATTTGAAAGTCAGAGTTACACAGAGAGGGGAGAGGTAGAGAGAGGTCTTCCATCCAATGGTTCACTCCCCAATTGGCACAAAGGCCGGAGCTGCGCCAACCCGAAGCCAGGAGCCAGGAACTTCTTTTGAGTCTCCCACACAGGTGCAGGGGCCCAGGGACTTGGGCCATCTTCTACTGCTTTCCCAGGGCAAAGAAGAGAGCTGCATGGGAAGTGGAGCGGCCAGCTCTTGAACCGGCGCCCACATGGGATGCTGGGGCTTCAGGCCGGGGTGTTAACCCACTGCCCCACAGAGCCAGCCCCAAAGCCTCTAGATTACTAGTGTATTCCAACAACCAGCCCAAGTTTTCTTTCACTTTTATAACATTTTAAGTAGATCAGTATACTGTGAATAAATGCCAGAAAAACTCCTAATGCACTTTCAAAATAATCCATAAGGAGAAGTGTAAAAATAATCTGAGTCCTTCCAGTGAAAGTATGTAGAGGCATCTTATAATATCATACATGTATTTAGAAAATGGAAATTATACTTATTCTACTAAGAGTATTTACATTAAAAACTTTTCATAATACATGTAGTTAATTACATTGATTAAAAATAATAATTCCAAAATAAGGAAAGAAAGAAAATATAAAAACATCTGGGGCAGTTGGGGAAAAAAGTAAATTCCCCCAAAACATTTGAAACCAAATAGGTTAATGAGTACAATAATTGTGAATGGGTTACATATTCTAGGAATGGCCCAAGACAGCCACCACTCTGGATTTATAAACAACTTAACTGTCAGTTATTTCCAAGAGACAGCACCAAATTATAAGAGTACAGAAATGTTTAAAGTATGTGAAAAAGACATGCCATGAAAAATGAACCACCATAATTCTACAGTAGTTAAGTCAGACTTGTATGGACCTAGTAAAATAGATAGTATAAACAACATGAGGGAATTGATAATTTCACAATCATATTAGGGCAATTCAATATAATTATCTCAGCAATTGATAGAACAAACAAATTTCAAGGAAATCAAGAAGTAAAAAATTCAAACGACATAATAAAAATCTACTCAATGGATGTCTATATAGTTATATAGTAAGACTTAGGTCTACAAAGATATGCTTAAAATATTATCAGTGTAATTAGAACAATAATCATGTTCATAACTGAATCTTTTCTTCCTAACAGCTCCAGTCCTGGGAAAAAGATTTTCATCAGAAACCTCTACACTTTCTTGTTACACAAGAATGCTGTTAAGATTTATCCAAGAGAACCTTATCTGTAGTGGAACCTTCTAGATTTACAATGTATGTTAATTACCCAATAATATTTGTTTTATGTTTTAGTGATATAAGCAAATCACTGTCTACTTGAAAAATAAAGATCATGGGGCTAGCACTGTAGCACAACAGGTTAAGCTGCTGGTGGCGATGCTGGCACCTGTATCAGGGTGCTGGTTAGAGTCCCAGAAGCTCTGCTTCCAATCCATGTTCCTGCTAATGTGCCAGGGAAGGCAGCAGATAATGGCAGAGATTCCTGGGGGCCCTAACACCCATGGGGTGGACCAGGATAGAGTTCTTGGCTCTTGGTTTAGCCCAGGCCATTATGCACACACACAAGCGCACAGACACACACAGAGAAAGAGAGAGACTGAGAGAGAGAGAGATCTTCCACTCACTGCTTCATTCACCCAGTGGCCACATTGGCTCAGACTAATCCACGCTGAACCCAGAAGTCAGGAACTCCTCCTGGTCTCCCACATGGGTTGCAGGGGCTCGAGTACCTGGGCCATCCTCTGCTGCTCTCCCAGGGCAGTTAGGGAGCTGGTCTGGGAACGGAGCAGCCAGGACCTGAATCAGTGCTCTGATATGGGATTATGGCATCGTAAGCGGCAGTTTAACCTGCTGTGCTACGATGCTAGCCCCAGTAAATAAATTGTTCTAAAATCAGAAATGTAAACATCCTGTGAATTCACTTTCACTTATGCACAAAAGCACTTATTACTTTGTAATACATACAGAATATAAGCATTTTTAATTTATAACTATGATAAATTATTTTATTACAAATACCATAAATAGTTATATGTTTAAAATTACTCTACTTTTCTTATTGAGTTTGCTCTTAAAATTTACACTTGATCTTTAGCCAAAAGGCTGAGAAGTGATTGTTCTTAAAACTTAAAACTCAGCTCCTGCAGATTTATTTTTGAAAGAACTCATCTTGCTTCTTTATTTCTAAGAACAAAGTAAATATTTGGAGCACAGTAAATAAACTTGTAATTCTCAAACAGAGAGGAAAACAAGACACATAAATCATCAATAAAGATCCAGAACTGTGTTGGGAATAATTACCAAAAGAAGTATATACTTGAGGGCTGGCACTGTGGCGCAGCGGGTTAACACCCTGGCCTGAAGTACCAGCATCCCATATGGGTGCCGGTTCGAGACCCGGCTGCTCCACTTCTAATCCATCTCTCTGCTATGGTCTGGGAAAGCAGTGGAAGATGGTCCAAGTCCTTGGGCCCCTGCACCCACATGGGAGACCCGGAGGAAGTTCCTGGCTCCTGGCTTCGAATTGGTGCAGCTGTGGCCACTGCAGCCAACTGGGGAGTGAACCATCAGATGGAAGACCTCTCTTTCTCTCTCTCCCTGACTCTCCTCTCTCTCTGTGTAACTCTGTAACTCTGATTTTCAAATCAATAAATAAATCTTTAAAAAGAAAGAAGTATATAGTTGGAGACATATTCAGAAAACAGTTTTCTTGAATTTAATTAAAAAGGTTTAAAAGATAGCCAGTTACTTACTTTTGAGACTCTCCTTTTTAATAGCTTCAGGTTGCTTAGTTTGAGAGTCACTTCTTGATAATGAAGCAATCTCCTCAGGCAATAGGTTTTCAAGTAAGATACCCTTTTCCTGGGCTTCAAGAGGAAGTGCTAAATAGAAGAAGGAAAAAAAAAAAAAACAGATGTGCAATGCAACTTCTGGGCATGCCCAGTAATCCTCAAATTTCACCCAAGGAGGTGAAATGAGAAATCATTTGGTCAGTTTTTGTGAAGTGTGTATGAAGGTAGTGCTGTTACTTTGGAAAATACTGACCATGCAAAAACAAACAAACAAACAAACAAACAAACAAACAAACCCTATCAATAACTTTGCTTCTATTCTCCAGTTAGCAGTGTTTAGTCCTTACACTTCAGGTCAAAGTGTAAATTATACATAAAATGTATATTTAAATGCTTATTGAATCAAAAGAAAATGTCTTCTGCTGAGTTTAGTTTAAAAGAATTTAAAGGGGTGTGTGTGTGTGTGTGTGTGTTGTGTGAGATTCTATACAGATGGCTGTATAGAGAAGTTTTGTTTGCCTCCACCAAAATACTCCAAAACAGCCACATCTACAGGTGAGTGCTTGAGGAAGAACACCAGAAGCAGTCTGAAGCAGGAACACAGTGGGACACGGACAGACAACATAGCAGCTTGGAGAGAGGAGAAAGAGGAACAAGGCCAATCCAGGCTGCATACGAAGCCCCACCCCCAGCAGTGTGTCATTTTAGAGATTCTGAACCAGGCAGTCTGCTGACACAGCACCAAGTTACAGAAGATGGACCTTCCTCCCTCAACCTCCCATTAAGATAGGGATGAAATCTTTGGGAGGGGCAATTATATGGATGAGTAGGGTGCATTAGAGCAAAGAGCTCTTGACTGAGAGCCCCAGCTGAGTCAGTTTTGCAGCTTCAGCCAATCCACCGTGGGACAGCACCAGCCAACCTGCACAGCAGCATAACATGCTGTGGGACAATTATGGTGGTGCACCGCAGGACAGCTCTGGATGGCTCTTGCAGCAGCCATGACTATCCCCTGCGTGACAGCCTGTTCTGTACCACCCAACACATCCTTTCTCTGCACCACCTGAACCTTTTTTGGTGCATTATCCAAACCTGTCTTGTGTCTACCACCAACATCCTCTTGTAATGTAGGTGAAATCATGTCATTATCAGAAAATTACCATGGCCATCACTCTCATTCTCATCACACACTTGATGCTATGACATTTCTCATGTTTCCCAAAATGGGCACAGATATGAGTGGCACCCAAGACATACCCAAAATTCTTCCCATTATGTAGAATCAATTAAAACCCACCTCAAATGCCATCCTTATGCATTCTGAGAATATAAAAGGGTGGCCTGAACTTTGTTGAGGGGATATTTTTGTATTTTGGCTTTTTTGTTCATTCTCTTTCTAAGTTCATCTGTACTTTTTCTGTGCTATGAATCTTGCTTCCCTGCAAACCTTTAAGCCTCCACTTTCAATTCGTTCATACACAGAGGGAAGAATCTGAAGTAAACCTGGCTGGGGCTCTGTTCCCCACAACAATAGGACATTTGCAAGAGTTTCAGGGTCCTCGGAGGTTCTAGCCATGAGTAAGTCTCATAAGGTGCTGGTGGATGCCATGGAGCTCCCTTGCAGAGTTCTAATGGACTCTTTACAGACCACTCTCAGTTCTCAGGAGAACCACCGGGCCTTCCCCAAGTCCCTCACATCCTAGCTGAACTTCCAATATCTGTCAAATTACAGAAATGACCTGACAGGGGCTCTAATAGCCCTTTCCTCGCACAATGAGGAAGTGAGAACAAGATCAGATTGTTGATCAGTCTCAAATTTCTAGGTTCACTTGGTTTAGTACTGCCAAACCTATTGATAAGCTCACGTCAGCCCACAACACAATCTAGATCTTAATGAATCAACTCTTAGGCATGGAATACTGGCTGCTGCCCAGATAGCAGACAAATGGCAACTGTGTGCCCTCTGAAGGATGATCCAGTCACTGGCCTTATGGAGGAGATCCATGGGACTGGCTGCCAAACAAAGAGGTCTCAAAGGAGCTCCACCAAGGATGCAGGGCCAGTGTGACCCAGCAGAGCACCAATGGCATCTCAGGTCCACACGTAGATGATCACTAGCGACTATAAGGGCTACTCCTTCCAGCTTTCCCAGGGACTGTTGAAACTGCCATAGGCTGACTCTGTTATGAAGGCAGTCACTTCATTAAACTCAGTGGCACCTTGTGAAGTGTATCATACCGATCATTCCCATTTTAACCCAGATTTCTAATTTTCACAAGCAAATGAAAAAGGGTGAAGCCAAGATTCCTAAAACAAACAGGGAAACCTAGAACAAATGGATAGATTCCTGCATAAATACAACCTACTTAAATTGAGCCATGAAAACACAGAAAACCTAAACAGACCCATAACCAATAGCTAAGACCTGGAATCAACCTAAATGCCCATCAACAGTAGACTAGATAAAGAAATTATGGGATATGTACTCTATAGAATACTATACAGCAGTCAAAACCAATAAAATCCAGTCATTTGCAACAAAATGGAGGAATCTGGAAAACATCATGCTGAGTGAATTAAGCCAGTCCCAAAGGGAAAAATATCATATGTTCTCCCTGATCAGTGACAACTAACCGAGCACCAAAAAGGAAACCTGTTGAAGTGAAATGAACACTATGAGAAATGGTGACTTGATCAGCCCTTGCCCTGATTGTTGATGAACAACTTAATACTTTATCCCTTTTAGTATTTTTTGTTTGTTCTACTTAATACTATTGGTTAAATTCTGTAATTAATACACAGTTATTCTTAAGTGTTGAAACTTAAAAGTGATCTCTGTTAAATATAAGAGTGGGAATAAGAGAGGGAAGAGATGTACAATTTGGGACATGCTCAAGCTGACTTGCCCCAAATGGTAGAGTTAGAAACATACCAAGGGATTCCAATTCAATCCCATCAAGGTGGCATGTACCAATGCCCTCTCACTAGTCCAAGTGATCAATTTCTGGTCACAATTGATCATAATGATAGGACTAAGAGTCAAAGGGATCACAAAATAAGACTAGTATCTGATAATACTAACTGATAGAATAAAAAAGGGAGAGAACGATCCAAGATGGGAAGCGGGATACACAGCAGACTGATAGAATGGCAGATGTCCTAAATAGCACTCCGGCCTCAGAATCAGCCCTTAAGGCATTCAGATCTGGCTGAAAAGCCCATAAGAGTATTTCAGGCATGGGCTGGTGCCGCGGCTCACTAGGCTAATCCTCCGCCTTGTGGCGCTGGCACACCGGGTTCTAGTCCCGGTCGGGGCACCGGATTCTGTCCCGGTTGCCCCTCTTCCAGGCCAGCTCTCTGCTGTGGCCAGGGAGTGCAGTGGAGGATGGCCCAAGTGCTTGGGCCCTGCACCCCATGGGAGACCAGGATAAGTACCTGGCTCCTGGCTTTGGATTAGCGCGGTGCCGGCCACAGTGCGCCAGCTGTGGCGTCCATTGGAGGGTGAACCAACGGCAAAGGAAGACCTTTCTCTCTGTCTCTCTCTCTCACTGTCCACTCTGCCTGTCAAAAAAATAAAAATAAATAAATAAATAAATAAAAAGAGTATTTCAGGCATGGAAAGTCAAGACACTCTGGCAAAAAAAGAAAAAATTACCTAAATGAAAGATCTCCGCGCGTGAGATCCCAGTGGAAAGAACAGGTCATCAAAGAAGGAGGTACCTTTCTCTGAAGGGAGGAGAGAACTTTCACTTTGACTATTACCTTGTCTAAATATGATCAGAGTCGGCGAACTCCAAAGGCTTCCATAGCCTTGGAAACTCATGACCGGAGCATAGGGAGACTACTGATGCCATAGACAGGAGTGTCAATTGGTAAAGTCAACAACAGGAGTCACTGTGCACTTACTCCTCATGTAGGATCTCTGTCCTTAATGTGCTGTACATTGTGATTTAATGCTATAACTAGTACTCAAACAGTATGTTACACTTTGTGTTTCTGTGTGGGTGCAAACTGTTGAAATCTTTACTTAATATATACTAAACTGATCGTCTATATATAAAGAGAATTGAAAATGAATTTTGATGCAAATGGAAGGGGAGAGGGAGCGGGAGAGGGGAGGGTTGAGGGTGGGGGGAAAGCCATTGTAATCCATAAGCTATACTTTGTAAATTTATATTCATTAAATAAAAGTTTAAAAAATAAAATAATATAAACTGGTCCAGCCACTGTGTGAGACAGTATGGAGATACCTCTGAAATCCGAATATAGACCTACCATATGACCCAGCCATCTTCATCCTGGGAATTTTTCTAAACCAAAAGAAATCAGTATATTAAAGTATTAATTATATTGAAGTATTATCTGTACCCCTATGTTCATTGCAGCTCAATTCATATTAGCTAAGATATGGGATCAACCCAGATGTTCATCAACTGTTGACTAGAAAAAAAAATTATGGTACATGTACACCATGGAGTACTATTCAGTTGTAAAAATACATGAAATCCTATCTTTTGCAACAAGAGGGTTGTAACTGGAAACCATTATTCTTAGTGAAACAAGCCAGTCCCCAAAAGACAGACAGATATATTTTCCTTGATTAGAATTAATGGAGTACCTGAAATGTAATGTTTTGGAGTGAAATTGACATTTTGAGAATCTATGATTGTTTATAGCCCTTGTTTCTTACACTGAGGAACAGTGTTTTGATTTCTTTCTCTTCATACTATTTGTTGAACTCTTTTACTCAGGGTAGGGTTAACTATACTATCATTAAATATGCTGAAAATAGATCATTGTAATAATTAAGAGTAGGTATCCAAGAGAGAGGGGCAGGAAAGTTTGGAGCGTGGGCAAGAGGGAGGGTGGTGGGGGGGAGTGAAATGGCACTATGTTCCTAAATCTGTATATGAAATATATGAAATTTGTATAACTTAAATGCTTTTTTTTTAAAAAAAGGAAAACAGGTCTGTATGAAATCTCTAGATTTCAAATTTAACAGTTGGTAGCAACATTTTCTCATTTTGAAAAGCTGTAGGTAAACTCATAATGCTACATCTGATATGGAAATTGGTAGAACATTTTAATGTGTTTGAAGATATGACATTACTTCATATATCTTCATAGGCATCAAATATATTTTATATTAGCCTATAACTTTCTTAGATTACTTATAATTTAGGCTAATGCACAGTCATAGAACAACACATGAGAATACAAATGCAGTTATTCATTACAGCATTATTTGTAACTGCAAAATAGTAAAATCTAATAAAATTTTTTCTATTGAGAAGATGATATGTGCATAGAACAAAGGTCATATCAATTAGGATATATTGTGATGTGCATACCTGAAAGTGCATGTATAAATAGATGTTGCATATATGGTATATAATATGTACAAATAATTGCCCACAGAGGAGACTTTGCCCTCCTGTCTGTGCTAATACAGGGTACCCAGACAACTTCCTATGGTCTGCTTGGCAATTGCTCCTACTCATATGATTAATACAATTAATACAAATGCTGTTTCTTTTCTATCTCCTAGTGAATTCTGAGATAAATGAGTCAGAGAGTCCTGCCAAGTTGTGCTCACACCTCTCAGTACATGTGCCTCTGTTGCCTGTGAGGAATGGAAGCCCTAGATCCAAGTTAAAGTTCGAAGTGGACATGCAGGAGAATTTCATTTCTGGGGACTTTTAGATGATAGTCCAAGTCACTGTGATCCCCCAAATCCCTGAAATGTGAGTGAGGAGGGACGCTTAAAGTCCCCAGGCTTTTATTTTAGGCCACTACCAAGACCTCCCACCGACCCAGCCCTCAGTGGGTTCCTTCCAGATGCTGTGACCTACACTGTCAGGGCTCTGCTGCTGAATGCACCATCACTACAGATGCATCCTTTGTGTACCCCCAACTTCAGCCACGCCTAGCCCAAGTGAACTGCATTTTGGACATCTCTGGTGAAGCATATAGAAGACTGAAACCTGACTACCAGCAACCTTTGGTTTTCACACAAAAACATCATCAACTATCTCAGTGAAAATAATAAACAGCTGCCTCTTTGTTGGAAATAAGAAAGCTGAAGGTCACCAACTGGCCTGGGATGTCTGGAGACTCAATAGATCACTGGTGGCTCAGCAAGGCAGTGCTGCCTTTAGCACTGGTGTTACTTGACATTGAGGTGTTCACAGTGGCCACTACCCAAGCTGAGAGAAGTTGGTAGAAAGTAGCTGGAGTTGCAAGTGCCCTTTCTAGCATCATGATTCATACCTGTGGTCAGGCCCAGCTTGCTCATGTAGGACAGGTTGCAATGCACCTGGAGTGTCATCCCACAAGACTGTGACTTGAGCAACGTACATTGCCTTTGATGAAGCCCTAGTCACCTTCTGTATGAATCACAACCTCCCTTGGACTGACAAAACCACTGCCAAGCAAGGCCATGTGCTGAGGACCCACAAGTGGTAACACAGCTGGGCCATTGTTGCAGATGGAACATGAAGATCTACAGCCATGAGAAATCCTGGGACAAACTACAGAGGAACAAGACAGCTCATAGTGGAAAGGGTGAGTGACAAGTTCTAGTCACTCTCAGTACCAACAAATACAAGGAAGCCCAGTCTCTCGTGGAATATTTTGTTACTGATGCACTGGCACTCCATATGTTGGCTTCTTGATGTCACCATCTATCATGCAACCAGAGAGACTTCTATTTCAGAGGGAGGCCTAAAGCAGGATGTCCTACAGGCCCTCAATTGGCCACGGGGGCCACAATCGCTTTTCTGATACATTTTGCCACTTGAGTGTCAGGTCTGAGAACCTCTGTCTCTCAGTTGGAGTCTAGGATAAAAGAACACTGCCATATGTCAGTGGTGCCCTCTGGGCCCTTGGTTGCACAATCTCCTGTTGTTGGCTGAATGCTGAGCAGCTGTGGGGCCCTGGCAGAAACTGAGAACAAAAGCATACCATGAAATAGTTTTGTAACAGAAATTTATCAGAAATAAGCCGGCGCCGCGGCTCACTAGGCTAATCCTCCACCTTGCGGCGCTGGCACACGGGTTCTAGTCCCGGTCGGGGCGCCGGATTCTGTCCCGGTTGCCCCTCTTCCAGGCCAGCTCTCTGCTGTGGCCTGGGAGTGCAGTGGAGGATGACCCAAGTGCTTGGGCCCTGTACCCCATGGGAGACCAGGAGAAGCACCTGGCCCCTGCCATCGGATCAGCACGGTGCGCTTGCCGCAGCGCGCCGGCCGCAGCAGCCATTGAAGGTTGGACCAACGGCAAAAAGGAAGACCTTTCTCTCTGTCTCTCTCTCTCACTGTCCACTCTACCTGTCAAAAAATAAAAAAAAATTAAAAAAACATTAAAAAAAAGAAATTTATCAGAAATAAATATTAGTGTTTTTCTAGAGTTTGCATCAAAGTATAAAATATCTACAGATTATTTATTCAAATACATATCCATGAACCAAAGAAAAAAGATCTGATGAATTTAATTTTTTTAAAGTTATATATAATTTTATTACACTTACATATTTCCTCACTGGACATACTTTGTTCTTTTATTTGTATTTCAAGTTCTGAGCCTGAATCTTGATGTTCAAGCACAAGATTTTCATCTGGTACTTCATCAGGAGCTACATGGGGAGATACGTTTAGTCTCTTAGAGAAGCAGATTTATTGTGAACTCTGGTTTTAAATCTGTAATAATAGCATATATTTACATATAATTACATAATTACCATAATGACAGATGTGACATGAATATGTGTTGAAGCTGGTCATTTCATAACATTTCTAGGTATCTAATATATATTTGTCTTGAGTTCTGTTTTTTTTTAATACTTTAGGCTAATACATATTCATGGAACTATAACCAAAAGTGCACATGAACAGTGCTATTGATTTCAACATATTTGTAACTGAAATACTCAAAGCTACATACATCTTTAAGCAGAAGATATTGTTTGAATAAATTAAGGCTGTATACTATATTTTGTGGTATAGTACAAATTATATGATACAAACAGCTATAAATATATTGAAAAATGAATGGCACATCTCTATAAATTGACTTCAAGACATTTTTTGGGAATGGTGTTAAGAAAAATAGTAACAAGGTGAAAGCTTACATGTTTACCTATGGTAGATGAAGAAATAAGACAAATAGAGTAAGAAATAAAGATATAGTTATCTTCACAAAAATAAATGTAGGAACGATGTCATCAACAGGGTGCCACCTACAAAATGAGAGGAGGGATTTGGAAGGGCATGATACTCCTCTAAGTTTACCTCTATTGCATTTATTTTCTTTTTGGAAGCAGATTCATGTTCTACATATTTCAAAAGCAAAATTAAAAAGGACAAGAAAGTGTAATTAGAGCTAAAAGCAAAATGAAAAAATTAGAGGAAAATATAATTAGTAACATCAACATAATATTTGAAATAAACATTCACTCTTGGACATGAGAGTAACAGGATGAACCCACAAAAAATTACAAACCCTTTTAGTGTGCTGTTAATGTGCTGCAGAGTGCATGTGCCAAGCAAGTCTAACCCTATGCAAGAATCACAGGGTTGGGCAAATGACCTCAGACACTGATATCATCCAGAATCCTGGATATCTTGGTCTTAGGACTCACAAAATGGACAAGAGCTCTTTTGCCTGTGAGATAATCTCTTGTACCCACCTGTGCAATCTAACCTAACAGACCCTTGCCAGGTGCTTTTCCACGGAGCAATCAGAACATGACAGCTTTTACCATCCCATATCCCAGGAAGTGAACAAATAGTTTGTCATGGTAGCTCAGCAGACCAACCAAAAACCTTGCACCTCCCTCCTCTGACAAATCTGCTCAAAGAGGAGGGGAGCTGATGAAGCACTAGGCCTTTCTGGTGGTACCCTTTGGAAGGTGTTGAGATTCTCAGAAGGGGTATCAGGGTGCTGCAGTTCTCATTTGTAAGGGACTGGGAGCTCAAGTGTCATGGCAATGTGATTCAGAAAGTGCTAGCAGACAACACGAGGCTTTCTAGAATGCCATTGTAGTGTTCATATGAGCTTCTCAGTTTTGACAGGGCACTAGTGTTTCTCTTAATTTTGAAGACATCCAAGGAGTCAAATGAAAGATCCAACAGACGGGCTCTACGAAAGCTAGGGAAGCAATTCTGGGGTTACGGCATATGGTTCTAAGACAATGGGTTAAAACTGCTGGAGACTGAACACTGAAATGCACTCAGTGAGTTTTCTTAGATCTAGGAATGCCCTTAAAATTGGTGGGAGACCATGATGATTTAATAATGCTTTAATGAAAAGAACGTAGCTTAAGGGTCATTTTGTCTAGCAACTCAAGCAGGTATTACGACCTGGGTAGTTGGCTTCCACAATAAAGGAGGAAAGCTTCTTAACCTGTGAGGCAGAGGTACATTGAAGGGCTTGAAACTGCAGAACCCCTTCTTATGAGACCCTTAGCAGTCCCTAGCCCATTATATATTAGTAATATCAATACAATATTTGACATAAATATGTATTTCTCCAAGTTAGTGGAGGAAAGTGGGAACAAGCATGGGCAGCTGGGACCCTGTCTTTCCTCAGCGGGGTACTATTCTGTTACCAATAGGATGGTTAACCAGAATGAATTCCTTGCCACTGAAACACATGTTTGGGTTATCCTCTGCAGAGGTTATAGGTCCCTGAGTTATGTTGCTGGTCCCTATCAACACTGATACGGTAAGCAGAGTAATGGTATCTGCAACCCTAAGATTTCTAGTTTCATTCATGCGACCCTTGCTTGTTCCTTAACTCAGCTAAACCTATTTATAGGGTGATGGCAATTATTTTGCAGCATAATCCTGATCTTAACAAATTTCTTGAGGTGGAAAAACAAACTACCACACTACAGCAGTGTTTGACCTGCGAATAGAACTACCTAACTGTAGTCATTGGGCGCTTGGGTTTTTCTCAAGAAATCTCTGTTTCTATTTATTCAACAATGGACTCTAAGCAAAGATGTCGTACTTTCCTCTAAGGATCTTATGGCCAGATTGTGGTCCATGGTCCCAATGCTCAACACCACTGAGATCTAAATTGTGAGGACTCCAATGTCTAACAGAAGTGCTCTCCATGACACATCTCCCAGTGATGTTGACATGGATCAGAGAGACTCCTGGGTTTCAGAAATAAACAAGATTAGGGTGTCACCAGTGGTAATCTGAGGGCCAAGGCTGGCATTAAAAGAAGTGTGGGAAGGCCGGCGCTGCGGCTCACTAGGCTAATCCTCCGCCTTGCGGTGCCGGCACACCGGGTTCTAGCCCCGGTCGGGGTGCCGGATTCTGTCCCGGTTGTTCCTCTTCCAGGCCAGCTCTCTGCTGTGGCCCGGGAGTGCAGTGGAGGATGGCCCAAGTCCTTGGGCCCTACACCCCATGGGAGACCAGGAGAAGCACCTGGCTCCTGCTATTGGATCAGCGCGGTGCGCTGGCCACAGCGCGCCAGCCGGGGCGGCCATTGGAGGGTGAACCAATGGCAAAAGGAAGACAAGACCTTTCTCTCTGTCTCTCTCTCTCACTGTCCACTCTACCTGTCAAAAAAATTCAAAAAAAGAAGTGTGGAGGAAATTTCATTTTCAGGACTGTTAGGGCAGGGGTGCCCAGCTGACAATGGTTTCCACAGCTTCTGTCCAAATATAAGGAATTGGGAAGACAGAAAACTCCACTTTGATTCTGGCAAACTCCATTTTCATAGGCTCCTCTTCTGAATGTTTTCTTGGTGTGGGTATATTTTTCTATATCATATCTTCCTCGCATTCTACCACGAGCCCTGATGGGAACTGCTGCATTTACTGCCATTTTAGTAGGGCATGTAGAAGGTTGTAAACCTTCAGACTATTAGCACCAAAACAAATCCCTGGGGAGAAAAAGAAATAGCTGTTCTCAATGCTGAACTTAATGAAACCAAAGTTATCCATGAAACTGTTTGTCTTCAACAACAAAATAGTTCCTAACTCATGGGCTCAGAGGCCACCACTCAATTGATTTTAGTGGTTCAACTCTATAGCACAAACCTGGGCACTGGTGATCCACGACCCTGTGACTGTCACACAGGGTATTGTCTAAACTGAGGGCATTGGTTTGCAACAGCTGAATTTCAAATGTTCCTTTTCCACACAGATTTCAAGGTAAGTTTATGTGAAATTCATTGCACTACACTACTGATACCCTTACACAAAGTGACCAAATAGCTCTTATATCTTCTGTCAATGCATAGCTCATAACCTCTCAATGATCTGCTCCTGGAGGGAAGATTCACCTCTAGTGCATGGATGATATAACTTACATGGCCAATGCAAGGACATCACCCAACAGGGACTATGTCCTATTGACCCACCATGCTCTTAGCCAGGCCATGGGTACAGCTTAGAGAAAGCTGCCCAGGAACTTGGTGAAATTCTGGAATTGGTCTCTAAGGGGCATGGCATCTTATTCCAGAGGAGACTGCCAAGCCATGGCCCTCCCTGGTACAACAGACAAAACGAGGACCAGGAGTAGGTCTTTGACCTTGTAGTTAAGACTCCAATGAAGACGCCCATTTCTCACATCAGGAGCCTAGGTTTAAGTCCTGCATCCAGCTACCACTTCCAGGTTCCTGCTTAAGTGGATGCTGTGAGGCAGCAGGTGATAGCTGAAGTGGTTGGGTCCCTGCCACCCAATGGTAGATCTGCATTTGGTTCCTAGCTCCTGGAATCAGCGTGACATAGCCGAATCATAGCCGAGTTGTCCCACTGTGGCCATTTGAATCATGAACCACTGGATGGAAGGGGTGTGTGTGTGTGTGTGTGTGTGTCTGTGTGCCTCAAATATTAATAAGAGGAAGAGGAGAACTTAGTGGAACAACTCTGATACATACACCCTCATTTTCTCTTTGTGGAAAAACTCTTCTTTGAGGACATCATGACATCCTTTCATGGGTTACAGAAAGGCTGTTTCACGCTAGTGGGGTCATGGCCAAGAAGACAGCCTAGTGGACCTCACATGGTTTTTCCAGACTGCCTTCCCCTAGGCTCTCTGGATTCCTGTTTGCAGTTTGATCTCAGTGATATCTCTATTTGCTGACTGGGGCCTAGGGCAGAAGATCACTACTACAGGTCAGAAGTTCCTGTAAGGCTTTGGAATCCATAATCACAACTGAAATGAGACACTATTTTGGAAATAGTACATGTTTTAGTACTTCGGGGAATACCCCATGTCCTGCAGTCATTAAATAAACTTTGCGCCAGAAATCTCAACCAGATTATTGGCATTTTTGCTTTTTCTTCTCCAGTTATTAAGGGTACTCACATTCTAAGTCATAGCATAAAATGTCTATAAAATAAATGCTCATATACATATTCATGAACCGAAGTAAAAATATCTCATTAAAAGAGGTAATCAACCTTTAACTATTATACTTACTATTAAGCACTTCCCCTGAAGAAGTTCTTTGTGTCTTTGCTTGAATTTCTGATTTTGATGTTGAGTCTTGAGGTGAAAGCAGAAGATTTTCATAAGTTTCTTCTTTGCTAGCTACAAAAAAAATGTATTTAATCCACTAAATGAAAATTATTTTAAATCTCTAGGTTTCAAATTTATAACAAGTATACAGTAGCATTTTCTCTCTTTTATAAAGTGGTAAGCAAATTACCATAAACCTTGGTCTAATATGAATATTGGGAGAAGATTTTTAAGGGATGTGTGTTGAAGTTTTCTCATATCATTAATGTCCCTGGAATTTGAATATGCCTTATTTTATTCTCTATTTTTCTTGTTTTTTTTTTCATATTTTCTGTTAATACACATCCACAGATATAATGGAGAAAGAGCTTAAGTGCAAGATTAGTTATTACAGCACAGTTTAACTGCAAACCTGAATGTAACAAGCTTAGGAGATTGATCCAATAAAATGAGGTATATAAACTATGATAGTATCAACAATAGGCTAAACAACTGTACAGACAGCTGTCAATGCAATGTAAGGGATACCTAAAAACTTAGTGATATTTTTATGAAATAATGTTTAGTGAAGATGAGATATTTCATATGTTGTCTTTTAAGTAACAGTACATAAGAAAAAAAGAGATGCTTCTTTTCATAAAATAAAACACAAGAAAAATAAACTGGAGAACAAAGTACTTTGTCACCAAAACTTAGAACTAACTGTGGTATTATCAGCAAGTTCTTTTTTTTTTTTTTTTTTTTTTTTTTTTTTTTTTTTTTTTTTTGGCAGGCAGGCAGAGTGGACAGTGAGAGAGAGAGAGACAGAGAGAAAAGTCTTCCTTTTCCGTTGGTTCTGTTGGCCAGCCACTGCGGCCGGCGCACTGCACTGATCCAAAGCCAGGAGCCAGGTGCTTCTCTTGGTCTCCCATGCAGGTGTAGGGCCCAAACACTTGGGCCATCCTCCACTGCCTTCCCGGGCCGCAGCAGAGAGTTGGACTGGAAGAGGAGCAATCGGGACAGAATCCAGCACCCCGACCAGGACTAGAACCCAGTGTGCCGGCGCCGCAGGCAGAGGATTAGCCTAATGAGCCGCGGCGCCGACCATCAGCAAGTTTTAGAGACTTGGATTTAATGGGCCAAAGTAAAATGATCTTATGATGAGATTTATTTTTAAATTAATCTATGCATAATATTTATACTTACTACTGGGTCTTTCTGATTTACTTCTTCTGTGTTTCTTTACTCCTTTTTGTATTTTTGACACTGAGTCTTCAGGCTGCTGCATGAGGTTTTCCTCCATTTCTCCACTACGGGCTGCACAAAGAGATGCATTAATTTACTCAGTGAAAATAAACAGCAGCATTTCTCTCACCTTTGAAAAGTTTCCTAAAGAATGTAAATCTCAGGGGCCGGTGCTGTGGCACAGCAGGTAAAGCTGCCACCTGCAATGCTGGCATCCCATATGGGCACCGGTTCAACACCCAGCTGCTCCACTTCTGATCCAGCTCTCTGCTGTGGCCTGGGAAAGCAGTAGAAGATGGCCCAAGTCCTTGGGCTCCTGCAGCCACATGGGAGACCTGGAAGAAGCTCCTGGCTCCTGGCTTCAGATTGGCACAGCCCCGGCCATTGCGGCCATCTGGTGAGTGAACAAGTGGATGGAAGACCTCTCCCTCCCCCTCCCCTTCTCCCTCTCCCTCTCCCTCTGCCTCTCCTTCTATCTGCCTCTCATTCTCTCTGTGTAACTCTGACTTTCAAATAACTAATAAATCTTAAAAAAAAAAGAATGTAAATCTCTCAGGCTCATTTCACCAGCACATGGGGAGATTTAAAAACTTGAATAGTTTGTTGTTGTTCAAGGACATAGCATCATTGACTTTGTGACAGTGGTACCTTGTGTGATGTGTCTGACATCAGGGAGGCAGTCCATTAACTGTTTTCTGTGTGACTGTTGTACCTTGTATGGTGTGTCTACTGCCAGGTGGGCAGTCTTGTTAACTTCCTGTGTGATGGTGGCACTTATTCCCAATGACCTGAGATTCTCCAATGTATATGGGAGCGGCCTGGCTAACAATAGCAGGAGCATAGGAAATTCTTGATATTGGTTACCATTTGTTTTTTCAATAGTGTTGACTCATGTATCTGCATAAATCATCCATTTACTAGAAAAACAGAATCTCAAGGAAAGACTTGATGGATTCACAAGAATTTTCTGACCAGGCAATAAAGTATAGAGGCCAACACACAGCCCCAACAAGAGTCACAATAGTGATGAATAATATAATTGCTCTTAATTTTTTCTTCTCCCAGTGATCTTAAGATTAACTGGAGAACTGTGTGCTATTGGCAAGACATCTCACCTTTCAATTCAGTTTAGGGGTTAGGTTAAGGTTCCTAAGTCCCCCAGGGCCTATGAGGCTGTCTTCTAGGTCAGAGTTCTAGAGGCAGTGGTAGAAAATTATGTAATTTGGGCTATTTGGGTCCCAGTTTACCAAGGACTAAGCTCTGTAATCTCTGCATCAGGATGAGGAGAAACAGATTATAATTTGTGGTTTTAGGCCTAAAATCCACCAAAACCAAGATTTTACCCAGACCCAACTGTTGGTGTCCTTTGGGCCCTGTAATCCTCTAATTCTATGCCTCCAACTACTGATTATAGGTAGAGATGTGTCTCCTATGTGAGCCGTGGTGGGAACTGCCCAAGTTAAGATCATTCTTTGGGTCACGTGGAAGACCCTACTGATCTGTCACAAGAAAAAATAAATCTACCAGTGAGAGGAAAAGAAACCACTGCCCTCATCATCATGAGATTAGGTTTCCACTCAATACCTTGGCATGTGATGGGGACTTGCTTGACTATGGACTCAAGACTCTCACAGGCAGGTTAGTGCTATGGTATGGTCAGGACATTGCAGCCCCCTTGGAGGTTAGTACCTCTGCTGAGGGAAGTAGATAGAAAACAACTGACTCTGAAACTGCCCTATTCAGCATTCCTGTCTACACACATGGGTAGGATCAGTTTGCCTCACCTGGAGTGGGCCGTAATAGCCCTCATCTGGACTAACAGCTGTGTTGACACACATGCAGAAAGGTAACTGGACATTAGTACGAGGCACAGGAATCCTGTACCAAGGTGAAATTCCTGTGGACGAACTAGGAGGGGTCAACACATTGTACTCCAGAGAAAACAGCTGCTCAGTATTGGATCTTCTTGGTCCAAAGAAATGCATAAAAGCTGAGTGATTTGTGGGATTCTTCTGCTACTGGCCCTCTCACATATTCCTGGATGCAACCATCTATCAAGTTTCCCCAAAGCCTATTTAAATGGGTCTCAAATAACATGATACCACCCACTATTCCTCCAAAGCTACTCTTCTTCTTTGCCCCTTAATCTACATTTGAAGTACAAGTCTTAGCAAAGTCTCTGTTCACCAGGTGAATTCTATGGAAGAAGTATACAGCACAGGTCATTGGACTGTTGGGCCTTTAAATTTGCAACTTCATGGGGTTGGTGGAAAGGTAAACACACTTTCTGGCTACTGAGCATGATCATGGTCATGAAACAAAAAACAATAATTGAAATTTGTGAATACTCAGGCTTTTATTCTCTAGTTACCTATGGTATTCACTCATTATATCAAAGATGAAATTTCTATAAATATTTAGTGAAATAAAGATTCCTGGACTTTAGAAAGAGGTCTTAAGATGTGTTTAATTTAAAATAAAGTTACCTATGACTTTCATACTTACTGGTGAGACTTCCCCCTCTAGAAGTGTCACGCATTTCTAGTTGTGGTTTGATTTCTGACGTTGATTCTTGATGTTCAAGTATGACATTTTCATTTCCTTCTTCATTATGAACTATATAGAGAAATACATTTAGTCCATTAAATAGAAAGGTAGATCTATTGTAAAATCTCTGTATTTCAAGTGTATAATGGCATTCTCTGTCATTTTTATAAAGTTGTAAGTAAATTTCTGTAACGCTAGATCTGATAGAAAATGTAAAAAGAATTTTCATGGATATATATTGACAATTTTCACTTCAAAAATATTTCTAGGCATCATTCCTAGTTAGAATTAGTATCTATTTTTCTTAATTTATACTTAAAGGATCATTTAGATTAGTTTTTTTTTTGACAGGCAGAGTGGACAGTGAGAGAGAGAAACAGACAGAGAGAAAGGTCTTCCTTTGCCATTGGTTCACCTTCCAATGGCTGCCACAGCCGGCGCACTGCGGCTGGTGCACCGCACTGATCTGAAGCCAGGAGCCAGGTGCTTCTCCTGGTCTCCCATGTGGGTGCAGGGCCCAAGGACCTGGGCCATCCTCCACTGCCTTCCTGGGCCACAGCAGAGAGCTGGCCTGGAAGAGGAACAACCGGGACAGAATCTGGTGCCCCAACCGGGACTAGAACCCAGGGTGCCGGTGCCGCAGGTGGAAGATTAGCCTATTGAGCCAAGGTGCCGGCTAGATTAGATTTCAAAGATCACATGATAATGCATATTTATAAGTTTACTCACAACATTATTTGTAATTACAAAATATTGAAGACATGAATGTTCAAACATGGGAAACTGGTTGCATAAGGGAATGCATGTATTGCAAATTATGCTATGATATATTCTGTGGTAAACAAGGTGGAATAAGCATCTGTACTTAGAGTTGTGAAAGGAATTAAAATGGTTGCTCTAAACTTACTTTAAGGAATTTCAATAAGACAACATTAAATGGGGAAAAAATCCAGAAGGCAGAAAGTTGTGCACTGCCTCTTAGATAAGTATGAAGGGAAAATAAGGAAAAAGAGATAAAATGAGATGGATATTTATCTTTACAAAAAGAAAAATGGATGCAGTATCAGAAAACAATGTATTGGGTTACCTACAAGATGAAAGGAGTGAAATGAGGAAGTAATGATCCTCCACTAGGGACACCTACATATCTATTTTTCACTTTTGGAATTGGGTTCATGTTCTACGTGATAAAATAAAATTGAATCACAAAAGATAAGAAGGGGAGGCTAACACTAAAAGCAAAGTTAAATAAATGAAGCTACTGAAGGAAATAAAGAACTAATGCAAGTAACTCACCAAAATAGAATATCTGACATACTGAGTACCTTCATTCAGTGTGTGGAAGAGAGACTAAATGAATGACACATTATTTTCAGTAGAAGTATTGCTAAGCAACCCTAAAACAGTTACAGAAGTATAATTAGATGAGCAAATAAGTGAGCTCTGAATTAATTGGAGTTATATACCTGTGAAGATGAAGGAAGGCAAGACAGCCCAGAGTGAATGGACTGGAATCAAAGGTAGCCAGTACTCATCATGAATTCTGAATAGGCCTCCCAATGTATAACATGTGTTTGCATATTTATAGGTATTTAGGCATATTTGTGTGAAGGTATTTGTATATGTCAACCTACAGGCATGTAGGTATGTGTATGTCTGTGAATTTATATGGCTTTGTGAATGCAAAGGCATATAGGTGTACGTACCTGAATGTGCCTCTGAACATACGAGCTTGTTGGAATATGTGAATGTTTATGTGGATGTAAATACACTGCTGAGTTCAACTCCAGGTCAGAATTCTTACGTGATTTTCCAGGTCCCAACACAAACAATTTCAAGGGCATGGGCAGGCAGTTTTCACAGAGAAGTGATTCCCAACCCATGAGAGACCTGTCACATAATAAGTACAATCCAGGCACTGGAGATGCTGTGGTCTTGGATTCAGCCCAGCCTCCTCCCAACCACCAGGCCAACCATGCTCATGGGCACTCTTAGTCACTCTCCTTCAAGTAGGGGCTTCTTGAGAGGAGAGGATGGGATTCACAGACACTCTGTGCTGTTGAAGCACTGCTAATGCTTAGACCACCCAATGACTGGAAGAGCTTTCAAAACACTTTCCCCAACTTTGACTACATATCCAGGAATTTTCCAGTCTTACTTCAGTCTCCCATAGAAGCAGGATCTGTATAACAGAAAAATATTTCCTTAAAGCCTACTTCAACTGTGCTGCAACCCTTCGCCACATTGACAACCCTGAATATTTCGAACTAATGCAGCTGAGACATAAGAGCTATCGTTCAAAGAGAAACACTGGAGAGGCAAGGGTCTTTGCTAGTTAAACTCTTGCTTGTGCACTGTGGCAGGAAGTGAACAGAGGTTCATGCAGACTTGGGCTGGTACACTAAGGAGGAAGTGACCAGAGGCTCACATAGACTTGCGCTGGTACAGTACAGCAGGAAGTGAACATGGGCTCTAGTAGACATCTGCTTGTGTGCTGTAGCAGGAATTGAGCAAAATCTCAGGTATACTTTTGTGTGCCATGGCTGGAAATGAACAATGTCTCATGTGGAATCCTGTTTTGGCTTTATAAAAAGATTGAATATATGATCCATTGTTACACTCTGTTTTGCTTAATTGATCAATTCAAAAATTGCCATCTCTCTCCTAGAAATTAGCACAGCAAGCAAGGTCAATGAAGCTCAACAGATAGAAACTGCAAAATTCTCTAACATGGAACAGCAAACACTACCAAGCAATAATTACTGACTAGCAATGAAAACAATGGAAAAGCGGAAGCCAAGTCCTTACTCCTGATAAAAGGCATTGGCAATGAGACCATGCATGGGTTCCCAGAAGTAGGTCTGAAGGGTGTAGATTAACGGGCTCTCTACCAAGGGGTCACAGGCTAAGGGTGGGCCAGAGGATGCCCCAAGACTGCTGAACTAGGTCCACATGGTGACAGTTCCTAGGTTTCACACAGGTTTTCCTTCTCAGCTCTTGGCATTGAATCTGGGCATGAATCTGATATCCAGAATTGTCTAATTTCATAAAGTAACAGACTGCACATTTGGTCATGTCCTTACATCCCCATAGAATATATGAAGACCTGTGCTAAACTCAGAGTTTAATGAAGAGATGGGACGGGTTCACATTTCTTGGGCCTTTCTGTTGCTGGTACTATGTGATCATGATCTCCACAGCCCCTGACACCAGGATGACAGGGAAATACACAATGTTCACTGCTTGTGGCTCTGGGGTCATCACCTGGGATGCTTAGCCAGATCCAACTATAGATGTGTCCCTCTGGACACCAGAAACTTGCCATGTTGTAGGGTTAATAGTGTAGATGAGCTGCTTATGTAAACTTTGATTCATGTTATCTCCTTTGGCTTGATAGATCTGCTGCAGGTAGGGCTACTTGGTTAGTTGTGAGGAAGACGGAACATATCCAAGTGTATCTGTCACCCTTAACACCTCCTCAAAGAAGAAAAAAGAAGTTACTCAACTAGGCACTAGGTCAAAGCTTTCCATGAGATGGTTTAACTGTCCAATAGCTCAATAAACCTCTGCTGACAGCCTCATATGCACAGACTATTGATATGTCCAGCTCACTGTGGTAGCCTAGTGCCCACAACCATGGTACCTAACAGTGTGACTTTCTTGCAGGGTGTTCTCAAACTGAGAGAGCATGAAGTGCAGCAACTGGAATCACAGCACCCCTTTCAGCACCCTTTTGTAGAAGATAGTCATCATCGGAATATCTTTCTTTGGAATGGTGTGTCACACATCACTAACACACTTCTACAAGCACACCAAAGTTCCTAAATCTCGGTTGTCAATATGAAGGAAGGAATACGATAGGAAGAAGTCACACTCTTGAAGGGTGCCCTAGATTTCCACTCCATCAATGACATGGTCTCGGTAAACAAAGACCAGATGCCCCACTGACTGATGTATGGCATCTCAGCTGAGCCCTTATTACACACAAGGCAAAGCGATGTAGTGTCCTCATAAAATCTTGGTCATAATCTTAAGAGGCATAATGTTTCACTACAGAGAAGATGGCCAAGTATTAGCTTTCTGCTCCAACAATCAAAAAGGAGACCCAGCAGTTGCTGGGACAATGCAAAACCTTTCATTCCCAAACTTCTTACCTGGGAACCTGGCTGGCAGCACTCTATGGAACTACCTACCAGAAAGGTAATTTCTATTCAAGGGTGTCGAGACCAAGAAGGTGCTTTGGATGCTAGGCACCAACTGCCACACCACCAAGTTACGGATCTCAGCAACATTTTTGTTTACTGATTGGAGGTTAGAGCAGAAGGTCACTACAACAGGACAGAGGTGTCCATTGGGTTTTTGAATCTATAGGAGTCAACTGAAAGGTAGACACCCTCTATGCATCAAGTACTGGCCTGTTATAGGGCCTGCTAGTGTATTAAGTGCCTATCCCATGGCTGTGAAATAACGAGAGGACCAGACCAGAAATATCAACCAAAGGGAATAAATATCTTTGCTTTTGTTGTCTGGTTGTCTTAGACTACTCATCCTAAGTTCAAAATGCTAATTTTCTAGAACATACATGCTCAAATAAATGTCCATGAACCACAGACAATGATAATGACCTTCTGATGAGTTTAAGTAACCATATGTAGAAATATTGTACTTACTGGACCGTCTCTCCCCCTTAGAAATGCTTTTCTTTTTCACTCTCATTTCTGTTTGTGCATCTTGATGTTCAGGCTGCTCAGGTACAGTATTTTCATCCTGTTCCTCATAAACTATGTAAAGAAATGTATTTAGAGCAGTAAACAGAAAAGCAAATCTGCTGTGAAATCCCTAAGTTCCAAATTTACAAGTTGATGGGCAGCATTTTCTCTCAAAAGTTATATATAAATTACTATAACTTGATATCTGACACAAAAAACAGTAATAAGAATTGTAATTGGTAAGTAGTGAAGTTATCTCCCTAATTCATTGCCTTAATTTTCTTCTAATTATCTTGCTGCTACTAATATATTATCTAATTAAATAATTAATAATTATCTAATTAATTGCTTTCTAATCGTGTGTTACTTTATATTAAGTTTATATATATTAATGGAACAAATGATAAAAATTTATACATACAAGGTTATTATTACAGCTTTATTTGTAATTGCAAAATATTCAAAACCATATATACCATCAAGCATGGAGAACTGGTTAAATAAGATATACACTCTAAACGATGCTATAATTTATAATCTGGTAAACAATGTGATAAAGATTTAGCTAAGAGGATTTAAGGAAATTACTAGTATATAGTGTGAAATCTGAAAAATATCTAAATAAATTGTATGCAACTTTCTGATTAAGAAAAAAGGGAAAATAAGAACAAGATAAACAGACAGCCATGCCTTTATAAAAGAAAACCCACTAAAGATATCAAATATAGAATCAACCAAGGTATTCATCATCAGATGAATGGATAGAGAAAATTACATATAACTGTATATAAATAATGTAAATACATACAATTGAATTTTATTCAGACATAAAAAGACTGAAATTCTATCATATGCATAAAAATGATTATAACTGTAGGGCATCATGTTGCTTGAAATAAGCTGGACACAGAAAGACAAATATTGTATGTTGTCTTTTATATGTGGAAACTAAAAATTTTAAAAATAAAGAATCACCTGCATGTATCAGTTTTGCTGCAAATACAGTGTTTTGACAAACTTTGCTTGAAATGTTGTCAAACAAATTGTTAAGAATAATATACTATAGTTTTAATGTTCTGTGGTATTATAAAATTTACTGTATATGAGTGAAGTTGAACATCTTTTCATTGGATTATTATTTATAGACCTTGCCTATATTCCTGCTGTACTATGGCCTTTTTACTTTTTATTTGTTGTTTCTTTATTTAGTAGAGAAGTAAGCCTTTGACTATAGTATAAATTAAGAATATTTTATCTCAAAAATAATAAATATTAAGTTGAAAAATATATAGAAGGTTAGCTACAAGATGAGGAGGAAATACTGGGGGAGGAACATGTAGAGGTCTAACTAGGTAAGTCTTTAAAACATTTTACTATTAGAAGTAGGTTAATGTTCCACATATTAGAATGTTAGAAGAATGAAACAAAAAATTGAAGTGGAAAAGAACCTTAAGGAATTGGATCCACGGAGGGAAAACTGAAAAGTATTAATCCAGGTCACTCATCAGTGCAGCATCTGACATGAGCTCTCAATCCAATGGGAGCACAGGGCAGACGGTAAATAAATCACAGAAAAATGATCCATACTAAGCAATTCTGATGTGACTTGGGAAATGTTATGGGGCCAAGCAAATGAATACATGGGTAGATGTGATTCAGAGGTCCACCCTTGATAAAATTACTTCCTTGCACACACAAGGAATGGAGGAAACTAAGGAGGCTAGGGGTAGACTAGAAGTGACGGTGTCTGTGGGAACTCAGGATTTCTAAATGCGTAATGCACATGCATGCGTGGGTGCATGTTTACGAATGTGTATGTGCATGCATAGGAGCCCAACTCCAAATTAATAACTTTGTTTCATCTTTCAGGCCGAATGATAGACAGTTATACATCATCTACCTAGAGGTTCTAATGAGGGGGAATCCCTACCTCACACAAACTTGATGCCTCCCTGGAAAACTGCACATACTGGCATAGCTGCACCTGAGGGCTGCGGCCCCTCCATAATGTGCTCCCATACCTTTTGATGCCTGCCTGTGTACCTCCACAAAAGGCCTCCTCATGAAAAGGGGCGGGGGCTCTCAACTGATACACTGTGCTTCTCAATGCCTCAGCCTAGACACTTCACGGGGGGAGCTTGAATATGCTTTGCTCAGTTCCATCTAGGTATTTAAGACTTCCACGTTCCTAGCAATCTCACATCAATAACTACAAGGTGCTTGGGTTCATAAAAGGGCAAAGTCTTTTCTATCAACTTATCTTGCTACATGAAAAAAACTGATAAGGAGTCATTATTATGTGGTGGTGCAGGTAAAGCCACAACCTGCGATGCTGGCATCCCATATGGGCACCAGTTTGTGTCCTGGTTGACACACTTCCCAACCAGCTCCCTGCTAGTAGCCCGGGAAATCAGTAGAACATGGCCCAAATGTTTGGACCCCTGCAGTCAGGTGGGAGACCCAGATCAAGCTCCTGGCTTGAAGTTTAGGCCTGGCCCAGCCTTGGCCTTTCAGGCCATCTGGGGGTGAGCTAACAGATGGAAGATACCCTCCCTCCTTGTCTCTCTCCCTCCCTCCCCTGCCTTCCTCTTTCCTTCTGTGTGTGTGTCTATCTTTCCATAACTGATTTTCAAAATAAATAAATCTTATAAAATCATGACATAAGGTGTTCTAGTTAATAAAAACTAGAAAAATCACATTTTCATCCTTCATTAAAGTAACAGATATATAGGCCTTAAGCTTCAATGTCTGCCAATATTAAAAAAAGAAAAAAAAATTTCTACATTTTTCCCTGAAAGGCCCTCCATCTACAGTAATCCTGACAAATGGTCCACCTCGAGTCTGAGCAAGCCTCTGGATCCAGCTGCAGAAAACAGAGTGACACCAGAAAACAGCACCAAAATCAGGCACTCAGGAAAATCGTGACTGTTAGAAATTCTATTTGGCAACTTACTTGAGTTCTGAAGGTTAGAAAGGGAAAAAAGAGAAGAGACTTAAGAGATACAGAATTTTAAAAAAATTAATTTAAAAAATGTAAACTATGCCGACTATAAAAGCACATTTGAGGGGCTGGCGCTGTGGCGCAGAAATTGAAGCCCTGACCTAAAGCATTGGCATCCCATATGGGCACTGCTTCTAGTCCCAGCTGATCCTCTTCTGATCCAGCTCTCTGCTATGGCCTGGAATAGCAGAAGATGGCCCAAGTCCTTGGGCCCCTGCACCCATGTGGGAGACCCAGAAGAAGCTCCTGGCTTCGGATCAGCACAGCTCCAGCCAATGCAGCCATCTGGAGAGTGAACCAGCGGATGGAAGACCTCTCTCTCTCTCTGTCTCTACCTCTCTCTGTAACTATATTTCAAGTAAATAAAATAAATCTTTTAAAAAAAGCACATTTGTGTGATATACCTAGAATAATAGCATAAACAAATTTAAGAGTGGTGACTTTTGTAGAAGGTAAAGGGCTATGACTAACATAGGGCAGGATGACTTCTGGGATGACTTGGGGAAGGCAGGGCTCTGACTAGGAATAGGTGAAGAACTTTGGGATGACTTTGGAGTAAGGCAGGGCTACAACCAGGGTAGAGCAGAGGGGCTTCTGGGATGACTATAAAACTGCTTCCTGATTTGGACAAGATCAACTCTGGCAGTTACTTCCAATAGTTTTCAGAATCTGAATGATTTTTAAGCAAAAAAAAAGGGGGGGATTGTATTTCATTTCATTAGGAATTTGTAAAATTGTCTGTCTAGTACCATTTTGGAATACAATGTCAAGTTGTCCTGTCTCCCTTAATTGTCAAACTAATCTTTTGAAGTATATAATATTATTCTCTCATCTACACATGAGAATACTGAGATTGTTAATCTAAACAGCTATTTGATTAGTAATTGGTTGAGTTTGGGATCATCTGACAGTTCAGTTCCAGAGACTGAACTTTTTATAATGAGTAAAAAATACAAAAAAAAGATATAAATTATTAGATGATATCTTATATATCTTTGTTCCTTAAATTACTAAAATTTAGATTAATTTGATAATGGGCTAACAAATTATAAATTACCAAAATCAACTCACTAAGACACAGAAAAGTAGAATAGATTAATATATACAGAGGAACAAATAAAAATCTACTACTGGGGTCTGGTACTGTGGTGTTATAGACTAAGCCTCTGCCTGTGGTGCCAGCATCCCATATGGGTGCTGGTTTGAGTGCCGGTTACTCCACTTCTGATCCAGCTTCCTGCTAATGTGCCTGGGAAAGCCGTGGAAGATGGTCTAAGGGTTTTGGCCCCTGCTCCTAGGTGGGAGACCTGGAAGAAGCTCCTGGCTCTTGTCTTCAGATACGTTCAGCTATGGGCCATTTGGCGAGTGAACCAGTGGATGGAAGACCATTCTCTTTGTCTCTTCTTCTCTTTATCTGTAACTCTACCTCTCAAATAAATAAATAAACCTTTAAAAAATCTACCTCTAAAATGTTGTTAGGTCAAAGAGTTTTAATGACAATTTCAATAAAATCATAAAATGTTGCAGAGTTTCTGTTATTCAAACTACTGAGAGACGAATTTTTTTATTTCAATTTACAATACTAATATCCTATGTGCAAACACTAAAAGACAGAACAAAAATATGGATTAGTAATGTAAGTAATGTATATCTATTAATGTTACCAGTTAGGAAAGGCTATAGTATGCTGTAGGCGTAAACAACAGTAAAATCTCAGTGTCTCAAATGTAAAAATCTCTTTTCTGCCTCTGCATTTATGTTCACCTAGTGGTTCTGCTCCCTGTCCTCATTCTAGAGCCAGGGTAAAAGGAACTCTGCTATCTATAGCACACCTTACCAGAGCAGCAAAGCAAACTAGAGAATGGGGACTCTAATGCTACACTGGCTCCTAATGCTCTGAACACTACTGCTACTCACAAATCACTGGCCTGGAAATTGCAAGGTTGTGTTCAGTTTGAGAAGTCAGGAAGAAAACATCAGTAAGAAGGCACACAACAACATTTCATGTACAGAATGTGAAGTTGACGAGATTGATGAAACACTTGAAAAGGAATTCAAAAGAATGATCACAAGATTACTCAAATACCACAGAAAAGCAAATAAATGAGTTAAAGAAATTCATACATGACTTAGATGAGAAATTCTGATGAGAGCTAGAGATACTGAAGAGAAAGCAATTGTAACAGTGGAAATGAAGGATTCAATATGTCAAATAAAAATACAGTGGAAAGCCTTAATAACAGACTTAGTAAGACAGAAGAAAGAATATCCAAGCTAGAAGACAAACCTTTGGAAATATTTCAAACTTTCAAAAATCAAAGAAAAAATTAGAAAAACAAACTAGTTTTCAAGATTTATGGGATACTATCAAGCAAACAAACATGCATGTCTTATGAGTTCCTGAAGGTATGGAATGGATTGGAAATGAATTAGGAACAGAATGGATTAGAAAACTTATTCAGTGAAATAACAGGAGAAAACTTCCCTAATTTGAGAAAGGACATCCAAATATAGGAAGCACACAGAACTCCTATAGACATGATTAGAAAAGATCTTTACCACAACACACTGTAGTCTTTCAAAAGCTAAAATGTACAGAAAAAATCCTAAAATGTAGATGAGACAAATGCCAGATTATATTCAGAGGATCTCTAATAGTTTGACAGTTGAATTCTCATATAGGTCAGGAGAGAATGGAGAGCTACAGCCCAAGTCCTAAAAGAAAAAAAATTCAACCCAGAATACTGTACACAGTGAAGCTTTCATTTATAAATGAAGGTGAAATAAAGACCTTCCATAAAAAACATAAATTGAAAGAATCTGTCACCACTCATCCAGCCTTATCAATGATTCTTAAGGATGTGCTATAAACAGAAACACTGTCAGCATCATGAAAGAATGTGAAGGCAGAAAATCTAGTAAAACTACAAGGAAAAGCTAAAACAAATAATAGGAGTACTTATGGAAAAGTGGCAGGACCAAATAATTACTTATTAATAATAATCTTAAATGTAAATGGCCTAGGAGCCGGTGCTGTGGCGCAGTGAGTTAACACCCTGGCCTAAAGTGCCGGCATCTCATATGGGCACCAGTTCTAGTTCCAGCTGCTCCTCTTCCAATCCAGCTTTCTGTTATGGCCTGGGAAAATAGTAGAAGATGGCTCAAGTCCTTGGGCCCCTGCACCCAAGTGGGAGACCTGGAAGAAGCTCCTGGCTTCGGATTGGCACAGCTCTGGCCGTTGTGGCCATCAGGGAGGAGAATCAGCGGCTGGAAGACCTCTCTCTCTGTCTCTACCTCTCTCTGTAACTCTGTCTTTCAAATAAATAAAATATTAATAATGTAAATGGCCTAAATTCTCCAATTAAAAGACCAAAGATTCACACAATTATTCTTAGGTGTTTAAATTTTAACTGAAAAATGATCCCTGTTAAATATAAGAGTAGGAATAAGAGAGGGAGGAGATGTACAATTTGGGACATGCTCAAGCTGACTTTCCCCAAATGGTGGAGTTAGAATCATGCCAGGGGATCCCAATTCAATCCCATCAAGGTGGCATGTACCAGAGCCATCTCACTAGTCCAAGTAATCAATTTCAGTTCACAATTGATCACACTGATAGGTCTAAGAGTCAAAGGGATCACACAAACAAGATTTGTGTCTGCTAATACTAACTGATAGAATAAATAAAGGGAGAGAATGATCCAAGATGGGAAGCAGGATACACAGCAGACTCATAGAATGGCAGATGTCCTAAACAGCACTCTGGCCTCAGAATCAGCCCTTAAGTCATGTGGATCCGGCTGAAAAGCCCATGAGAGTATTTCAAGCTTGGAAAGCCAAGACACCCTGGGGGAAAAAAAAGGAAGACCTAAATGGAAGATCTCTGCGAGTGAGATCCCAGTGGAAAGAACAGGGCCAAAGAAGGAGGTACCTTTCTCTGAAGGGAGGAGAGAACCTCCACTTTGACTATGACCCTGTCGGAATAAGATCAAAGTCGGCGAACACAAAAGGCTTCCATAGCCTTGGCAACTCATGACTAGAGCCTAGGGAGATTACTGACGCCATAAACAAGAGTGTCAAATTGTTAAGTCAACAACAGGAGTCACTGTGCACTTACTCCTCATGTAGGATCTCTGTCCTTAGTGTGTTGTCCAATGTGAAGTAATGCTATAACTAGTACTCAAACAGTATGTTACACTTTGTGTTTCTGTGTGGGTGCAAACTGATGAAATCTTTACTTAATATATACTGAATTGATCTTCGGTATATAAAGATAATTGAAAATGAATCTTGATGTGAATGGGGTAGGAGAGGGAGCGGTAGATAGGAGGGGTGTGAGTGGGAGGGAAATTATGGGGGGGGGAAGCCATTGTAATCCATAAACTGTACTTTGAAAATTTATATTTACTAAATAAAAAAATTTAAAAAACATGCTGAGGTGTGAAATCAAAACAAAACAAAACAAAACAAAACAAAACAAAGACTCTGGATTAAAAAGCAAGATCCAACTGTTTGTTGATTAGAAGAAACATACCATCACAACAAAGATACATGAAGACTGAAAGTGAAAGGATGGAAAAGGGTATTCCATGCTAATGGAAAGCAAAATAAAAGCAAAATAGGCTATGCTAGTATCAGACAAAAGAGAGTTCATGACAAACATTTTTGAAAGAGACAAAGAAGGGCATTCTGTAATGATGGGATCAATTCAACAGGACGATGTAACTATAGTAGATACATATGCACATATGCTCAGAGCCCCTGGATATTTAAAACAAATGTTAATGGATCTAAAAGGAGACATAGATTACAATGTAATAGTAATGAGGGACTTCAACACACCCCACTTTCATCAATGGACAGCTCAACTAAACAAAAAATTATAAAAGAGACAACAGAGCTGATAGACATTATGGACCAAATCAACCTAATTGATATCTACAGAACATTTCATCCCACAGCTGCAGAATACACATTCTTTTCATCAGTGCATGGAATGCTCCTTAGGATAGACAATAAGCCCTTGTCCTGTCGATGAACAACTTAATACTTTATCCCTTTCAGTACTTTTGTTCTAGTAATACCATTGGTTGAACTCTTTAATTAATTATTATTTAATTAATTGTAATTAATAATTACAATTATTCTTAGGTGTTTAAATTTAACTGAAAAGTGATTCCTGTTAAATATAAGAGTAGGAATAAGAGAGGGAGGAGATGTACAGTTTGGCACATGCTCAATTGGACTTACCCCTAATGGTAGAGCTAGAAATGTGCCAGGGGATTCCAATTCAATCCCATCAAGGTGGCATGTACCAATGCCATCTCACTAGTCCAAGTGATCAGTTTCAGTTCATAAGTGATCAAAAAGATAGCATTAAGTATCAAAGGTATTACATAAATAAGACCAGTGTCTGCAAATAATAATTCATAGAATTAAAAAGGAGAGAATGATACTACATGAGAGGTAGGATACACAGCAGACTCATAGAATGGAAGATGTCCTTAACAGCACCCTGGCCTCAGAATCAGCTCTTAAGGCATTCGGATCTGGCAAAAAAGCCCATGAGAGTATTTCAGGCTTGGAAAGCCAAGACACTCTGGCAAAAAATTGACCTAGATGAAAGCTCTCTGTGAGTGAGATCCCAGCTGAAAGAATGGGCTATCAAAGAAGGAGGTATCTTTCTCTGAAGGGAGGAGAGAACTTCCACTTTGACTATGGCCTTGTCTAAATAAATTCAGAGTTTGTGAACTCAAGAGACTTCTGTAGCCTTGGCAGCTCATGACAAGAGCCTTAGGTGATTACTGACGTCATAAATAAGAGTGTCAATTGTTAAATCAACAATGGGAATCACTGTGCACTTACTCCCCATGTAGGATCTCTGTCCTTAATGTGTTGTATTATGCGAATTAACAATAAAACTACTACTCCAACAGTACTGTATACTTTGAGTGTCTGTGTGGGTGCAGTCTGTTGAAATCTTTACTTAGTATACACTAAGTTGATCTTCCGTATATAAGGATAATTAAAAATGAATCTTGATGAAGAATGGGATGGGAGAGGGAGTGGGAGATGGGATGATTTCGGGCGGGAGGGAATTTATTGGGGGAAGAGCCACTATAATTCAAAAGTTGTACTTTGGAAATTTATATTTAATAAATAAAAGTTGAAAAAAATAATCAATAGCCTTTGTATACACAAACAATGCCATGGTTGAGAATGAAGTTGTAAAAATTATAAAAATGGTAGAATCACTTCTATACCTTATTCAATTTAGTACGGGATATATTAGCAAAAGCAATTATGGAGAAGAAAAAGAGTATTGAAATTGGAATGGATGAAGTCAAAATACCCATGTTTGCAGACAACATGATGCCATACATGGAAAAACCTGAGCACTCCACTGAAAAGCTATCCAAACTTATAAACTAACCCAGTGAATTTGTAGGTTATGAAATCAACATACAAAAGTGGTAGCATTTTTATATACCAGTAATATACTAGGTGATAGAGAGATCAAGACAGAAATACCATTCAGAAAGTGAAAGACTTCTACAGTAAAAATTATAAAACATCAATGAAAGAAATCAGCAAAGACACCCAAAAAATGAAAGATATTCCTCCATAAAATAATTAACTTTAAATTTATAGGTAAGTTAATAGCATAATGTGAAAATATAACAAAAACAAAACTTGACACAATATAAGATGAAACAGAAATTCATAATACCGAAATTTTTAAGTCTAACTAAGTAATTATTGAACACCCCCCAAAATCAATAAATATTAGAACTATAAAGAAAATAATTACACAATAAACACAAATAGCTGTAGACATTCTCGTGACTTGTGGAACAAAGTCCTGCTATCTTTACTCAAAAACATATAATTTTGAAATAATTACTTACTCTCATCTATGAGGCTCTCAGCTTCAGATTCTCTCCTTGAAACCAGATACATGTCTTCAGGTGATGTTGGGTTTAAAAGAAATGCTAAACAGAAAAATAGATCTATGATGAGACTTCTGGATACACCAAATAGTCAGAATATTTTCCTCTCATTTGTGTAAAATTAAATGCTAAGGACTTTAAAGCTATGTCCCTGGTACTTTTATCAAACATCACTTAGCTGCATTTACGTGCGCTAATTTCTGGGCTCTCCATTCTGTTCCATTGATCTCAGTGCTGTTTTTGATGCCACTATCATGATGTTTTTATGCCATTATTATACTGTTGTAGCATGCTTAGAAATCAGTTACTGGGATGCCTCCAGCTTGAATTTTTGCTCAAAGATTGCTTTGGCCATACTGGGTCTTTTGTGATTGTACATAAAGTTTAGGACTGTTATTTTCTAATTCTGTAAAGAATATCATTGGCATTTTGATAGGGATTGCATTGAATCTATAGATTGCTTTAGGCAACATACACATTTTAAACATATTAATTCTTCAAATCATGAGAATGAGTATCTTTCCATTTATTGTACCCTTGGTTTCTTTCAAAAATGTCATAATTTCTACTATAGAGATCTTTCATTTCTTTGATTAAATTTAGTCATAAATATTTTATTGCTTTGTAGCTATTGTGAATGGAATTTGACTTGATTTCTCTTTCAGTGAGATCATTATTGGTTATATAAAAATGTCATTTTTTTGTATGCTGATTTTGTAACCTAGATTTTACTAAATTGGTTTATCATTGCTAACATCTTTTTGGCAGAGTATTCAGGTTTATCCATGTACATTGTCATGTCATCTACAAACATGAATATTTTGAATTCTTCCTTTCCAATATTTTTAAAAGATTTACTTACTTACTTACTTGAAAGATGGCGTTACAGAGGAAGAGAGAGAGAGAGAGATCGATCTTCTATCCACTGGTTGACTCCCAGCTTGCCACAGTGGCCAGGGCTGGGCCAAACAAAAACCAGGAGCCAAGAACTTCATCTTGGCTGACGTAGGTGACAGGGCCCAGACGTTTGCTTCATCTTCTGCTGCTTTTCTTGGATCATTATCAGAGACTGGATCAGAAGTGGAGTAGCTGGGACACGAACTAATACCCATATGGGATGCCAGTATTGCAAGCAGCTGCTACACCTGTTATTACAGTTCTGATGCCCTTATTTCTCCTAATTGTTCTTACTAAAGCACCAATACTATATTGAATAAGAGTAGTGAGTATGGACATACTTGTCTTCTTCCAGATCTGAGGAGAAATGCTTTTCACTTTTCCCATAAGGTATGATACTGTCTACTGGTGTCATATATAGGTTTTATAATTTTGAGGTATGTGTCTTCTAAACCTAATTAGTTGAGGGTTTTTAACATGAATGGATCTTAAATTTCTTCAAATATTCCACATCTATTGACATGTTCATATTGTTTCTATACATTTTGTTGGTGCAATTTATATTTTTTTATTGATTTCCAAATGTTGAACCACCCTTGCATTTCTTTTTTTTTTTTTTTTTTTTTTTTTTTTTTTTTTTTTTTTACAGGCAGAGTGGATAGTGAGAGAGAGAGAGAGAGACAGAGAGAAAGGTCTTCCTTTTTGCCGTTGGTTCACCCTCCAATGGCCACCACAGCTGGCACGCTGCGGCCAGCGCATCGCGCTGATCCAATGGCAGGAGCCAGGTGCTTCTCCTGGTCTCCCATGGGGTGCAGGGCCCAAGGACCTGGGCCATCCTCCACTGCACTCTCAGGCCATAGCAGAGAGCTGGCCTGGAAGAGGGGCAACCGGGACAGAATCCGGCGCTCCGAACCGGGACTAGAACCTGGTGTGCCGGCGCCGCAAGGTGGAGGATTAGCCTATTGAGCTGCGGCGCCGGCCAACCCTTGCATTGCTGGACCAAATCCCACTTGATCATAATGAATTTTTTAATGTAGTCTTAGATTTGGTTTGCTAATGTTTTGTTGAGAGATTTTACATCCATGTTCAGCAAGAATATTAGTACGTCATTCTCTTTTTTAAAAAGATTTATTTATTTATTTGAAAGGCAGAGTTATACAGAGAGAAAGGAGGGACAGAGAGAAAGAGATGTTCCATCTGCTGGTTCAGTCCCCAAATGGCCACAATAGCTGGGACTGGGCCAGGCCAAAGCCAAGAGGCATGAGCTTTTCTCTGGGTCTCCCATGTGGGTCCAGCAGCCCAAAGACTTGGGCCATCTACTGCTTCTTTCCAAAGTACATTTGCAGGGAGCTTGGAGCAGCTAGGATTCAAACTGGTGCCCACATGGGATGCCAGCCCTGAAGGCAGCGGTTTCACCCACTGTGTCACTTCACTAGCCCCTGTCATTTTCTTTTTGTGTTGTGTCTTTGGTTTTGGTATCAGAGTGATGCTTTCTTTATGAAGAGTTTGAAAGTATTTTAACCTTTTAACTATTTTGAAATAGTCTTAAGAGTATTACAGTTAATACAGCTTTAAATATGTTGTCGAATTAAGCTAAAAAACCATCAATTCCTGAACTTTTCTTTGATGGGAGACTTTTAACTATGGTTTCAATATTATTGCTTGCTATGGGTCTGTTTAAATTTTCTATTATCTTCTCTCATTTTAAAAAATATTTATTTATTTATTTATTTTTATTTGAAGAGCAGAGTGGAGAGGGAAAGGGAGGGGGGTGAGAGGAAGAGAGTGAGCTTCCATCCACTGGTTCACTCCTCAGATGGCCGGAATGGCTGGTTCTGTGCCAGGCTGAAGCCAAGAACCTGGAGCTTCCTCTGTGTCTCCCATGTGGGTGCAGGGGCCCAAGCATCCGTGACATCTGTTACTGCTTTCCTAGGTGCATTAGCAGGAAGCTTGGCCAGAAGCAGAGCAGCTGGTCTCCAAATGGCACTCCTATGGGATGCCAGCATTGCAGGCCGTGGCTTTGCCCACCATGCCACAAAGCTGGCCTGATTTCATCTTGGTCAGTTATTGTGTCTAGTAATTTACCCATTTATTTGAGGTTTTCCAATCTGTTGATCACAGTAGTTTCTTGTGGTCTTTTTCATTTCTGTCGTCTCCATTTTCATCTCCAATCTTAGTCATTAGAGTGTTTACCTTTTCATTTTCTTGATCCTCTGTAGTTTTCTAGTTTCATTTTTGTTTATTTCTGTTATGATTTTTATCATTTCAAGCCTTCTGTTAATTTGGGGTTTAGTCTGTTCTTGTTTTTCTAAGTCCTTATTTTCATCATTAGATTATTTTAAATCTTCCTATTTTTTAATGTAAGCACTTACTATTATAAACTTCTCTTAATACTTATTTTGCTGATTGCATAGATTTTTTCACTTGTTTCCAGTAAGTTTATTTTTAACTTCTTTTACAATCCATTGGTCATTCAATATCATGTTTCCTTCAGGTAGTCTCAGTTCTGGTTTAGAGAAAGAGAGAGAGAGAGAGAGTGTGTGTGTGTGTGTGTGTGTGAAGATGCCATTCCTCCAGGTGGGAAGCCAGGATAGGAGTACGAGGCAGGGGCATGCTTTGATCCTCTGTTTCTGCTAGTTTTAAGACTCTCCATGCGATTTGAAGATACTGTCACTTTTTCCCTAAAGCTTTTCCTCAATCTTCTGGAAGTGTGGTTCTTCCACCATTGCTCTAAAACTGGTTTTCTGGCTTTGGTGGATGCACACCCCCTCTATTCAGGCATTTTTTTTTTTTTTTTGACAGGCAGAGTGAACAGTGAGAGAGAGACAGAGAGAAAGGTTTTCCTTTTGCCGTTGGTTCACCCTCCAATGGCTGCCGCTGCAGCCGGCGCACCGTGCTGATCCGATGGCAGGAGCCAGGATCCAGGTGCTTTTCCTGGTCTCCCATGGGGTGCAGGGCCCAAGCACCTGGGCCATCCTCCACTGCACTCCCTGGCCATAGCAGAGAGCTGGCCTGGAAGAGGGGCAACCGGGACAGAATCCGGCGCCCCAACCGGGACTAGAACCCGGTGTGCCGGCGCCGCAAGGTGGAGGATTAGCCTATTGAGCCACGGCGCCGGCTATTCAGGCATCTTGACCCATTTTCTGAAGTGGGAAATTTCCATGAATTTTAGTTTTCACGAGGGTGTATGAAATTTTGTTACATAGTAGTCATTGAATATTCAAATACCAATCAAAACGTGTCAAGGCTTTCAATTTAGTTACCTAGTTATTTTAGGATATTCACATGTGTAAAAAATATGAAATTTCTATTTCTACTAAATAGATCTCAAATAAATCTTCAGGACCAAAGGAAAGAAGATCTTATAAGTTCTTAAAATAATTTAATGATATGTATAAATATTATACTTACCCTTTCGTCTATCCAATCTAATTATTCTTTTTTTTCCTTTTCGCATTTGAGCTTCTGATTCCAAAGATTTTTCCTCAGGTGTAAGATCTGTATCTGATATTTTATAAGGAGATAAACAAAGAAATAATTTGGTGTAGTAAACAGAAAAATAGGTCAAATTTGAAATTTAAGATAAGCATGCAGCAACATTGTTTCATTTTTATAAGGCTACAAGTAAATAACAACAATGGTAGATTTAACATGAAAATTGTTAGGAAGGTTTTTTTAAAGATTTTATTTATCTGAGAGTTAGAGTTACGAGGGGGGGGGGAGACAGAGAGAAAGGTCTCCCATCTGCTGGTTTATTTTCTAGATGGCCACAATGGCTGACGATGGGGACCAGGCTCAATCTAGGAGCCAGGAGCTTTCTCTGAATCTCCCACACATGTGTGGGCCGGCATCGAGGCTCACTTGGTTAATCCTCCACATGCGGCACCGGCACCCCGGGTTCTAGTCCCGGTTGGGGCGCCGGGTACTAGTCCTGGTTGCTCCTCTTCCAGTTCAGCTCTCTACTGTGGCCCGAGAGGGCAGTGAAGGATGGCTCCGGTGCTTGGGTCCCTGCACCCACATGGGAGACCAGGAGGAAGCTCCTGGCTCCTGGCTTCAGATCAGTGCAGCACCGCCCGTAGCAGCCATTAGGAGAGTGAACCAACGGTAGGAAGACCTTTCTCTCTGTCTCTCTCTCACTGTCTATAACTCTACCTGTCAATTAAAAAAAGAAACCTTACAGTTTAGAAGACAGTGGCAAGATATACTTCGAATCTCAAGAGAAAAAAATTGTCAACCAAAAATAATGTACCCTGCAAAGCTCTCATTTACAAATGAAGATGAAATAAAGACCTTCCATAACAAATAGAAATCAAAAGAATTTGTCACTTCTCCAGCCTCACAAAAGATGCTTAAGGATGTACTACACACAGAAATACAGAAATCAAGCCACTACCATGGAAGAATGTAAAGACAGAAAATCTCTCAGTAAAAGTGCAAACAAAATCCAAAGCAAATGATAGGAACATTTGCAGAAAAATGGCAGGGTCAAGTTGTTACTTATCAATAGTTAACATGAATATAAATGGCCTCAACTCTACAGTTAAAAGATACAGGCTGGCTGAATGTATTAAAAAGCAAGACCCATCTATTTGCTGTCTACAAGAAACACACTTCACCAACAAAGATACACATAGACAAAAAGTTAAAGGATGGAAAAAGATATTCCATGCTAATGAGGAAAAAAGGGCAGGTGTAGTCATCCAATTATCAGATAAAATAGACTTTAACATAAAAACTGTTAAAGACAAAGAAGGAAACTATATAGTGATTAAGGGATCAATACAATAGGAAGATGTAACAATAAATGTATATGCACCCAACTACAGGGCACCTGGCTATCTAAAAGCACTATTAACAGAACTAAAGGGAGAGATAGACTCCAGTACAATAGTAATGGTAGACTTCAACACTATACTTTCATCATTGAATATATCAACCAGACAGAAAAGCTACAAAAAAACAGAGCTAATCAACACTATTGACCAAATGGACCTAACTGATATCTGCAGAACTTTTCACCCCACTGTGGCAGAATACACATTCTTCTCATCAGTGCATGGAACTTTCTCTAGTATAGACTACATACTAAGCCATAAAGCATGTCTCAGCAAATTCAAAAAAATCAAAATCATACCATGCACGTTCTCTGATCACAATGGATTGAAGCTCAAAATAAAAAACTCAAGAATTTCAAGAACATAAGCAAATACATGGAGACTGAAAAATACACTCCTAAATGAACAGTGGGTCATAAAAGAAATCAAAAGACAAATAAAAAAATTTGGGGAAAGGAATGAAGATAATACCTCATACCAAAACTTATGGGATACAGCAAAAGCAGTGTTAAAAGAAAAGTTTATAGCAATTAGTGCCTATATCAAGAAACTGGAAAGGCACCAAATAAATAAGTTGTCAATACTTCTCAAGGACTTAGAAAAACAACAAAGCAAACCCCAAATTAGTAGGAGGAAAGAAGTAATTAAAATTAAGGAAAAGATCGATGAAATGAAGAGCTGTTTTTTGGAAAAAATAAACAAAATAGACAAGCCATAGGTCCATATGACCAAAAAAAGAGGGAGAAGACCAAAAATCAACAACAAAGTCAGAGATGAAAAAGGAAATGAAACAACAGACACCACAGAAATAAAAAGAATCACCAGGAATTACTACAAAGAACTGCATGCCAACAATTCAGGAAACCCAGAAGAAATGGATAGATTCCTAGACACATACAACCTACCTACACTGAATCATAAAGACAAGTAACAAACCCAAAACTAGTAGGAAAAAAGACATAATTCAAATTAGAGAAATCAACAAAATTGAATTAAAAAATTCCAAAAGAGCAACAGCTGTTTTTTTTTTGAAAAAATTAAAAAAAATTGACACAGCATTGGCCAAACTAACAAAAAAAGGAGAGAGAAGACCCAAATCAATAAAATTAGAGATGAAAAGGAATTGTGACAACAGATACAACAGAAATAAAAAGAATCATGAGAAATTACAACAAAGAGCTGAATGCTAACAAACTGAGAAACACAGAAAAATGGAGATTCCTGGACACATACGACCTACCTAAATTGAGCCATGAAGACATAGAAAATCTAAGCAGACCCAAAAACCAATACAGAAATTGAAACAATAATAAAGACTTCAAAACAAAAGAAGCCCAGGGCTGGATGGCTTCACTGTGGAACTCTACAAGACATTTAAAGAATAACTAACTCCAATTCTTCTCAAGCTATTCAAAACAATTGAAAGGAAGGGTGCCCTCCCAAATCTTTTCTATGAAGCCAACATCACCTTAATTCCTAAACCCAGAAAAGATACAACAGAGAAAGAGAACTACAGACCAATTTCCCTGTTAAACATAGATTAAAAAATCCTCGGGGAGCGGCAAGATGGTGGAATAGGAAGGGAGCACACTGATAGTCCGGGAGAGACAGTTTAATAAAAGTGGAGATACTGCAGGTTCAAGGAAGAGTAGGGGAAGAAACAGCAGAGGAAACTCTTCTGGAACTAGTGATTCACAGTGGACCTGCGTGGAGAGTGTGGGAGCCCACAGTTCAGGACACCAGCAGCAGACTCAACACACCATCGCTGGAACGCGAGGTGAGCCAAATCTCAATAGCCCGAGACACCGGCAGGCAAGTGGAAAGAGGAGACTAGAGGGAATGACCTCGTGGGGAAAAGTTCACCAGGCTAACTAGAAGAGAGAAAGAGAGAAAAAAAAAGTGACCAATATGGACACGAGTTTCTCTCTCTCCGCTCACCTCTCAAAGGCGAGCAAGACAAAGAGCAGGGGCCATCTTGGACATGAGTCTTAAGCAGGACGACCTCAGGTCTGCACCAGTCCTGAGCCTAGCAGAAAAACCTAACTCTGGCGGCGGGGTGTGTGTGTGTGTGTGTGTGTGTGTGTGTGAATTAACAGGAGATTAGGACCTAGTGAATGTCTGGTGCTACTGAACTGAGCCTGTGAAAAAAAGAGACGGTGGGGGAGAGAACTCCCGGAATTCACGTGAGTACTCTCCAGAGATACTACAATTCGGTAACCTTGGCAACCCAGTGGGAGACTGCAGGAGAATTTGAGCCCACACTGAGGGCAGGACAGATTCCCTGTGTGGTCCTTGGGAAAGAGCTTCTGATCTCTGGCTCCTGTGGGTATATCATTTGCCTGCTAACTACCTCCAATTCCATTCAGCTGTGCAGAATTACTTCCCTTTTGAATCAAAAAAAAAAAAAAAAAAAAGAAAGAAAGAAAGAGAGAGAGAGAGATTTACCACGCCTAACCTGAGAGTGTCACCTTTGGCACACCCTTAACCCTGAGGAACCAGAGCTCTCAGGCCACACCCATCTCAAGCCTCTAAGGCTCCATCAAAAACAGACAGTCCACTTAATCTAGAGTCATAGTATAAAAAGAAAAAACACCACAGTGAAGAAACCAAAGAATATCTCCAATATGCCAAACAACAAACGCAAAAACCAAGGTAATAAGAACAAGGAAGACACTATGATGCCCCCAAATGAAAAAGACACCCCAATTCAAGATTATGAAGATGATGAGATAGAAGAAATGCAAGAAATGGATCTCAAAAAATTGATAAGAACATTAAGAAGTTCTCAAAAACAAATTCTTGAACTACAGAAATCCTTAATGGACAAGATAGAAAATCTTTCTCGCGAAAATGAAATATTAAGGAGGAATCAAAATGAAATGAAACAACTAGTAGAACATGAAACTGTGATAGTGATGAGATATCATAATGAAATGAAGAATTCAATAGATCAAATGAAAAACACATTAGAGAGCCTTAAAAACAGAATGCATGAAGAAGAAGAGATAATAACAGACTTAGAAGACAGAGAACAGGAAAGGATACAGTCAAACCAAAGAAGAGAAGAGGAAATTAGAAATCTAAAAAATATTGTGGGGAATCTACAGGATACTATTAAAAAACCCAACATTCAGGTTCTAGGAGTTACTGAAGGCATGGAGAGGGAGAAAGGATTTGAATGCTTTTTTAGTGAGATAATAGCAGAAAATTTCCCAATACTCCACTCTCAGAAATAGATCAACTGGACAGAAGATCAACAAGGATACAGTAGATTTAAGCAACACTGTAGCCCAAATGGATCCAACAGATATCTACAGAACTTTCCATCCTACACATAAAGAATTTACATTCTTCTCAGCAGTACATGGAACCTTCTCTGGGATTGACCACATACTAGGCCATAAAGCAAGTCTCAACAAATTCAAAAGAATTATGATCATATGATGCAGCTTCTCAGACCATAGGGGAATGAAGTTGGAAATTAGCAACTCAGGAATCCCTAGAGCATATGCAAACACATGGAGATTGAACAACATGCTCCTGAATGAACAATGGGTCATAGAAGAAATCAAAAAGAGAAACAATGATTTCAAAAACTTTCTGGAAGTAAATAAGGACAACAGCACAACATACCAAAACTTATGGGATACAGCAAACGCAGTGTTAAGAGGAAAGTTT